>NC_142882.1:71714015-72017045 GCF_051225735.1 Oryctolagus cuniculus
GGGATCACATTTCAGTTAATTTTTAACACTTAAGAATAACTGTGTATTAATTACAGAATTAAACCAGTCATATTAAGTAGAGCAGACAAAAAAACTACTAAGAGGGATAATGTATTAAGCTGTTCATTAACAGTCAGGGCTATGCTGTTCAAGTCACCGTTTCCCATAGTGTCCATTTCACTTCAACAGGTTTCCTTTTTGGTGTTCAGTCAGTTGTCACCAATCAGGGAGAACATATGGTATTTGTCCCTTTGGGACTGGCTTATTTCACTCAGCATGATGTGTTCCAGATTCCTCCATTTTGTTGCAAATGACTGGATTTCGTTGTTTCTTACTGCGGTATAGTATTCTAAAGAGTACATATCCCATAATTTCTTTATCCAGTCTACCATTGATGGGCATTTAGGTTGGTTCCAGGTCTTAGCTATTGTGAATTGAGCTGCAATAAACATTAGGGTGCAGACCGCTTTTTTGTTTGCCAATTTAAATTCCTTTGGGTAAATTCCAAGGAGTGGGATGGCTGGGTCGAACGGTAGGGTTATCTTCAGGTTTCTGAGGAATCTCCAGACTGACTTCCATAGTGGCTTGATCAGTTTGCATTCCCACCAACAGTGGGTTAGTGTCCCTTTTCCCCCACATCCTCGCCAGCATCTGTTGTTGGTAGATTTCTGAATGTGAGCCATTCTAACCGGGGTGAGGTGAAACCTCATTGTGGTTTTGATTTGCATTTCCCTGATTGCTAATGACCTTGAACATTTTTTCATGTGCCTGTTGGCCATTTGGATTTCCTCTTTTGAAAAATGTCTATTGAGGTCCTTGGCCCATCTCTTAATTGGGTTGTTGGTTTTGTTTTTGTGGAGTTTCTTGATCTCTTTGTAGATTCTGGTTATTAACCCTTTATCTGTTGCATAGTTTGCAAATATTTTTTCCCATTCTGTCGGTTGTCTCTTCACTCTCCTGACTGTTTCTTTTGCAGTACAGAAACTTCTCAATTTGATGCAATCCCAATAGTTAATTTTGGCTTTGACTGCCTATGCCTCCCGGGTCTTTTCCAGAAACTCTTTGCCTGTGCCAATATCTTGAAGGGTTTCTCCAATGTTCTCTAGTAACTTGATGGTGTCAGGTCGTAGATTTAGGTCTTTAATCCATGTTGAGTGGATTTTTGTGTAAGGTGTAAGGTAGGGGTCTTGCTTCATGATTCTGCACGTGGAAATCCAATTTTCCCAGCACCATTTATTGAATAGACTGTCCTTGCTCCAGGAATTAGTTTTAGATCCTTGATCAAATATAAGTTGGCTGTAGATGTTTGGGTTGATTTCTGGTGTTTCAGTTCTGTTCCATTGGTCTATCCATCTGTTTCTGTACCAGTACCATGCTGTTTTGATTACAACTGCCCTGTAGTATGTCCTGAAATCTGGTATTGTGATGCCTCCGGCTTTGTTTTTGTTGTACAAGATTGCTTTAGCTATTTGAGGTCTCTTGTGCCTCCATATAAATTTCAGCACCATTTTTTCCAGATCTGAGAAGAAGATCTTCGGTATCTTGATTGGTATTGCATTGAATCTATAAATTGCTTTTGGGAGAATAGACATTTTGATGATATTAATTCTTCCAATCCATGAGCATGGAAGATTTTTCCATTTCTTGGTATCCTCTTCTATTTCTTTCTTTAAGGTTTTGTAATTTTCATCGTAGAGATCTTTACCATCCTTGGTTAAGTTTATTCCAAGGTATTTGATTGTTTTTGTAGCTATTGTGAATGGGATTGATCTTAGAAGTTCTTCCTCAGCCATGGCATTGTCTGTGTATACAAAGGCTGTTGATTTTTGTGCATTGATTGTATACCCTGCTACTTTGCCAAACTCTTCTATGAGTTCCAATAGTCTCTTAGTAGAGTTCTTTGGGTCCCCTAAATACAGAATCATGTCATCTGCAAAGAGGGATAGTTTGAGTTCTTCCTTCCCAATTTGGATCCCTTTAATTTCTTTTTCTTGCCTAATAGCTCTGGCTAGAACCTCCAGAACTATATTGAATAGCAGTGGTGAGAGTGGACATCCCTGTCTGGTACCAGATCTCAGTGGAAATGCTTCCAACTTTTCCCCATTCAATAGGATGTTGGCTGTGGGTTTTTCATAGATTGCTTTGATTGTATTGAGGAATGTTCCTTCCAAACCCAGTTTGCTTAGAGTTTTCATCATGAACGGGTGTTGTATTTTATCAAATGCTTTCTCGGCATCTATTGAGATAATCATATGGTTTTTCTTCTGCAGTCTGTTAATGTGGTGTATCACATTGATTGTCTTGTGCACATTAAACCATCCCTGCATACCAGGGATAAATCCCACTTGGTCTGGGTGGATGATCTTTCTGATGTGTTGTTGCATTCTATTGGCGAGAATTTTATTGAGGATTTTTGCATCTATGTTCATCAGGGATATTGGTCTGTAATTCTCTTTCAATGCTGCATCTTTTTCTGGCTTAGGAATTAAGGTGATGCTGGCTTCATAGAAAGAATTTGGGAGGATTCCCTCTTCTTCGATTGTTCTGAATAGTTTGAGAAGAATTGGAGTTAGTTCCTCTTTAAATGTCTGGTAGAATTCAGCAGTGAATCCATCTGGTCCTGGGCTTTTCTTTGTTGGGAGGGCCTTTATTACTGTTTCAATTTCTGTCTCAGTTATGGGTCTGTTTAGGTTTTCGATGTCTTCCTGGTTCAATTTAGGTAGGTTGCATGTGTCCAGGAATCTATCCATTTCTGATAGGTTTCCCTGTTTGCTGGCATACAAGTCCTTGTAGTAATTTCTGATGATTCTTTTTATTTCTGTGGTGTCTGTTGTTACGTTTCCTTTTTCATCTCTGATTTTATTGATTTGGGTCTTTTCTCTTCTTTTTTTAGTTAGTTGGGCCAATGGGGTGTCAATTTTGTTTATTTTTTCAAAAAACCAGCTCCTCGTTTGGCTGATTTTTTGTAATGTTTTTCTTGATTCAATCCTGTTGATTTCTTCTCTGATTTTAATTATTTATCTTCTCCTACTAGATTTGGGTCTGGTTTGCTGTAGGTTTTCTAGATCCTTGAGGTGAATTGAAAGCTCACCTATTTGGTGCCTTTCCAATTTCTTGATGTAGGCACCTATTGATACAAACTTTCCTCTTAACACTGCTTTTGCTGTGTCCCATAAGTTTTGGTATGTTGTGCTGTTACCCTCATTTACTTCCAGAAAGTTTTTGATTTCTCTTTTGATTTCTTCTATGACCCATTGTTCATTCAGGAGCATGTTGTTCAATCTCCATGTGTTTGCATATGCTCTAGGGATTCCTGAGTTGCTAATTTCCAACTTCATTCCTTTATGGTCTGAGAAGCTGCATGGTATGATTCTAATTCTTTTTAATTTGCTGAGACTTGCTTTATGGCCTAGTATGTGGTCAATCCTAGAGAAGGTTCCATGTACTGCTGAGAAGAATGTAAAATCTTTAGCTGTAGGATTGAAAGTTCTGTAGATATCTGTTAGATCCATTTGGGCTATAGTGTCGTTTAAATCTACTGTATCCTTGTTGATCTTCTGTCCTATTGATCCGTCTATTTCTGAGAGTGGAGTATTGAAGTCCCCCAGTACTATTGTATTGGGGTCTAAGTCTCCCTTTAAGTCCGTTAACAAATCTTTTAGATAAACTGGTGCCCTGTAGTTAGGTGCATATACATTGATAATTGTTATATCTTCCTGTTGAATTGATCCCTTAATCATTATGTAGTGTCACTCTTTGTCTCTCTTAATGGTTTTTGTGGTAAAGTTTATGTTGTCTGATATTAAGATGGCTATGCCCGCTCTTTTTTCATTTCTGTTGGCATGGTATATCTTTTTCCAGCCTTTCACTTTCAGTCTGTATGGATCTTTGTTGGAAAGATGTGTTTCTTGTAAGCAGCAAATAGATGGGTTTTGTTCCTTAACCCAGTCAGCCAATCGGTGTCTTTTAACTGGACAGTTCAGGCCATTCACGTTCAATGTGACTAATGATAAGTGGTAACTTTGCCCTGCCATTTGCCAAAGATAAGTTCTAATATATGCTTTGAATTCCCTGTGATCTTTTGCTGTGAGGTTTCCTTCCTTGGTTTCCTTCCTTTACCTTCTTTCATATTGATGACCGTGTTTCTGTGTTTCTGTGTGTAACACATCTTTAAGCATCTTTTGCAGGGCTGGACGAGTGGCAACAAATTCTTTCAATTTCTGTTTGCTATGAAAAGTCTTTATTTCACCTTCATTCACAAATGATAGCTTTGCAGGATATAATATTCTGGGCTGGCAGTTTTTCTCTCTTAGAACCTGGGCTATATCTCGCCATTCCCTCCTAGCTTGTAGAGTTTCTGATGAGAAGTCAGCTGTGAGTCTGATTGGAGATCCTCTGAGAGTAATCTGACGTTTCTCTCTTGCACATTTTAGGATTTTTTCTTTATGTTTCACTGTGGAGAGTTTAATTACAACGTGTCGTGGTGAGGATCTCTTTTGGTCGTGTTTATTAGGGGTTCTGTGAGCTTCCTGTACTAGGATTTCTCTGTCCTTCTCCAAACCTGGGAAATTTTCTGCTAATATCTCACTAAAAAGGCCTTCTAATCCTTTCTCCCTCTCCATGCCTTCAGGAACTCCTAGAACCCGAATGTTGGGTTTTTTAATAGTATCCTGAAGATTCCCGACAATATGTTTTAGATTTCTAATTTCCTCTTCTTTTCTTTGGTCTGACTGTATCCTTTCCTGTTCTCTGTCTTCTAAGTCTGATATTCTCTCTTCTGCTTCACTCATTCTGTTTGTAAGGCTCTCTATTGTGTTTTTCATTTGATCTATTGAATTCTTCACTTCAGTCACTATCCCAGTTTCCTGTTGTACTAGTTGTTTCGTTTCATTTTGATTCCTCCTTAATATTTCATTTTCACGAGAGAGATTTTCTATCTTGTCCATTAAGGATTTCTGTAGTTCAAGAATTTGTTTTTGAGAACTTCTTAATGTTCTTATCAATTTTTTGAGATCTGCTTCTTGCATTTTTTCTATGTCATCATCCTCATAATCTTGAATTGGGGTGTCTTTTTCATTTGAGGGCGTCATGGTGACTTCCTTGTTTTTATTACCTTGGTTTTTGCGTTTGTTATTTGGCATATTGGAGATATTTGGTTTCTTCACTGTGGTGCTTTTTCTTGTTATACTATGACTCTAGATTAAGTGGACTATCTGTTTTTGAGGGAGCCTTAGGGCTTGAGATGGGTGTGGCCTGAGAGCTCTGTTTGGTGTGCCAAAGGTGACACTCCCAGGTTAGGCGTGGTAAACCTCTCTCTCTCTCTCTTTCTTTTTTTTTTTGATTCAAAAGGGAAGTTATTCTGCACAGCTGAACGAAGTTGGAGGTAGTTAGCAGGCAAATTATATACCCACAGGAGCCAGAGATCAGAAGCTCTTTCCCAAGGACCACACAGGGAATCTGTTCGGCCCTCAGAGTGGGCTCAAATTCTCCTTCAGTCTCCCACTGGGTTGCCAAAGTTACGGAATTGTAGCATCTCTGGAGAGTACTCACGTGAATTCCATGAGTTCTCTCCCCCACCGTCTCTTTTTTCACAGTCTCAGTTCAGTAGCACCACAAATTTACTAGGTCCTAATCTCCTGTTAATTCGCCCCGCCCAGAGTCAGGTTTTTCTGGTAGGCTCAGGGCCGGTGCAGACCTGAGGTCGCTCTGCTTATGACGTATGTCCAAGATGGTGCCTGCTCTTTGTCTTGCTCGCACTTGAGAGGTGAGCGGAGAGAGAGAAACCCGTGTCCATACCAGTCACCTTTTTTTTTTTTTCCTCTCTCTCTCTTCCAGTTGGCCTGGTGAAGTCTCCCCCCCCCCCCACGGGGGGTCGTTCCCTCTAGTCTCCTCTCTCCGCTTGCCTGCCGGTGTCTCAGGCTATTGAGGTTCGGCTCACCTAGCGTTCCAGCGCTGGTGTGTTGAGTCTTCCGCTGGTGTCCCGAACTGTGGGCTCCCACGCTCTCCACGCAGGTCCGCTCCCCTTCCAGCGCCGATGTGTGGACTCGGAGCCCTGGACGTCCCAAGTCTCCCCGCTGTTGTCTGTGTGGCACGCACTCCCCTTCGAGCACTGGCACGCAGACCCTGCGGCTTGCGCAGCTCGGTCCCCCGGCTCGGCTTCCGCGGCTAGGTCCCGCGGCTCGGCTTCCGCGCGGTGGGCGACCTTGTTCTCCCAATAGGTCCTCCGATTCACGGCCACTCGATCCAGAAGAGTTTCCTCTGCAATATTTTCCTGGTTCTTTTTTCTGAGCCTACCGTAACTCCCCTTTTATTAAACTAAATTTTCCCGGACTATCGGTGCGCGCCCTCACTATTCTGCCATCTTGGCTCCGCCCCCCTCATGCTCTTTCAAATAAAATGAAAGTTAATAAACACAATTTTAAAAATCCTCTCATTGTTAACTTGGTGTCAGCAGCCCCAGGTTCCACCATTAAGTCTCTCAGTTACTTGCTCTAAGAGTTGCCAATCATCTAGTTTTGATTAAAATCAATTTACTTGTCTGTAAACCAGGCAGAGTATCCTTTTCACTGAAGTCATTTGATGTTTCTATGGTCAAATTGTATTTTGATTTGAAAACTCACTGGACATCATTAAGAACTCACAAAGGTAAGTACTATTGACTTAATAAAAGGTAATGCATTTTGAATTTCACATAAATGTGTATACTAAAGTCAGTAATTTCATGGGATAACAATTTTCAGGAAAGTCAAAGTTCTTCAGTAGGCTGATTATTATTAATTTGTTATCTTACAATCAAAATAAAAAGGCACCCCAGTTAATGGTTCATTCATTTTGATTATTTTATTCATGAGTTATTTTTGTCTGATCAGTGAAAATATATCTTGAACAATAGACCATATTACTCAAAATGAATTCTCTTGTTCATCTCACCCATTCCTATTTTCTAGAAAAGTGGATTCTGAAAATTATAGGCAGAATAGAGTATATTTTTATTTTTTATATTGAGTGAATCTTTTAATAAAGTATAAAACATGTGTACAAGTGCAGGATCATAATTATGTAACTCCATGAAATTGCACATAGTAAAACCATTTAATCAAACTTAACACAACAGATAAAAATATAGCATAAAAATGCCGTAGAATGTGGATCTTAAGTCGTTATTCAAAGCTGCCACTGACTTGAATGCTAACATCACAGATGAATTTTGTGTATGCGTAAACCCTTATAAGAAAGGAATTATACATCTTATATCCTTTTCCCTTTAATAATAAAGGAAAAGAGCTATTAGAGGATCATCACTAAAGCAAAACCAACTTTAATTTGGGCTGTACTTCCTCTACAAACATGAAAAATAAAAGGACAAGTACAAGAAGTTTCATGAAGAGCAAGGAGAGAGAATTGAAGCACCTGCTGGCAGTGTTGGTCAATTGAAGTAAAAAGGAAAAGGAAGCACAGGGCAAATTAAAATGATGTGTCAATGTAGATAAGGGGAAATGGCTGGGTTAAAATGGACACATTTGAATGTGATCCCAAATCAGAGCGAGTAACTGGATCACTTTCTTTGTATACATTTTCCTCTTAGTCTTACATTTTCTCTTTTGTTTGTTCTCTGGTACCTCTGTACTTATATGTGAGAACTCAGCAGCTGACCTCCATGGCTGCATTTTCCAATTCACATACAACTATCACAAAATGAAAGATCTGAACTCTGGCTCACTGGAGAAAATTTTCACTGCAGTAATACAAACAGAACCAGCTGTTATTCATGAAATGCAGTAACTGGAAGAGAGATTTTTATCCCCACAAGTGAGTAGGTGGCCCCGTAAAATAACTTTTTTTTTTAAAAAAAAGGTAAGTAAAAGGGTCTGAACTTTCATAAACTAAACGCTACTGTCCCCAGAGATTAAGTGGCTTATTAGTATTTGCAATTTATTTAATGGAATCTGTTAGATGGATAAAATCAGGAAACCAAGCAATCATTGTGATCAGGAAAATGGGAGTCTAATGCATAATACATAGATTATCTGAGATATCAACATCAGTAAATCTTGAAAATATAAAGTTGACTGGAAAAAACAGGTTGCAAATGACACATATAATGTAATTATATGTATACAAATGTTTAAAATAAGTATTTTCAAACATATATACATTTGGGATAAAAGTATAACAATATGCATGAAAATGATAACTCAAAAGTTAAGGTAATAATTATTTCAGAAGAGAAAAGATTGAAGGTGAGAGGGGTTTGGTTTGTTTCCTTAAAGATTTATGTACTTGAAAGGTGGTTTTTTTGTATTATTTATGTATTTGAAAGGTAGTTATAGAGAGAAAGAGGGAGGGGTAAAGAGTTCTTCCATTTGCTGGTTCACTCCCCAAATCACTGCAACAGCCAGAGCTGAGCAAGGCTGCAGCTAGGAGCCAGGAGGTTCATGTGGGTCTCCCACGTAGGTGCACGGTCCCAAGGACTTGGGCCATTCTCTGTGGCTTTCCCATGAGCATTAGCAGGGAACTGGATAGAAGTGGTGCAGCTGGACTGGCGCCCACATGGGATGCTGGCATGGTGGGTAGCAGCATAACCCACTATACCATAATGTTGAGCCCTAAGAGGGATCTTATAATCTTATTTTAAACATGAGAATCAAGATTTTACTGAAAATCAAAAATATTTCCAAATATATTAAGCTCAGAAGTGTTAATGGTCTCCATCAATAAACTTACAGGTTTAGAAAGTTAGTGTTCTTTATTAAGTTCTTATTTATTACACTCAAAAATATCACCGAGAAATCTTGTAAAACCAAGTACCAAACATCTATAGAAGGCCAAGGCACGTTAAATAGTCTATGAACAATACTGCACTCTGCTTATGAGCAATCTAATATAAATTCCCCTATACAGAAAGTAGACTCTTGTCTCCTGATTTATTTTATGTTATAAACTCTTGGTGCTCTTTAATCAATTTCCACTCTTGTCCCCATTCTAAAGTTATGAGGAGGATATGAAGGATTTGTCACACAAACTAAACTTATCGTCAAATAGAATAAGAACTTAGCTTCTCAATAAGCAATTTATCCACTGTAATGAGACAATATGCCATGCTCATTATTCTGGTATCTTAGGAAAAGATATTTTCAACCATGTACCAGTTATTTTGATTTTCCAAGGATATAGCTCTCTTCTGATTCCATTTGTTTTTAGAAATAAATAGTATTCAAATGCAAATCTGCTTCTGGAAAAAACCGCAACATTAATTTTTTAACCCATTTCAGGCAAATAAACATTGGAGAGGGGAATTTTAACATTTCAGATACATTCTGAATAGGACTATTTAAGCTTGTAAATCAATATTGAGAGTTATCTGCAGCCAATTAACCTTTATTTATTTATTTATTTTTTTGACAGGTGAGTTAGTGTGAAAGACAGAGAGAAAGGTCTTCCTTTCCATTGGTTCACTCCCCAGATGGCCGCTACGGCCAATCCGAAGCCAGGAGCCAGGTGCTTCCTCCTGATCTCCCATGGGGTGCAGGGCCCAAGCACTTGGGCCATCCTCCACTGCACTCCCGGGCCACAGCAGAGAGCTGGACTGGAAGAGAAGCAACTGGAACAGAATCCAGCGCCCTAACCAGGACTAGAACCCTGGGGGCTACGGCACCGGCGCCAATTAACCTTTGTTTAAAATAATTCCACCATTAACATTCATTCTTCTTTTTCTCTCTCTTTTTTTAAAAGTTTGTTTTATTTATTTGAGAAGCAGAGTTAGAGAGACAGAGAGAGAGAAAGAGAAATTTTCTATTTGCTGGGCTAGACCTAAGCCAGGAGCAAGGAGCTTCATCTGTGGATGCAGGGGCCCAAGCATTTAGGCCATCTTTCACTGCTTTCTCAGCACATTAGCAGGGAATTAGATCAGAAGTAGAGCAGCCAGGAGTCCAACAGGAGCCCATATGGGATGCTGGTCTTGCTGGGAATGATTTCACTGGCTGTGTCATGATGCTGGCCTCACATTCTTATTTCTCGGAAAAAGATACCTGAGGCAACTGCAGTAACATATTATCTTTATATTCAATCAAGATTGTAGGTTCATTGGTATCATTTATTATTTTCTGAATGTTTGGAATATCTTAAAATTCAAAATCGAATCTCCCTAAACTGCGGGTTTTATGGTACAGACTGATATATATAAATACCCATTGAAATATTTGTTCCCAAAAAGGCAAAAGAAACTCCTAATCATGAATAATCTTTTATGTACATTTGGGCTCACTTTTTGCAAGTGATGTGGATTGCTGTGAAATGAAGTCACAAAGAATAACAAAAGTAGTAAGAACTTGAGTCTTAAAATAGGAATAGAATGACATAACCCTTGAGGTTGTTGGAAGAACTAACATGAGAATATAGGTAAAATACTTTAAAAACTGACTGGTGTGGAGTAATCACTTAATAACTGGTAGTTGTCAGTGAGTCTATCAATGTTATTATAGAAATTTTTGCTGTTTCTACAAATTTTCGGAAGGACTCCCAGTTTTCATAATTGATGTTTTATTTTTGATAAAATGTCAACATAGGAAATTGATCCATTGTCAGATCTCAATAAACCATTTGCCAAAGATGATTACTGATCTCTGAATTTCTGTGAAAGCTCTTCTTGCCTACCTCTGCATTGTCGAATTAATGCTGCTCTCCAGCTATTTCATCAAAGAGCATTTTCAAGAGTGTGTAGAACAATGGTATTATAAAAGCAGTTCCTCAATAATTGTCGCCAGCTATGATGCATGGTTTTCCATTATAGATTATTTCCAAGGGTGATTAGTGTTTAATGAATATAAATCTTCATAACTATAGTCATCATGCTTGAGGGAATGTTTAGCATCTTTGTTTTAAAATGTTTCTGAAGTCCCTTGATTTGATCAATGCCACAAATTGAATTACAGTTGCAGCTAGCTCTATAACTTAGATTTCTTGACTCTTAATTTGTACTTTCTTTGTTTTGCTTTAGACTATAAAACAAGTACCCATAAAGATAAGATTATATATTAAAATAGTGAGTTATGGCTATTTTCATCATATACTTTATGTGAAGTATATACTTTATGGAAATAAAAGAATCGATGAGGTTATGACACTGATTCTAGGCTTCTGTGTTACTTTGTAATTAGAGTGAAGAAATGAAATACAATCTATATTAGCGGAAACCTAAAAAATACTTGGGATGTTATAGGACAAATTTTCTGCACAGGTTCATTTAAATTCTTAGTCTTAGTTCTTTATGCAGACATTCCCTAAAATGTAATGTATTTCAGGAGATCTCCTAATATATTTACAAAATATTGCATGTATCACAAATATTATATGTAAATATATAGTATTATAATAAATACATATACCTGAAATGTTTTAATATTGTACTTTTTCAATTATATTTTGTGTTATAGGCAGAAAAGATTAAAATGTTAGATAAATAAGCAAAAATAAGCAAAGCACATTACTTATTTGAATAAATCTGATGAATTGTTCTTTGAAGCTAAAATTGAATCAAAACAAATTTCATCTATTAAAATGTAGTGCTTATATTTTGTGAAAAAAATTTATTGAATGAATAGCATAGTCTTTGTGGTTTAAATGTCACATTGATAACTATGTCTGAATACAGAATTTACTAGTTTCTGATGAGATAAAAGATGTAATCCAGCTTTCAATATAACAGACAGAATAATGTATTATAAAAAAGAAAAGCAGGGAATAGCTTCACTTAAGTAAAGTCAAGAGGAAGAGAGAGACAGCCCTTGGCCCTGAGGTCTTTGGAGAGCTATTTTTTGTGTCTTGAGATTGTCAAATGGCTCAGTAAGAGAGATTATGTAGATGCTCATTAAAATGGGCAGAACCTTTATTGAGCTTTATATTATCTTATTTCAGAAGTGGCATGTATTTAGTTAATATAAAAGATTGAACCTCAAAGAGAGGGTCAGAATTCTCTGTGGAGGGTTGGCCAAGTACCCCTGCCTTTCCCCACCTCCTTTGTTGTACCTTCGCTTGATATGTTCTTCAGGATATTCTCACTTCTCTGACCACTGTTATTTGGCCCAGGGATAGGCACCAGAAATCAACTTGCTTCTGGAAAATGGTAGTCACGTTTGTCCAGAGCCAGAAACTTTAATTTGTATTTCATCAAATCTAAGATGCCATTGTTTCTAATTGCATTATTACTTTACTTATCAATAAAAAAGAAATAAATGTTGTTAATTAAACTATAATTTATGTTCTTTTGTATCTATTGAGGGAACTCTTCTAGTTTTTTGCTATATAGATTTAAATAATCACTCTTGCACATACACAAAAAGGTTGTGTAAGTGAAAGAAATTGGTCAAGATATACTTTTTAATGTTTCGAATTATTTATTTATTTTTTAGAAATCTTTTATTTAACAAATATAAATTTCACAGATACTGCTTTTGGATTATAGCAGTTCCCCCCATACCTGCCCTTCAACCCCCATGCCCGTCCCTACTCCCTCTTCCATCCCATTCTTCATTAAGATTCATTTTTAATTAACTTTATATACAGAAGATCAACTCTATACTAAGTAATGATTTCTACAGTTTGTACCCACACAGACACACAAAGTATAAAGTAATATTTGAGACAAGTTTTACCATTAATTTTCATAGTACAACTCATAACGACAGAGGTCCTCCATGGAGAGCAGGTGCACAATGACTCCTATTCTTGATTTGACAATTGATACTCTTATTGATACTCTATGACATCAGTGATCACCTGAGGCTCTTGCCATGGGCTGCCAAGGCTATGGAAGCCTTTTGAGCCCACAGAATGACATTATTTAGACAGGGCTGTAAACAAAGTAGAAGTTTGCTCCTCCTTTCAGAGAAAGGTACCCCCTTCTTTAATGGCCTCTTCTTTCCACTGGGATCTTACTCAAAGAAATCTTTCATGTAGGCTGTTTTTTGCCATGGTGTCTTGGCTTTACATGCCTGAAATGCTCCCATGGGCTTTTTAGCCAGATCTGAATGCCTTAAGGGCCGATTCTGAGGCCAGAGTGCTGTTTAGGGCATTTGTCATTCTATGAATCTGTTGTGTGGCCTGCTTTCCATGTTGGATCATTCTCTCCTTTTTAATTCTATCTATTGTTATCAGCAGACACTTTGTCTTATTTATGTGATCCCTTTGATACTTATTCCTATCTTTATGATCAGTTAGGCAGTTAAAATGATCATTTTAACTAGTAAGATGGCATAAGTACCTGCCAAATTAATGGGATTTGGAGTCCTATGGCACGTTTTTAGCTTTCTCCTTAGGGGTAACTCTGTGGGAAGTGTGCCGAACTGTACATCTCCTCTCTCTCTTATTCCCACTCTTATTTTTTATTTTTTACAGGTATCAATTTTCAATTGGATTTAAACACCTAAGAATAATTCTATGTTAAGTAAAGAGTATTCAGTAGAAAAAGAAAATGGTAAAAAGAATAAAATAATAGGCTATTCCTCGGCAATCAGGACAAGGGCTGATCAAATAATTGCTTCTTGTAGTGTCAATTTCACTTCTACAGGTTTCCTTTTAGGTGTTCAGTTAGTTGTTACAGATCAGGGAGAACATATGATATTTGTCTATTTGGGACTGGCTTATTTCACTTAGTATAATGTTTTTCACATTCCTGTATTTTGTTGCAAATAACCGGATTTCATTTTTTTTTACTGCTGTGTAGTATTCCATAGAGTACATATCCTGTAATTCCTTTATCCAGTCTTCTGTTGATGGGCATTTAGGTTGATTCCATGTCTTAGCTATTGTGACTTGAGCTGCATAAACATTGAGGTGCAGATAGCTGTTTTATTTGCCGATTTAATTTCCCTTGGATAAATTTCGAGGAGTGGGATGGCTGGGTCGTATGGTAGAGCTATCTGCAGATTTCTGAGGTATCTCCAAACTGTCTTCCATAGTGGCTTTACCAGTTTGCATTCCCACCAACAGTGGATTAGGGTGGATTAGGGTATCTTCCCCCCACATCCTCACCAGCATTTGTTGTTGTTTTTTGTATGAAAGCCATTCTAAGTAGGTTGAGGTGCAACCTCATTGTGGTTTTGATTTGCATTTCCCTGATGGCTAGTGATTATGAACATTTTTTTTCGTGTGTCTATTGGCCATTTGGATTTCCTCTTTTGAAGAACGTCTGTTTAAGTCCTTGGCCCATCTTTTAAGTGGGTTGTTTGTTTTGTTGTGGTGGGATTTCTTGATCTCTTTGTGGATTATGATTATTAATCCTTTATCAGTTGCATAGTTTGCAAATAATTTCTCCTATTCTGTCAGTTGCCTCTTCACTTTCCTGACTTTTTAAAAGATATTCTTAATTTTTTCCATTCAGGTATCTTTTTTGATATGATTTTTGCTTTTTGAAAGAATTATTGATATCTGCTCTGTTTTCCATATGACATTATTCTATGTCATCACAAGCAATGATAATACAATATTTCTTAGGAGTGCTCTGGGATTATCTCCAGTATTTTCTTTGGAGCTGCTATAGACTCTCATTCTTTATGTTTTTGATACATAAGAACAATCAAGAGTCACTATATTACAATTAATGCTTGGAAGTCATGGATATGAGTTGGTCATAATACTGTAACTACTGGTAGCATTTAAACAGTACATCCTGTTCTGGAAATATTAAAAAATGAAAATGTTGGGACAGCTGTTTGGCATAGCAAACTTGAGATCACACATCCCATATTTGAGTGCCTAGATTTGAGAGCCATATCTGCTCATAACTCTAGTTTCCTGATAACATGCACCCTGGGAGGCAGCAGGCAATGGTTCAAGTACTTGAGTTCCTTCCATCCAGGTGGGACATAGATTGAATTCCCAGCTCCTGACTTTGGCCTGGTCCAATCCCTGTTTGTGTAGGCACTTAGAGAATAACTGAATATGGAAGATCATTTGATGTTTCTGTCTCTCTCTTCGCCTTTCCAATAAATAAAAATAAATAAATACATTTTTTAAAAGTAAAAGCATATTATATAGTTAAAGAAGTATTTTATATGTAATTCAAGAGCTGTTGATGGCCATTTTTTTGATTTGTGGAGGAAGTTGGTCTATTGTAGGAGAGAAGAATGAAGTGGAGGTGGGAAGGAAAGAAATAAATGAGTCCAGGCCTGCGCCGTGGGTCACTTGGTTAATCCTCTGCCTGCAGCGCTGGCATCCCGGGTTCTAGTCCTGGTTGGGGTGCTGGGTTCTGTCCCGGTTGCTCCTCTTCCAGTCCAGCTCGCTGCTGTGGCCCGGGAAGGCAGTGGAGGATGGCTCAAGAGCTTGGGCCCTGCACCCGCATGGGAGACCAGGAGGAAGCACCTGGCTCCTGGCTTCGGATCGGCGCAGCGCGGCAGCCGTAGCACCCATTTAGGGGGTGAACCAACAGAAGGAAGATCTTTCTCTCTGTCTCTCTCATTGTCTAATTCTGCCTGTCAAAAATTAAAAAAAAAGGGAAATAAATGAGTCCAAGTGGTATACAAGTGGTATACAAGCTCCTGATTCCGAAACTTGGTAGGACTCAACTTCGGCTCTGTTCTTTTCATGACTTGATTGTTCTGTGAACCAATCTAGTGCTCCCTATTAAATGCCCTTCATGGCTTAAGGTAGTTTACACTGGGCTTCAGTAACTTGTGCCCTGAAGAGTTCTCATGAATACAGCTTATTTAGTGTTATATTTATAACAAAATTCTGTGGCTTTTTTATCTACCCATCTACTGCAGATGGAAGAGACGAGTGCGTTCACCAAAAGCTTATTCATAATGTTCTCCTAAACAAATAAAACTGTGGGCAGTAGGAAAGGATCTCATTGTCAGCAAAGCCATCTGTTGGTGGGAGCACAATGAGAGTCCTGGTCAGGCTGGCTGGGCTGCACACTTGTGAAGCCAAGCACCATGTTGTGGTTCCCAAACATCCAAAACTTATTTGCTGGGCTACACCAGTCTCTGTGGTTGATAGAATAAGCTAGAGTTGGAATTATACCCCTGCCACTGTGTTGACCTGGAAATAAGGTATGATGTGACAAATTTAGTATAAGCTGTTTCCCAAAGGATTGACTCAGAGGAGCAGATGGCTTTGAGAAAGAACTGTTTGTCATCCAACCAGTGTATTCTCTGTCTAGCACAGGGCTGCTAAACAATGAGATTTGTTCTGTTAACAAAGCATTCTTTGTGGCCTCTTTCTGTCTTTCAGACACTCAAAGCTGATGCACATATGTCTGATGATTCTAATAACTACCTACTCTTTGTTTGCTGTTGAAATATAACCAAATTCTTTTTCATGGAAAATTTTGCTGATTTTGTTTCCTCAGAAGTAAGAGAGGTGAAGTATCCTACTTCAAGAAATGGAGACAAGCAAATAAATGTTGGCGTCACAGGAAATTTGCTTCAGTTGGGGACTAATGTTTTCTTTTTCTTTTAAAAAGAGATTTATCTATTTATTTGAAAGGCAGAGAGAGAGAGAGAGAGAGAGAGAGATCTTCCATCCTCTGATTCACTCCCTAAATGTCCAGGACTGGGCCGGGACAAAGCCAGGAGCCAGGAGCTATCCAGGTTTCCTACATTGGTGCAGGGACCTGAGTGCTTGGACCGCCCCACCCTCTGGTCTTTCCCAGGCACATAAGCATGGAGCTGGATTGAAAGTGGAGCAGCTGAAACTCAAACCAATGCCACATGGGAGGCAGGCATCGCAGGTGACAGCTTATCCCATTATGCTGGACCTGGGAGAGTATTTGTAGTCTCATTTACCAAACAGAATATACAATGGTGAGGTCCAATGACACACATACACCAAGGTGAAGCTTGTATGAACCAAGAAGTGTTTTCCTTTGTGAGCATTTGTTTCAAAGCTTCAACTTCTTTAGATTTAATTCTGCTCTGTCACCAGGGAAAAAAGTCGCTCCCTTAAAAAGTGACTTCCTGCCATACTGTGTCTCTTATTGGAATGTCTGAGCTTGAGTTCTGGCTCAGGCTTCTGACTCTAGCTTCCTGCAAATGCTGACCCTGGGAGAGTGATGATAACTACAGTAGCTGGGTCCCTGCCTCCCACATGGGAGATCTGGATTGATTTCTTGGCTCCTGGCTTAGGCCAGCCCCAGCCCTGCCTGTTCCAGACACTGGGGGAGTGAACCAGAGGATAGGAGTTCTCTGTCTCTGCATGTCTGTTTGCACTTCTCTCTCTTACTCTCTGCACTGCTCAAATACATAAATAAATATTAATGAAAAGCAATTCTCTATACAAGCAAACCTGTTGGTAAAATGGTTTTACATTTTTTGGATAAAGGTTTTAAATAATGACAATGTGAGTTGGCTAATGTGAGTTCTTTAATTCTCTCATGCATGTATGTATGTAGGCATGAAATGATTAGTTCAGAGAAAAACGTGTCAGTACATGATCCTCTTTGCTCAGAATTTTTTTTTGTTTCCAGTGTATTTGATTTGCAGTGAGGGATGTAATCTATAATTTAGATGAGGTGTGTGGTGAAAAAATGTTTTAAATCTATGGTACATAACATGTCAAATAAACAAATGATCATTGCCACTGCAATTTTAGAAATAAAATTCCAACTGAAAATAGTAATGGAGATCAAATATTTATAATTTTTTCTTCTTTGTTATTTCTCTAATTTAAACATTTGCTCATCACATAAGCAGATACAGCAAAATTATTTTATGATGATAAGGTTCAAAATATGTTAATGTATTCCTGGTGATGTGGAAAGACTAAAATAAATAGGAGCATCTTCTTCATTTTACTATCTCATTTGCATTTTCCTTTTAATACCTCTAACTTGAAATTCTTTTGATGAATCATTTTGATAAGACTTAAAAGAATTAAATAGATTCTCTAGGCATAAGGATCAGACATATCTGTGACCTGAAAAAAGTCAGGTAATATGCCTCAGTTTCCCAATCTGTAAAATATGAGTAAAATGCCTAACTTGCAGTGGTTTTGAAAAAACAGAGTGACAACACTGCTTGGGGCACATTTAGTGTAGTGTAGCATATAGAACTAGACAAGAAAAAGACAGCCTTATGATCATGAAGGAAATAATAGTCACTGTGATGATGGAAGACAACATTTTTATTATTTTCCTAAGAAGATGAAGAAGGAAGTTTAAAATATTTCCATAATATTTGTTTTCAAAAATGAGTATAACCACACTTTTTAATTGTTATTTATCTCATGTGAAGATCTTATGTGTATGTCCTTAGACTTCCAATAGATTCAGGTAATGTAGTCCTGAAATTCATTGTATAAAAATGATCTTTATCATGGGAATTTGACATGAATTTGCCTGAGTTTCAGAATCTGTAGGATGTGAGAGAGATGACTGAGAGGGCATCTGCTCTTTATTTTCTCTAGGTCTTACCTCCCTCTAGATGTCCAGGAAGGCCAGAAACTCCCTCTCCATGACCTGCCCCCAGTAGAGCAAGAGACAAGGAAATGACTCATTAGTTTGTAGTTACACTGTCAGAGATATCCAGTGGCAGAAGCTGTCTAGCAGGGATGGTATTGACTGATGGCAGCGTCCATGGCCTATGACAAGACTACAGTAGAGGACGCAGTTGCTGAGCCTCCTTGCTGTCTAGCAATCTCTGGTTCCTGCTCAATTCCTGGACCTGGATTTTCAATTTCCCTATGGATTTTGAGAGCTATCCTCAAATAAGTCCCTTTTTAAAGCTATGTAAAAACACAATCAATTTCTTTTGTTTCCACTTTAGAGATTTTTAAAAATATAAACTAAATATAATTCATGTATTTAAATAAGTGGTATGTTTTAAAATAGGCACTTAGAAAATGGTTCTTTTGAGTTATCTTTTTGAGTTACATAATGTTATCTTCTCTATTTCTTTGTGATCAGAATTGGCTCTGAAAAAAAAAGAATTAAATCCAAATCCAATTTGAAAAGAACTAACTAAGGACATTGAATAGACTATGCTACAGGCTCAGATAGGAATTCCTAATAAGAAATTTCAAAACTATTTTGGTAGTGGCAACACTTTTAAATAAATACAGAGCTTCTACAAGTATGTTGCTTTTGAAGGTGGAATTGTTTTTATGCTTTGATTCTCTCTCTCTCTCTCTCTCTCTCTCTCTCTCTCTCTCACACACACACACACACACACACTCATATCCATATTGTGTTCTCCTTCCACACCCAAAAGGGCATAACAAATTTTCTTGCTTGGATTCTTAGGCAGATCTATTTTTTTCTTTATACACCTTCAAAAATGGGAATCGAGCCTAACATGTTTCTTTAAAAAGAACTTGAAAGTTTGGGGAAAATTTAATAGTTGTGCTCTTAATCTAGTTTATTTTCAAAAACTTTGGCTACCATAGGGTTTTATTAATTAATCAGCTATTTAATTTTAAAGATGAGATTACGAAGTTATTCTTAAACTTTTCATGTCTGACCCAGTATTATAGTTTTCTTTTCAAAACTATGTCACTGCTTGCATTGATCACAATAATAAAACCTTCATTTACTTTATACTTCTTTTGAGAAGAACAAACTGTCATTGGTCGTGAAATCATGTTTCTGATGTATGGTACATTCATAGTGATGTATATGCTTTCTCTCTACCCTAGTTGTCCCACCACAAATGTTGTTGAGCTCATCAGGGTTGTTACAGCACTGCCAACAGTGGTAGAGGAGGAGCCTGTGCCTATTTCATCATACACATCCTCTGTTCTAGGACTCATCTTGGTGGATTGAACTACTGACTCCAGTTCTTCACTTCTTCCTCTCCCACTTTGCCATGAAGCTTTACTGTTGCCCCTCCCCAGCCTCAGGTTGGCAGAGTGCACCTTTCTGACCCTTTGCTTTGACCTAGGGCATTAAAAATAGAGAAGTACTTGACGAGGGCTTGCTTAATTCTTGAGCTTATGCCATCAGTGACAGAGAACATATTTGGAAAGCCTGCAAGCCCAAGAGGAGAATGAGCAGCCCCCTTAAACAAAACTCCTTCCAGCCGACATGCAAACTCAGGAGTTATTAATATGTGTTTGTTCTATGCCATTAAGATTTTGAGGTTGGTTGTTACACAGAATTTTGTAGCAGTAGCTAACAATTCCCCAGAGGTTTGAGTAGCTTGCAGGAAATTGTTAAATTAAAAACTAATGAATATTGAAAAAGTATACTCTAAAGAATTAGCATCAAAATCTATTAATTTTATGTCTAAGCAAAGTTCATCTTAAACATGTGATATACTAGATGGTTATGATACTAAACATGTGGATAGATAATTAATTCCTATTCTTCTATGTATTCCAGGGATAAAATAAAAAAAGTGGAAATAATTTAATATTAAAAAATTTTAAAAAATTAAGTATGGGTGATATATTTGTGTGTAATAGGTAATCTAAGATATTATTTGAATATTCACATTATTCTTAAATTTTGCTAAATAACCAAACAGTACAAGAGCAGGAAGAAATCCAAATTATCTCTATATAGTTACTTACCTGAGAAAACAAAGCAGAGAATTATATAGTCCCCTCTATATGTACTTCAGAATAAAACAAAAATTTTAACTTTTAAGATTTATTTAATTTTTTGGCATATGTTTCTATCAAACAAAGGTCATATTATTTTAATCCTCCTTAATATTTTCTGTTTTTAGGGAAAATAGTCTATGAGATTCTTTAAATAAGGTATTAGCTCTTAAATAACTGGAACATTCTGCTTGCATTTGTATTTTTCTATTTTGTCATTTGTAAAAATGTTTTAGCATATTTAGCTTCTAAAACCTGCAGTTCTATTATTAATTATTTTTGTCAATTTTCTTTTTAAGATATATTTTATTTAAAAGTGAGAGTTATAGAGATAGTGAGAGACAGAGAGAGGTATTCCATTTGCTGGTTCAGTGCCCAGATTGCTACAATGGCTGTGGCTGGGAAAGCTGAAGCCAGGAGACAAGAACTTTATCCGGGTCTCCCATGTGGGCAGCAGGGGCCTAAACACTTGGTTCCAATGCTTTTCTCAGGCCACTAGCAGGGAGCTGGATCAAAGTGGAGTAGCCATGAATGGGCACCCATATGGGATGTTGGCATTGCACGTGGTAGCCTTACCCTCTATGCTACAACACTAGCCTGATCAATTTTCCTTTGAAACTAACTAATCATTCACTAATAATTGTAATGTCATTAAAAAACTGAAGTATGAAAAATTTCTAAAATGTAGGCTTAAGGAAGGTAGAGATTTTGGCTTTGTTCACTGACATGTTGGCCCCCATACCTGGAATACCAACAGGCATGCAGCAGGTGCTCAATTGAATATTTGTTGAGTAAATGAAGAAGGTTTTTCTTAGACTTACGTAAAGACAGTTTAGCCTACGAATTCATTCTTTGGAGGGCATATATAGTGCTTCTCTATGCTATCTGTTTTGGGGCATTAACTGCCCCAATTTACTGATTAGATAACTGAGATTAGCTAAAGAAAAGCCCATTTCCTACCTGGGTGCTGTACACATGACAACATACTAGAGTTATCGTCACCTTTTATCTAAGCTTTGAATCCTCTAAAACTCAACAGGTAGTTCTCTTTTGGTGAATACTGATACCTTCTATTCAATATGTTGGTGACTTGCTGTCCATGTAATCTGCTTGTTTTCTTTTCCATTGTCATCTCCAAACACAGATAATTTGCTAGAGAGAAATGTAACTATTTCTCCAGTGTTTGACTTTAATTCTGAATAGTGAGTCACTTCATGGGAAGATTGTCATGCTTGACAACTGCATACTGAAATCCATTTATAGTTCCTTGTATTTAGTCTGGCCTATCCTCTAATTGCCTCCAAGTTGAGTATGCATTTTACAGACTTGAAAGCTTAGTTCAAATCTCATTTACACTATGAAGCTTTCTCTGGGTATTTAGGGTCATCATTATTAATTAATAATATTCTAGTACACACTGAATATTTCTTATGTACCAGACACTATTCTAAACATTTCAGATACATTCACATAATACATATAACAAACTCAATGAGTTCATCTCACCTCTCTGAAGTCCACAGAGCTAGTGATTAGAGACCAACGTAGGAATCCAAGTGTGTCTACAGTAGGTCATATGGAAATTACTGGTCACTCTGTCCTTTAGCTCACTGATGTCCAATAGAACATTCTAGAGTGACTGAAAAGTCATAAGTGATTTGGAGGGACACTGGAACCTGCAAACATCATGGACATGGTGATGAGGTCTGTGCAGAGAATGATTACACTTTTCAAGCTTTGTTGAATACTGGAGACCCCTGTCCAAATTGGGAACATGGGCAGGCTTGTGCACATGGCAGGGTTTTTTTTAAAGTTTTATTTGTTTATTTGAAAGGTGGTGTTAGGGAGAGAGAGAAAGAGGGAGGGGGAGAAAAACAGGGAGGGAGAGAGGGAGAGGAAGAGAGAGAGAGACAGAGAGAAAGTAAGAGAGAGAGAGAGAGAGAATCTCCATCCCCTGTTTCATTCTGTAAATGGCTGCAATGGCTGGGTCTGAGCCACTCCAAAGCCAAGAGCATGGATTTCCATCTGGGTCTCCCATGTAGGTGTCAGGACCCAAGTACATGGGCCATTGCCCACTACCTTTCCTGGCACATGAGCAGAGAGCTGGATTAGAAGTGGAGCAGCTAGGACTTGAACTAGTGTCCATATGGGATGCTGGCATTGTAGGCGGCAGGTTAGCCCTCTGCACCACAAGTGCTCGTCCCTCACATGGCAGGACTAATAGAGGAAAAAAATGAATCAGTTAAGCATGTTCTATATCTTCCAAATATATGGGAATTATAGTTATTTATTCAAGTAATTATTCATTCAACAAATATTACGGGGCACCTTCAATGTAATAGGCATTCTTTTTATTGCTGGGGATATTCCAGTGTTCACAGTTCTTGTCCTTATGGAGCTTACATCCCATTGTGAGGCAGGATGTAGGGGTGGCTGTGCAGAGAAACAATTAAATATGTATTGTGTCCAGTGATTACAATTGCTTTAGAAGAAAATATGGTAAAGATCACTGGAAATGGGGATTTGTGTAAATTGGATCTATTTTATAGAGACCAGAGAAAGCCTCACTGCAAGCCAAGAGCTGAAGAAGTTGAGGGAGTATGTCATACAGGTATGAGCCATGTGGAGCAGGAATGTTCTAGGTGAGGAAAGAGCAAAAGCAAAAGTCTTGAGGTGTGAGTACCAATGATGTGTTAGAGTAAAAGTATCCCAAACTGATTGGCTAGTTAGGAGTGGGATAGTTGGGACGTGGCACATGGACAAGGGAGGTCTTGCAAAAGAAGTCAGAGAGGTATCAAGTGAGTCTTGTAAGGAAATTTGCTTTGACCCTGAGTGGATTTGAAGTGTGAAATGACTTGATCAGTAAACTATCTATTCAGGGATGGGGGTTTGGCATGGCAGTTAAGATGCTGCCTGGGGAGTCGATGTCCCATACGGGAGTGCCCATGCTAGAATCCCAGCTTCCCTCCAAATTTCAGCTTCCTGCTCACGTGCACTGTGTGAGGCAGTAGGTAATGTCTCAAGTGTTTGGCCTCCTATTACTCATTTGGAAAACCTGACTGAGTTCCTGGCTTCCTGGCTTTGTCCTAGACCAGGTCCAAATGTTGAGGGCATTTGGGGAATGAGCCAATGGATGGGGATGTTTGTCTCTCTACCTCTTATATAACAAACAAACAAATTTTAAAAATCTATTCAAAGTGAACTAATACGAGTTTTTCAATTTCTTTGGAGAACCCTCAACTACTTATCCTTCTTGTGATATTGTGCACTTCCCCAAGGGTTTAATTTTGGCTTAAAGGAAATAAAAATAGCTTTTGCAGTGGCAGATACATGGAAATCAAAGGGGCAAGAAGCCAGTGTTTCCTTAAAGATAAGGAGAAGGGAGACCCAAATTCAGGCCTCAGAAGAGGTTGTTCTTCTAGGGAGAGCGTCCTAAATTATACAGGGACTCCTCTTCTAAGGTACCTTCCCTTGGATTAACAGTTTCTTCTCTTGCGTACTTTGATTTAGCAAACATTTGTTTATTGTCTAATATTTTCCAGTTGTTATTCTAAGAGTTTTCTAAATGTTAACTAAGGACTCCTCCTAGCAGCCTTAGAAGTAGGCTCTTCTATTCCATTTTAAGATGGCATGGTAAGGCATCATTTGCTGTGGGCAGAACAAAGTGTGTAGATGTCACTAGAGGTAAATTCCTTCTGAAGTAGAAGGCTGAACAAGACAGTGTAAGGTTCTACACTGTCGTCTATTCTATCATTACAAATGTGGCAGAATTATATGAGACATTTTCCGTGTGAACTGAAAGCTAAAAGATTGGATACAACATTACAGCTAGTATATTAAAACGTGTCTGAAATTCTGATCAGAAGAATTATTTTGAGCCAGAATTGAAGCTCTAGTCCTCCAAAGAAATGTTATTATTACTGTTAATGATTAGCTTTTGACTGGTGAATTATGTGCAAATTCAACTGTTTGGCCAACTCTCTCATGACTTGGTCTTGCTTGCATACCTGTCATAATCCATGCTCCAAAACACAGTATAATTACAGGATTCAAGTGCTACTCTCTGTCCAAACTCTGTAAGGGACTGTGCTTAGAGCACTGCAAATGCCACCACCTTCTCTGAAGCAAAGAAAATATTTCCTAATTGGGGCCTGAATTGTTTGAACAGAATCATTTGTAAAGGGAGGCCACAAAAACTAAATAACAAGGGTTATACATAAGGCTCAGAATAAGAATCTAAGCATCTCTGAAGAATAAAAAATCTGAATATATGTAGTTTTGAGTTCTCTGCCCAAAGACCTTGGTGAATTAGTGTTCTGGAGAGAGATGGGGCTATCTTAACAAAAAGCAGAAAACGGAAATACACTAGTTTAATAAATGTCAATTGAAAGACAGTTAGAAAGGCAATGGCATATCTCAATGGACCGGAATAGGAAGAAAGGAATTCTGAAATTTAACCCTGTTTTATTGTTAGAGTTAAATTTATGGAAAGAGGACCTTTCCCTGTTTTTGGCCTGTGGTTGGCTACTATGGCAATGGTAACCCTTAACATTGTGTGATTTTGATTCTAACCCTTCCTACTGTCTTTTTTTTTTTTTTTTTTTTTTTTTGACAGGCAGAGTGGACAGTGAGAGAGAGAGACAGAGAGAAAGGTCTTCCTTTGCCGTTGGTTCACCCTCCAATGGCCGCCGCGGCCGGCGCGCTGCGGCCGGCGCACCGCGCTGATCCGATGGCAGGAGCCAGGAGCCAGGTGCTTTTCCTGGTCTCCCATGGGGTGCAGGGCCCAAGCACCTGGGCCATCCTCCACTGCACTCCCTGGCCACAGCAGAGGGCTGGCCTGGAAGAGGGGCAACCGGGACAGAATCCGGCGCCCCGACCGGGACTAGAACCCCGTGTGCCGGCGCCGTTAGGCGGAGGATTAGCCTAGTGAGCCGCGGCGCCGGCCCTCCTACTGTCTTTTCATTAGTTTTGCTTCTATTAATTGATGACCATGATTGCTTTGTTGCTGGAAGTGGGTATTTTGTGGAGAAGATCTATGGTAAAGACTGAAAATAGTTCCTCAGTATGCAGTTCTTCTCTTCTTCCTTTTAGTAATTAAGTTCTACTAGTTTTAGCTAATTATGTGTCTGCCCTGTTGGTGTCTACTCCTCTGGACTTCTTTAAGGTTTGATGTGCCTCGTGACTTGTCCTGTGGTGTTTTGGGGAAGCAATTTGTGCTACTTTTAGGTCCTTCCCTTGAGAAGAAACTATTTGCTCTTCTCCATCTTTCCCTCCTTCCTGCAAATGGAAAGATAGATGTGGGCATGGTGAGTTGACTTTAGCTTCAGATATGTGAATGAAACCTACAGTAGGGATAGAAACCCTTCCAGGTAGTCAAATCAGAAAAGGACTAAGAGTTAAGTGCTTATGAAATAATCAGAAGGACTGGCAGAGTAGAAATCTGAGAATTACCACAGGACAATTTCTTTTAAGGTCACACCATTGAACCTATGAAGTACTGCTGCTGTTGACATTCCCCGTGCTGTCACTTTAGCTGTCCATAGCACTAAAGAGTCGTGTTTAGAATAGAGCCATTGCAAACAGTCCCATCTGTGGGGAATTGCTTGAGAGCCACCACTGTGTCCACTGTTGTAACAGGATGATTCTGCCTGTGTTTCACCTTCCAAATCTCTCATGAGTGCTTCTCACGAGCATGATCATATAACATCCAGAACCCTAGCTCCAGGGAGTCTGAAAAGTGCAGTCATTTACTTTCTGGCCACTGTGAGGAGGAAATAGGACCTTTCTCCACTTGTCAATAAACAAAACCTAGAGCACTAAGAGTCAGTGGCACCAATTTCAGAACCCTGTGGAACACCCAAGTCATCCTGGATTATGCACACCAGGCACTTAAATTGGAAAGAAAAATTGTCACCATGTTTAATCCACTATTATTTTGAGTCTTCAGTCACTTGTAGCTGAATCTAATCTCAATGAATTCAAATTATCTTGGAATGAGATGCTATAATTAACAAGTGGTGTTGAATTCGTTTAAGTGACCAGATAACAAGAAATCGTTGCAGATTGGAAAGCTGGTGACCCTCATTATGTCATTGCAAATTTTGGGAACACCATTCCCAAAGGTCTCTTGGAAGGTAGTCCGTCTGACTGATGAGCTTTCGGGAAAATGGTAGGAATAACTCAGAAAATTTTTTTACTGCTTTCAACCAGTGTGTAGAATTGATATATTTACTTAGGGTTGAGCTGGCCATATTATAAGACAAATAAAGGAAATATTGATGCACCAAGCCATACCATCTCACTTCTTAATGGAATGTTAACTGACTGAGATGTTGGTAATTTAAGGCCTTGGAGAGTTAAAACAACTAACTGATTCTATAACCCAAATAAAAGCATCAACTTAAGCAGAAGGTAAAACAATTTCTAAGCCAATCATTACAGCAGAGCTAGTAGACTGGAGAAAGGTCCTTCCTTTCTCCAGTCTACTCTTGTGAACTGAATTGCCTGCATGAATTCCAGTCCCAAATTCATATATTGAAGCCCTAATGCTCAACGGAGCTATATTCAGAGATAGGACTTTTAAGGTGATAACCACAGTTAAATGAGGTCATAAGCGTACAACTCTAATTTGATAGGGCTGATGTCCTTATAAGAAGAGGCAGAAACATTAGTGTTCCCTCTCTCTCTCTGTCTCTCTCCTCTCTCTATGTAAGCACACATGTGGATATACAGTGGGAAGGTGGCCATCTACAGAAGAGGAAGAGAGGCCTCACCAAAACCCAATCCTGCTTGTGCCTTGGTGTTGCACTGTGAGATAAGACATTTCTGTTGTTTAATCCACTAATTCGTGGTATTTTGTTAGGATAGCTCAGGCAGCCTAAAATGCCTACTTTTTAACCTGCATCCCTAAGGCTATTGCCCACTGGTCTGGCAATGGAACAGAGAAGGAAAGGACAGGGATACAACACGGTAACTAAAATTAGGTTACTTAGACTTAAAAACAATGCCTAGATAATATCTTTAGTTCTAGTTGTATGCATTTGGAATTGATTGGTAGGAGATACTCTTTGAAGGACTTGTAAATGCTGACCATTGCACATCTCTGTTCCAGCCAGCAAGACTAGACTGCAAAAGCCCACAATTATTCAATTCATAATGCAAATTTGAGGCATACTAATTTTAGTACTAGGGAGCAGGCTATGAAATCCACGCAGCCACCACTAAAGGCAAACTCCAATGCCTATCTTATGTGTGAACATGGGGTATTTTATAGCAAGGAAAAGCTCCAAAAATGAAGAACTGAGGGTCAAGAAAATGGACAAGGAAATTGTCCCAGGAAGCCAATTTAAGTTTTCCACATGACCTACTCAAAGAACTTACTCTTACCCTATTCTTCACCATTGGATTCCACAAGAGGCAAATAAAATTGTGTTTTATTTTGTAGGTCATTAAACCATACAGTTGTCATTTCCAGACTTGATACATTGTATTACTCAGTCATCCTGCACTTTCAGTTGGATGCGGAACCTGGATAAGACTTTGGCGTATGGTCCCTGTGTAGGGGAAGATTGTGTTGCAGGAGTGAGGAAAATAAATCTAGGCGGAGTGTGTTGAAGCCTGTTGGTTATCCCCTAAGATCTGTTCTTTGATAGAGCCCCCAATGTTTGACTCAGTAAAACTCCATAGCCCAATGTTGACTGAATTTCACAGCTTATTTTATTCTTAGATGACAGTTTTTGAAGATTTTTTTTCTTTATAGAAGGTGACACTTTTCATATATTGTACATACATAGATTTAGGAGCATAGGGACCCTTCCCACCCTACCTTCTCTCCCACCCACCCATGTTCCCACCTTTTTTCCACCTTCCTCTTTTATCACCTTCCTCTCTTATTTATTTATTTTTTTAATTAAAAAAATTTTTTTTGACAGGCAGAGTAAGACAGTGAGAGAGAGAGAGACAGAGAGAAAGGTCTTCCTTTTTCCGTTGGTTCACCCCCCAAAGCGGCTGTTATGGCCAGCACGTTGCGGCCGTGGCAACACGCCGATCCGAAGCCAGGAGCCAGGTGCTTCTTCCTGGTCTCCCATGAGGGTGCAGGGCCCAAGCACTTGGGCCATCTTCCACTGCCTTCCCGGGCCACAGCAGAGAGCTGGACTGGAAGAGGAGCAACCGGGACAGATTCCGGTGCCCCAACCAGTACTAGAACCCAAGGTGCCGGTGCCACAGGCAGAGGATTAGCCTAGTGAGCAGCGGCGCTGGCCTGTTTTTTTGTTTTTGTTTTTGTTTTTGTTTTTGACAGGCAGAATTAGACAGTGAGAGAGAGAGAGAGAAAGGTCTTCCTTCCATTGGTTCACCCCCCAAATGGCTGCTACAGCCAGTGCGCTGCACTGATCCGAAGCCAGGAGCCAGGTCCCTCCTCCTGGTTTCCCATGCAGGTGCAGGGCCCAAGCACTTAAGCCATCCTCTACTGCCTTCCCAGGCCACAGCAGAGCCCTGGACTGGAAGAGGAGCAACCAGGACAGAACCGGTGCCCCAACCGGGACTAGAACCGGGAGTGCTGGTGCCTAGTGAGCTGTGGCTCTGGCCTTTTTAAAATTTTTACAATGGTGAAAGCAATCATTGGAGCGAGCATCCCCAAAGTCCCCAAAGTTCTGCAATGTGGCCGAGGACTTTGATTGTACATTGTTTGTTTGTTTTTTTTTTTTTTTTTCCTTTTGATAGTCATTCCAAATATCGTGAGATGCCATGTGACAGGAAGCCCCCGCCCCACTCCTGCCAAGGAGAAACGGCGCAGTCCTCGCCTGGGGCCACCCAGGGGAGGCGGCAGCATCGCTTTTGTGTAAATTATGTAATGGAAATTTTTTAAATCTTCGCCTTAATACTTTTTTTAATTCTCTTTTTATTTTGAATGGTCAGCCATTGTGGCCCCCCTTTTTTGTCCCCCAACTTGAGATGTATGTAGGCTTTTGGTCTCCCTGGGAGTGGGTTGAGGTGTGGAGGCAGCCAGGGCTTCCCTGTACACTGATGAGACCAGTTCAATAAAAGTGCACACGTGAACACACGAAAAAAAAATTTTACAATGGTATATTTTCAGTTTATTTTATAATCACAAACTTACCTGTAGATGACTTTTAAACTCAGTTCTGATCAATTATATTTATTTGTTATTTATTTTTTTATTTTTAAGGGAAAGAGTTTTTTGGTGGGGAAACCTGACAGACTGGAGGGAAAGGGCGAAGAAGGAAAAGAGGGAGGAGAGTGCAAGAGGGAGCTCAGAGAGAGAGAGCAGGAGAAAAAGAGAGAGAGAGAGAGAGCAGGAGAAAGAGAGAGAGAGAGATTAAGAGGGAGAGTGAAAGAGGGCCACATGTTCAGGAACAGGTCCTGTTAAACCCTTGCTGGGGAGGTGGGTAAGGAAGTAGGAGCAGCAAATTCCATTAGGATGGGGGTGGAGCTGACATCGGTGGTTGGGCCATGGAGTTACCTGGCTTCCAGTCATGGTGGTGGGGGCCAGAGCCTAAGGTGGTGTCCAGAGTGTAGACCACACCGTAGATAAGACTGTGCCATTTTACTTACATTCCCCCATTTTGTATTTTATAAAGCAAGAGTTGTATTGGATTACAGTAGCCCCAAAAGTGCAGGACTGGTAGAGGGATTATGATCTCTCTTTAGAGCTACTTCCCGATGACTTGGGGCAATGAGGTACTCTCTGCTGGCAAGGGGTGATGTCACAAGCCACTGTCTCCTGGGTGAGGAGCTGAGTATATCCCTGTAGCAGCATTTGGTTGACTGCCTGGCTGGTGAAAGCCTTGGTTCATTCCATAATCACCTCTGTACACCCTTAAAGAGACACGGTAGTATAAAAGGATGAGACGAGCAACCAATGGTCCTAGTGGTGGCATCAACCAAGTAATGAGAGGATTTCATAGAGGAGAGGAAATGAGGGGGTCTCTGCACCTTTGAGAAGATTGTTTGGTGGATGTGGTTTGAAGCTGATCCCAACCAAGACTTGGAGAATGGCCACTCATCTTTTGCGGGTAGAGGCATAGGCAAATAGAACTTGCAGAAGGGGCCTGATAATAATCTGGTGAGCTTTAAGGCCTTGTTAGTTATGAGGCCCAGACCTATCCATCTCTTCACATGGAGTGTGAATCTCCTTGGGGAAGGCACCCTGTTGACTTCCATTACCTAGCTGGCCTGGGAGGAGAGCTGGCCAGGTGAAGGCAGGTGTCATCTTCGGCCTGCAATGTTACTGACCCTACTTGGCCATCCCCTCAGCAGCAGTGGTCACCTTGGAAGCTGGGCCGAGTGAAGGGCTTTTTAGCTTAGAGCCAGCAGATCTGTGGCTCTGACCTGGGCATCCTTTGACTCCAGGGCAGTTGCATTTCCAGTGATCCAACTCTTGGCTGGCAGAGCTGCCAGGGCTCTTCATTAGCGGACTTCTACTGAAGCCCAAACTTACCACATTGAAAGCCACTGTAGTGGGCTGGCCTGTTGGGTCGCCTTGATGGCAGATCACTGTACAGAGCAGCCTTTAATAGGCCTGCACCTATCTTTATATTGCTTCAGATGCCTAGCTTTCTTTTCCTCCTGGTTATTGTTAAAGCAAACCAGAGGATGCAAGCCAAGAGGGTGCCCAGTTCCCATCTCTAATCTTCGGTAGCCTAAACTAGAAGTCTATAGTCACAGGCATGTTCTGACAGTGGGTTGTTTTGAGGTAGGCAATGCCCATGAGGAAAGCTATGTCCTCACTTTAAAACTTTCTCTGGTTGGAAAGGGAGGTTTTGCCTGTTTACTGTGCTGATGGCTAAGTAAATTTAGCTGTGAAATTATAATTTAAGCTCTCATTTTGGCTATGCTATTACAGAAAAATGCTAGCCATCCCTTTTATAACTGATCAATGATATTTAAGCAAGCACATTATTATGCAACTTCCTTACAGATAATGCACACCATGAGTGCTCTTCATCTCCTTTCTTTCTCTGTTCTGTTTCCTGGTGTATTATAGCCACCGTCCTTGACTATGAGAGGTCACTTTTTCCTCATTGAGTATCTTTTTAATTGTTTTCTAAAGAATTTTTAGAATTAAAAAAGTAAAACTTTTTTTTAAGACTTGTTTATTTGAAAGGCAAAAATGCAGAAAAAGAATGGGAAAAAGATCTTCCATCTGCTGGTTCATACCCCAGATGGCCGCAACAGCCAGCATTGGGCCAGGCCAAAGCCAAGATCCAGGATCTTCTCCTGGGTTCCTCATGTGGGTGCAGGGGCCCAAGGACTTGGGCCATCTTCCACTCCTTTCCCAGGAGCATTTGCAAGGAGCTGGATCAGAAGCAGAGCCAGGACTCGAACTGGTGCCCACATGGGATGCCTGCCCTGCAGATGGAGACTTAACCTACTTATGCCACAGTGCTGGCCCCATAATTAGGCTTTTGCCAGCACTGCACAAGCTGAATTTTGGCAAATTTGAAAGGATAGGCAAAATTTAGGATTTTATCCTGAATTTAGAAAAGGCAAAAAAATTCTCATCATGTTATTCTATTACATTTCATTTTGGTTGACACAAGAATCTGAGTTTTATGTATCCTGGAAATGATCACAAATTTTTACTAGTCACACAACTAGTATTTTATACCTGCCTCGTAATATCTGACTTTTATTCTGACAAAGAAAAAGAATAAATGTAGAGGAAGAGTTTACTTATATTACACAATAGCTCATTCATTTTTTCAATTAAAGAAGAAAGAGTTCAAATTAACAATCTCAACCCCAGTTTATATTCTTTGTTTTCCTCTGGATTTATTTTTGCCTTAAGCAATGAAAGGGATTAATTCGCTATAGTAATTTAAATAGAATTACTTGCAAAAATCCTCTGCCAAGATCAGTGAAAGGGAATTAGCTTTAAGCTGCCCTAATCAGAATATGTTAAAGAGAAATGCTATCAAGGAGTGTCTATAAACACTATAGGAACAGCTATTTTTGTATCTTTATCTCTTTTTTTTTCTCTCTCTCTCAAACACACACACACACACACACACACACACACACGTTCTCTTAAAATTACTTACAAGCAATTATCTAGAATTCTTGATTGTAAATTTTGAATGGCAAAATATATCACTGCAAATATTATGTGCCTCAATTTTTATGGTAGAGTTTTATATTACTATACAGAGTATGTTCTTTTTCACTAAAACCAATGCATGAAGATTATTGGTAAGTTCTGTTCAAATTTCAGTATTTCTTTGCTGGACTTATTTAGGGAGATACTAGATTTCTGCTATAATCATGATTTTCTTCCTTTCATCCCATTGCTGACAAAAGTGGTGTAAGTGGTGTAAGTACTCCTCTTCATCTTTGGAAGTGACGCTGTAGGTATGCAAACCTTACGTTGAAGTTGAAGTGAATGCTACCCAGAAATGAAACAAGAATAGGTACAAATCAGAGACACTTGGAACAGGGAATCAGCACACCGATATCTTTAGTGTATTTTTGGATTTATCTAGTTTTTTTTTTTATAAAGAAAACTCAAAATATCAGGATGTGCTCGATAAATAAACTACTGTTTCTTCTCTTATTCTTTAGGGTTTGTATCTTGACAGCCCAAGTTTTGATTTAACGTCTCTTGTCCCAATCTACTGCCTCTTGTATGACAGTGCACCCAGGGCTGTCATTTTTTATTGTTTGCACTGAAGCTGAAACAGTCTTCAGGAGTCCATGCCTCTCAATGGGATCAAATAAATTATTAGAGCAGGGGCGAAAGAGCTGGGCTCTTCAGAAGGGCCTGGAGGTATATTCAGGGAGGCAAATGTCTAGTTTTGCGAGCTGAAGAGGAATAAATGAATACAGAATTTAGAGTCTGGGAAGTCAGGAGTCATCACTTTCAAGAGGATTGATAAAAGGGTACTCTTATTCTTTTTTGCCCTATTTTCTATTATTTTCTGTGTGTATCCTAAGAAGACTTCAGAGACTGCAGACAAATCTACTCTCTGGCGAAGCCAAGGGCAGAGTATGTATGAAGTTACTTAGAGATCTTCAGGGTGTACCCTAGGAACTAATAACCCTGAAGGAGAAAATTAGAATATGTGAAGGGATTTATTTTTGGGATTCCTGTCTATTTGCAGATAACATATACTGTTTACCTTATTGATTCCTGAATGAGTAAGAGTCTCTCCTACCTTTGGAATTTCCATTCCCCTATTATGCAATGTAATACTTTTCTATTCATATGCATAAGAATATGATACTGAGAGTGTGAAAGACAAATTGTTTCTATAGTACGGATTTGATACATTTTTCTAACACTGTGGCTCTTTACCAACTTAATATTTTTTAAAGTAATGTCAGAAATGGCATTCTACCTCTTAGAGCACCTAGTGTCATACGTTTGCTTTGTGCTTTTAATCAGCAGGAAGGGGGGCACTCTGCCTTGTAAAACACATTCAGCAGGGAAGAGCTGGCTATCATTTACCCAAGTCTGTTTTACTGAGGATCAAGCAGCCAGTTAAGCTGATTTCAGGCCTTTACTTTGCATGGTAAACAGAGAGCAATAGCCTTGAATCCTGTAATTTCTGGGCATGAGCTAAAAAAGAGACTGTTGCCCTGAGGTGGGCCATTTAGCCTTACAAGGTCTTACATTCCTCATCAATAAAATGAAGATAATATTACCTACCTCTTGGGATCACTGCAAAGATTGAGTTAATACGCCTAAAGTGCATAAAAGGGTTAATGAAACACGATAAGCACTCAGTGAATATTTTGTTATTCTTGTCCCTCTTCAGGGACACTGTCAGCCTCATTTTATAGACAAAGGGACTGACATACGAAAGTCCTAGGTGGCTTATCAAGCCTTGCTACCACTAGGCAATGGAACAAAATTCAGAATCCAGGTCTTTGGTATTTGGACTCCAGATTTTCAAATACTCCCATATTTTAAGGTCTCCAAAATTAATTTTAAAATTTGTTAGAATTACTTTGTGAATGCCAATAGATTTTTTTTACTGTTCTTTTTTTAAAAGATTTATTTTATTTATTTGAAAGACAGAGTTACAGAGAGAGGTAGATCCTGTGCTGATCCGAAGCCAGGAGCCAGGAGCTTCCTCCAGGCCTCCCACGTGGGTGCAGGGGCTCAGGGATTTGGGCCATCTTTTACTGCTTTCCCAGGCCACAGCAGAGAGCTGAATTGGAAGAGGAATAGCCGGGACTAGAACTGGCGCCTATATGGGATGCTAGCGCCTCAGGCCAGGGCTTTAACCCACTGCGCCACGGTGCCGGCCCCAATTTACTGTTCTTTATTCATATGTTGTTTTATTTGAGAGGCAAAGACACACACACAGAGAAAAAGAGAGAGATGGAGAATGAGAGAGAGTATTCCCATCTGCTGGTTGACTCCCCCAATACTGACAATGGCTAGGACTGGGCCAGACTGCAGTGAGAAGCCAGAAACTCAATCCAGGTGAGAGGCAAGGATCCAAGTACTGGCGACATCACTTGCTGCCTCCCAGGGCCTGCATTAGCAGGAAGCTTCAGCTGAGAGTGGGAACTGGAGCTGGAACCCAGGCACTCTGCTATGGAATATGGGCATCCCAACCAGTGTCTTAAATTCTAGGCCAAATACTTGCCTCTGCTTGATGATGGTTTTCTTGTTCATTATAAATGCTCATCAAAAACCAGAAGTTCTTTTATATGTATAAAATAGATTCCTCTTTATTTCATACATTTTGAGTAGTAAAATGAGATTTTAAGCACTTTGGAGACAGTATTCTTATTAAAAGAAAATACTGTGGCTGGTTATAATGGTTTCATAAATGCCTCAAGGTTAACCAGTGATATTTTTAAAAAATACAATTGAATTTTTGATGCATACATAAATAAAAATAGCACTATACTTAAACTTCTGCTCTTACAGATAAAAAGGAAATTCTGAAGTCCAAGGTGATTTGGTTCTGAACATTGTGATTTATTTTACCACCTGAGTAAAAGCAACCAAAAATAACCTCAGTTCTGAGCCTTTACATTTTTAAAACAAGTAAAAATATCTTCATGAAGGAGGTACCTTTCTCTGAAGGGAGGAGAGAACTTCCACTCTGACTACGACCTTATCTAAATATGATCAGAGTCAGTGAACTCAGGGGGCTTCCATAGCCTTGGCAGCTCATGACAAGAGCCTAGGGTGATTACTGATGCCATAAACAAGAGTGTCAATTTGTTAAGTCAACAACAGGAGTCACTGTGCACTTACTCCTCATGTAGGATCTTTGTCCTTAATGTGCTGTACATTGAGATTTAATGCTATAACGAGTACTCAAACAGTATTTTTCACTTTGTGTTTCTATGTGGGTGCAAACTGTTGAAATCTTTACTTAATGTATGCTAAACTGATCTGTATATAAAGAGAATCGAAAATGAATCTTGATGTGAATGGAAGGGGAGAGGGAGTGGGAAAGGGGAAGGTTGCATGTGGCAGGGAAGTTATGGGGGGGGCGCATTGTAATCCATAAGCTGTACTTTGGAAATTTATATTCATTAAATAAAAGTTAAAAAAAATCTTCATGAAATATCAACATTCAAATAAACAGAATTCTAATTAGGATGAGTCCTCTTAGCTATGCTAATAAAAATGTGGGATTAGAAAACAACAACAAATTCATTTATAAATGAGAAACCTCTAGTGAATGTTGCCACAGTTGGTAAAATGTAACTGTTTAGCAGATTCACTGGGCAGTTTGACATTTAGTGAGGCTCACTGTGCTTTGAATACAAAAAAAAAAATATAATGGAAACCATGATCTTTTTCTTACATCAAATTCAGGAGCAGGATATAAGTGAATATCTCAAAATATTTCTAATGCAATGGACATTTTCTGGGTGGTTTGAAAACTGATGTAATGATTTCATATTGACTGAAATTGCAAGTGGGAGTGCAGTTTATTAAGGAAAGTAAGGAAGCTGAGTTTTGGATCAGATTTAGAAAAATAAAAACATCATTTCTCTGTGAACTCCATTTTGTCAATAGACAGAAGCTTGTACTTGGAAGATGTTCTAAAAGGGTAATTTGAGAAATAAGTAACTTTGCGTGCATTAGCATCCTCCTGTCTACTCTGAGTGTTGTTAGATGTAAAAAGGTTGTGTTTCTTCTTTGCTTGTAGACTGTGAGCTCCTTAAAGGCAAGGATCATTCCTGGAACTCCAGATTCCAGCACAGTGCCTGGTAAAAACTGAATAACCAATAAGCTTTTGTGAAATTAGTTGTTGAGTCTCAATTAACTGTACTAGAAACGGCATAAGATAAATTATCTGTTCATATGGTATAGGTCTGTAGTGGTAAGTGGAATACTTCTGGTGTTTGTAGGAGCAGAGAATAAAATCTTATTAATATAAATGACACTTTGGAAACTAAAGGAAACTTTACCCGTTCCCCACTAGCTGTTTCTCTGATGTCCCTTAACATCCCTGTCCAGATCCCTCACTCAGCTCTGGTGGTCCATTGATAAAGTGAGAAATACCAGCAACTAAGCTATGATGGAGGAAGACTTGACCTGCATCTTACAGGATTTCTGGGGAGAGAAAGGGAGGCCAGTGCAGACTGAGGCACAGGTGTTCTCTGCTCCGCGCTGGCAGTAGCCCGTTTCCAACAGGCTGCCACACTGGGCACAAGCTGAGGCTCCCAGGTGGTCTTCAAGGACAGCCTGCACTGCAGCCAACTCATTCTGCTGAGGTCAGAGGGAGGGCCTGGGCATACAACCAGAGATCCACAGCATGTGGAAGTGAATTATTAGAGGGCAAGAGTTGGCATTTGGGAAAATGATTCCTGACTAGTGATAAAGAAATGATTAATTCTCTCAGGACAGTTGTGCAGCATTTAATTCTTTTTTAAGGTCAGTAAGAACTTTGGATGAATATTAAAGAGATACGATTTTATTGTTAATGCTCAAACATGATGTTTACTTAAAAATTTAGCATTCTGCAATTTCTGTAGCGGCTTGCTTTCTACGAAGATGAAGGACAGCTGCCTAGCACAACTTGAGACAGCCATCAGCATGGCGACCTCCCGCATCTCAGCTCACGCTGGACCCCGTTGTTTGCCCCTCCTACAGTGCTGTGGGCACTATAAAGGCTAGGCGAGACGTTCCAGCCTGACCTGCTCCAGAAAGACCTATTATCCCAGAGTTCCAATAAAAAGGATGAATTCACATCATTACCTCTACACGTATTCCCCTTATACCCTGTAATGCCTCCCAATATGCAAGATCATCCGAATTACCCATTCTGCATTTTAGTTGCATCTTCAGACTCTCTGGGAATTGTTCTCCCTTCCTCATCTCAAAGCAGACGTAGCAACTCACCTCTTTCCAGCTTCTGTGCTTTGTTGTTTGCAATTCCAGGTCTCTCGCTCACTCTCTCTTGCACACACACACACTCACACACACACCCCTTTATATCTTAGCTCTTCAAACCTCTTCTATGCGCAGCCATAAAAGATCCCGAGATTCCTATTTTGCATATTTTGCTATTTCTGAAACAGGAATATATATTTTAATTCATGTTATTTTATAATTATGACAGGCAGCATTTAAAAAAATTTGACTTAACAGTTCATAAAGCAGTGGTGTGTCTTAGCCCAGAGGAGACGACTTATGATTGTTCTCCAGGGGAGACTCCTTGTATTATCGTTTCTCGTGTGGAGAACTTTCGCTTCTTCACATGCTTCCCAGTGTGCCTTGCTGATGAGTTCACTCTCTTCTTAGAGGGCTACAGACCTCATCACTCCTTGGGATAGTGGCACATTGTAAGGATTCACTGATAAATCTGTTTTTCAGATCTAGGCTGGGTATTGATTTATATATATGAGCCATTTCCTGTTGGCTTGTTTATGCTCTTTTAAATAAAAATAAGGCTTAGCAAAATTGGTAGAAAGAAAAATGTACACTGTGTAAGTCAATTACTTGAGAAATGAAATGGCACTAGGTAGCAAAGTATTCTCACTAAATGCCACCAGCAGTTTTCCTGATAGCTCTGTTGCAGCTGTTAGGTTAACACGGATGAAGAGAATGGTATGCATTACATTTGTGGTTATCAATAAACATATAGGTGATCTGTATAATTATAATTAATTTTTTCATATACATTATTACTTAAATTCTAATGGAATTTTTATAAGAATTCACTTTTCTCATTGATGCTGATACATTTACTCTTGCTTTCTTTTTTAGAAAGTATGATGATACTTTTCTAGTCTTGAGTTTGCTGAATGACTATCAATATATATGAAGATTAAGTTTTAGGTGATGCTACAATCCTGTTGAAAATTATTATGAAATGAAACTCTTTATTCTTAGACTCTTTTTATCTTCTCCAATGTCCTACCAGAGTTATTGAAACATTAAACTTATTTTATTTTATTTTAAGATTTATTTTAGTTATTTGAAAGACAGAGCCATAGAGAGAGGTAGAGACAGAGAGAGAGGTCTTCCATCTGCTGGTTCACTCCCCAGATGGCTGCAATGGCTAGAGTTGCGCTGATCCGAAGCCAGGAGCCAGGAGCTTCCTCCAGGCCTCCCACGTGGGTGCAGGGGCTCAGGGACTTGGGCCATCTTCTACTGCTGTCCTAGGCCACAGCAGAGAGCTGGATCGGAAAAGGAACAGCTGGGACTTGAACTGGCACCCATATGGGATGCTGGCGCTTCAGGCCAGGGCTTTTACCCATTGCGCCACAGAGCTGGCCCCTGAAACTCATTTTAATGAGAATGTTTGTACAAGAGTTCTTCAAAAAGTTCATGGAAAATTTGTTCATGAAAAAACTATCCATGAATTTCACAAATTTTTGCACCAAAAATAAACTGCTCTTAATTCTGTTTTTCATGGACTTTTAATTAACCTCATACATAGAGTATGAGATATTTTTGAATGAATATTTATGTAAACTATTATATTTATCAACAGAAACATTATTTTTTTCAAAGATTTATTTTATTTTATTTGAAAGACAGAGTTGCAGAGAGAGGTAGAGACAGAGAGAGAGATCTTCCATCCACTGGTTCACTCCCCAGATGGCCGCAATGGCCAAAGCTGCGCTGATCTGAAGCCAGGAGCCAGGAGCTTCTTCCAGGTCTCCCAAGTGGGTGCAGGGACCCAAGGACTTGGGCCATCTTCTACTGCTTTCCCAGGCCATAGCAGAGAGCTGGGTCAGAAGAGGAGCAGTTGGGACTAGAGCCGGCACCCATATGGGATGCCGGCCTTTCAGGCCAGGGCTTTAACCTGCTGCGCCACAGCACTGGCCCCCAGCAGAAACATTATTAATAGAAAATGGAATACTACATTGTACATGGAAAGAATTAGCAAACATAAATAATAAAATTATACAATATTGTATTTGTATATGGAATATTTAGTCATGTTTAATGTTGCTCAAAACAAATATTCTCTGATAGAAAAATATAGAGAACATTACATATTTTTCAACTTTTTGTTTATTATTAGTATAAAAACACGTACAAATGCACGTAACACTTGTTTAGTAGCTGAAATGTGAAAGTGCCAGCTTAAGGAATCAGACAGCATTTCTCTGTGATTGGCCAACTTTCTATGTACTATTAAGAACCGAAGATTACATCAGCTATATCCAAGGTTAATATTTATATTTCTGAAGTATAATCTGAAATTAAGACTGTTCTTTCTAATGTTTTTGTTGTTGTTGTTTTCTTTTTTTGCAAGTGATGAATGTGATGCCTTGTCCCATCCTGCAGCCTCTGATGTTGACCAGAACGTTGTTGAGTCTTTTAGTTTTCCTTACCCTTCTCTTGCTCTATGGTTCATATATCTGGGTCAGTGATCTAGAAATTGAGATCTCTATTATTGATGAGGGCAGAGTTCATAATCTCTTGGCAGTCTTTCAGTCTTGAATAAAATGGAAAGTTTGTGACTTTATGTTCAGACAAATTTTCTCAGAAGTTGGCAGGTGCTTCTGACTATATTCCACTTAAAAGTTGGACTGTGCAAGTTAGGAGAAATTTGTTAACACCAGAAAGATGAAAGAGAGTGCTTTATTAATTTCCTTAGGGCTATTGCTATTATAATTCAAGATCCTTTTAAAGTGTAGAATCCGGAGGCTTACTATATTTGAGTGCAGAACATTCTTCTGAATTAGTGTTATGTTTTCAACAGTTTATATTTTTAAAAAAAGTATTTGAGCTTTTATAATATTTCTTTATCATAATTATATTTCTGATTTTTTGTCCCTTTAACTCCTGAAATAAAATGTATTTTTTATTTTACTAATATTTTTTCAGTGCCAAACTCTCTTCTGACTGGCTCATAAGGGTGAGAAATAGCATATAGAGAATTTTGTTTGGAAGATTGCACATCTAGTTCAAATCTATTCCAGGTTTGAGATGCTCAAAAGCTGTTATTGACTGAGAGTTGTTTCAGTGTCTGACAAGAAAGGTGGGTGGACTCAGATCAGTTTTTACTTTAATGGTATATGTAGTAACAAAGCAAAAATATTGAAATGTTGACCAATTTGGTGTCTTGAGAAGAAAATACATAATAATGACATTCAATTGCACTTGTTGCTCATATAGAGTCATGACCTTCTCTGGTCAGGGCTCTGGATTGGTGCACAGGGAATTCCAAGGTCACCTTATGGCTTGAGTGAATGGAAATTTGAATCAACCTTGTAATTCAGTCACTTATTTGGAGAAAAAAAGAGAACAAGAAGAGAGTTAATTACAGTGGACTTGCAAGTACGTAAGAAATCTCTTAGTCCCACCAGTATTTATGCTCAACAGGAAATAATGTTGTCTGGCCACATTTACATAGTCATTAGAAACTCTCATTTCTGTATTTATCTATGGGATCACTTTCATGCAGCTTCTCTCACATGCAGGACTTCTGTAGAGCCTTTTATGGAGCTGACTCATTCATTAAGGATTTCCATAAGCACTTATTTTCTTTATGTTTGTTGGAGGATAAATGTTTGTGTCCACTCCTAATTGACACCAATGTAATGTTATTTAGGGTTGGAGCCTTCAAAAAAAATAGTTACATACTGATTATGTCATGAGGCTGGGCCCCCCTGCATGATGGGATTAGCGACCTGACAGGACAAAGAGAGAAACTGTCTTGCAAACCAACAAGGCTTTTGCCAGAAACCAAATCTTCTAGAATCCAAATCCTGATGTGGTAAGGCATTTGGCCTAGCAGTTAAGATCCTGGGTATGAGATCCTATGCCACCTTGGAGCGACTGGATCAGACTCCCAGCTCTTGTTCCTCTTTTCAGTTATGCAGACTCTGGGAGGCAGAAATGATGACTCAGGTCATTGGGTTCTTGCTACTTATGTGGGAGTCTTGGATTGAGTTTTTGCTCCCACCTTTAGCCTTGGCCCATCTGAAGGTATTTGGGGAATGAACTGGCACATGGGAACAAACCCTTCCCCCAAATAAAAACCAACAAATAGGGCAAAATAGATACCCAGTGTTTTGTTATAGCAGCTGAAGACAATGCTGACATCTCTAGTCCAATGAAAAGCACCTTTATCTGTGTCATTGCCTCATGGTAGACACTCAATACCCATAGATGCGTAATACCAGGTGTTATATTCCTATTTGTTTTACACTCAATATATGCTTATAAAAAGATTTTTTTCATTATAGGAAACACAACACACTTTGTATTTCTTATTCCTTGGATAGTGAAATAGAAAATGCTGTGTATTATATGCATTAATTGGCACTTTTTGGAAAGGAGATTTTAATTACCTGGATGCCATTTTATCAGTTTAAGGACTACAATCTCAGTGCTATTTCAAATAGCAGAAAAAAATCTGGACTTGCTTACCTAAAAGCTATTTATTTCTAGGTACTGACTTAATAAAAATGAAGTGAGGTGTTTTAGTTTTATTAACATATATTTGATGAACATATGCTGATTTGGATTTAAGTCTAGCAATATTGACTTTCTAGGAAGAAGTGGAAGAAATATATCCTGATCTCTTTTCATACATATACTTGTGAAGTTCCCTGAATCTCAAACTAAGATGATAACAAAAATCTCACCTTTTTAGTATTCTTTGATCTTTGCTTTCAGCAGTGCTAAACTTTTTACGATTTCCTCGTATAAAGAAATAATGAATAGAAAAGAAAGGGAAAAAGGTTAATATGAAAACTTAATTTATATTAAATCATTTGCCACTTTGCTGGTCTTTTGCAACCTGAAACTTACATCCCCATGCATTTTCCTTATACCCTGAAAAGGAAAAATAAAACTTGATTTGTGCAGCAAAGAAATGACAGCAAACAGGGATTTTTTTTATTTGTTCTTTGGTGTGAATTGGCATAGGTATTATGATGAAGTTAAAACACAGAGGTTAATTGAAAAATGAGATAAACACAGCCCTTTGAAGGTCTCTGTGTAATTTCACCTGGCAGAATTGACAGTCTACAACCATCAGGCACTAAAACCTACTCCGAACTTCTGGAGATTAAAAAAAAAAAGAGGAAGAGAAAAAGCTAAAGTTAATTGTCTTTCTGTTCCTTCCACCTCATTTCAGCCCAATTATAACTAGGAAAAGTCATTCTGTCTAATTTGCATTAATACACCTCTATGGAAAAATAGCTTAGCAGTGAATTTGATTTTTTAAATATTCTGGACATATTTATAGCTCCACAATTCCCAAATGTAAAATTGCTTATGAAATTCCTGGGTGACAATTCTCAGATTCTCCTAAGTTGCCTTTAAATTATAAATGTTACTAAAAATATTTAACATATTGATGGCATAGGAAAGGCCTGCATGCAGATTATTTCATTGATTGTCGTAATTAGCCCATGAGATGGATGTCTTCACCATCCCCCTTGCACAGAAGAGGAAGCAGAGGTTTGGAGAGGTTGAACAGTATGCTCAAGGTCATGCAGCCATAGAATATTAGAGCTGAGATCTTCAACCAAATCACTCTGACTTCAAATCCTTGATATCACTGTAGTTTGGCTCCTTTATCAGAATTGTATGAAGGGACTTTCAAAACTTCATGGAGAATGGAATAAAGAGATCAGTTTGTTTTGGTGTGGAAGCATTTAGAAATCCATGCATACAAGGAATCTTCAAAAATTTCATGGAAAGTGTGTATTATGAAAAAGTTATGCATGGATTTCAAAATGTTTTTGTACCAAAATAAGCTCATCTTTTAATTCCATTTTTCCTTGGGCATTTTTTAGTAGCTTCATAGGCTTATTTTAATTTTAATTTCACAGGTAAGTATCATAAAACTGCATTTCTTCAAGTCAATACGAAAAGGGAAACTACCAATGAAGTATGATATTATTAGTTTACTTCTTATTTCTTTCATGGTGACTTTACTGTGAAGCTTATATTCTGATTTCTATTGCTAAATAGAAATAGATTTGGGCTGTTCGTGTTCAATAGTAAAACAATTCCAAATCTGAATAATGGTAGTCATTTTGTCTGTACTGTAAAACCAAACTAAGAGGTGTCAGTATTTTCAAGGGAATGTTTTTTGTTTCTATGTTCATGCAACAGATATGATCACAGTGAGTAGAAAATCGAGTAAATTTTGATGGGCTTGATGTCTTGTTTTTTCTTGGAATGGCATGGAAGTACTATTTTTATGACTTAATTGACAGGCAGAAGCTGAATATATTCATAACCATTTACATTAATAGGTGCACTTACCCACAGAGGCCTTTATTTTCAAAGTGCTGGACTCACAGCCCCCCTTTGGTGCCTATTTCTGGTGTGAAAGTGTTCATAATGATCAGGAGCATCTGGCTGCAGACTATTGTTTCTCATTAAAAGGACGTGTCCGTGAGGCTTTGGGGATTCTTTGTCCTGAACAATGCAGACCGTGGGCATTTTGCCCTTTTCATAAATCTCTAAGTGTGCATTGTTGCACTGCTTTCTGCCTAAGGTATGTGCTTGCTGATCGCTCAGCTTCTGAGCTTCCAAAGATGATGGGGGTGCAGTCAGCGTCCTTCTGCTGTCTGGCCGACATTTCAGTTCCCCCGTCTTTCGTATTGTCTGTCATCATTATTACAGTGCAATACTGACCATTGTAATGAATTAAATGAATAAATACGTAGGATGATTTTAAATATTTTGTATATTTAAACTCATTTTTATAATGGTAACTTCTTGAATCATGACAGGTTAGCCCTAGAGATGGAAAACAGCTTAGAGTGTAGACTCCTGCTTGAGTCATAAACCTTCTTGGACATTAATTTCCTCAACTCCATGAAGAGAGGAAAATTATTTCTCTGTTGCTTCCATAAGCTTCCATCCAGACACTGGGGAGAATCTGGCTTACTAAATCAGTGTCTCTGACCATTAGATGGATTTCTGTTTGGCTTACACAGTATGCATTACCTTCGGCCATGTGTAACTGTGCCACCTTGTCCTCGTATGATTTTGGTCTCCTCTGTGAGCTTCTTAGATTAAAGGAATAGTGAAATCTGTCTAGATGAAGCATCCTGTGTTTCCTCACAAACAGAATCACGTGAAAACTACAGCGAGAGTCAGGGAGGGGCAGACAGAGAGGCACGCTTGTTTCTTGTAGGGCCATTTGGATTTACTTCCAGGCACTTTATTTATTTTTGGCTCCGGGCATGAGGATCAGAGTCATTTTCATTGCAGTAGCTGCTCAAGAAGGCAAACTTTCAAAAGGGATAGTTAGCACGACTCCTTCATTAAAAAGAGAAGAACAGATTACTTAGAATTAAAAACAGTACATTGTTTGCAGTTATACACAGTGGGAGGCGATGGAAATGTACCTTTATTCATGATAAATGCAAATGAAATCTCAACCTGTGATGGTTGCAATGGATTTTCAGAGAAAGAGGTTTTCAATAAGAACAGTGCTGGATATGAAAGGGAAGATAGCAGAAGTAGTGAAATAGTTTTCTGGGTAAAATACTTATCAATTCAAGGACACGGTTATTAAAGTTCTAATTCTGTTTATGCTTTTTAACCTTGTCTTGGGCCTTCCTTAGTGCTTTTCTGCATGCACAATTGTGAATGATTGTACACATAGGTGTACAGATAATTGCACACATAATGATGAGTTCGTTACGCAGTAATTCTGCACACATAATTGTATACATAATCACACACATAATTGAGAGTTTGTTAGAATGGAATAAGGATAGTGCTTTTCCTTCTGGGAGAATGTTCATACATGAAAAAGTGCTTGAAGAGATTTTTTTTTAGAAAATTACACAAACTGGAAATGGATGTGGGCTCAAAAGAGACATGTAAAAGTAGTCGGGGTGGGGGGGCACCTTGATTCTGGCCTGGCAGGAACAGAGCACTGGCGAATGAACTGGCTAAGAAGAGGGGGTGCCTGGGCGGATTAAAAAGGATCACATACGCAAAATTGCTGTCTGAATTGCTCTAAACACCAATGCTGCACTTGTTCCTCCATTGAAATTCACTTTATGAACTCTGCTTCTCCATGTTGTTCTTTTCTCTTTTCTGCAATCAAGTTAAATTTGATTCAATACATTTGAAATAGAGAAATGCTAGTTCTCCAAATTAACCAGTCTCAACTCAAAATGTATCATTCACTTTCTGTCATATTTTATATATCTACTAAAATAATTACTAAGTACACTAGCCAGTTCTTTAGCTTATTTAATTAATTGTTGGATTAATTTTAAAAATTTATTTGCAAAACAGAAAAAGAGAGAGACAGAGACCTTCTACCTCCTGGTTCTCTACCCCAACGGTCAGAGCAGCTGGCCCTGAGGTAGGCCAAAAATAGGAGCCAGGAACTGAATCCAGGTCTCCCCCTTGGTGACAAGATCACAGCTACTTGTGCCACCACTACTTCCTCTCAGGGTCCGCATGATAGGAACTAGAATAGTAAAAAGCACAGCTGGTACTTGATCCCGGACACTCTGCTGTGAGGTCCAGGCCTCTCACGTGGAGTCTCAACTGCTGTACCAAACACTGGCCCGAAACCTCTTTATTTTCAAAGGTCATCAATCACTTAGAACATGATGTAAGTAAATTTCTGAATATACATTTATCCATTGTTTGTACTTCTTTATGTTTGTGGGAATGTATATCTAGGGTGCTTCCTAGAATTTGAGATAGGTTATGGCTGCTACATATGTTACATATGTTGAAACTATGTTTACTTAATAATAATAATAATAATAAGTGGAATATAGAATCAGGATTTCAAAAATGAAGTGCATTTCAAATATTTATTTTAAGCAACACTTAAAATACAATACAGTGCAATTAAATCATTTAAATGGTAATAATGGAACTTAGGAAGTTAAAAAGGTGCTGGGGCACTTGTGTGAGTGATGTGGCTGGAGACTGGACACAGCGTAAAGTTCTATGGTGAGTGTCTCTGTAATTCTTCACATAACTTTGTTCAGAGACAATGTCCAAGTCTCAACTTGAGCCTCTTTGTATGAGGTCAAATGCCAAACAGTCCTCTGGGTCCATGGGTTTGGCCTTAGGTGGGAAAAATCAGAGGGCTTACTAGGGGGACAGAGTTTGAACTTTTGTTTAAAAAAGAGAGATAGCAATAGCAGGAAGGCCTGGACTTCGGGAAATCTCAGCAATTAGGGAAAAGCAGAGACATGTGGTTTCTGCTGGAAACGGCAGGGGACAGCAAGAAGGGAAGTGAAAGCAGTCCAAGGCACATTTACCTACAAAGCAGTGTTGGGAATATCCCTTTTAGTATTGTTTTTGTTTGTTCTATTTAATACTATTGGTTGAATTCTGTAATTAATACACAGTTATTCTTAAGTGTTGAAACTTAACTGAAAAGTGATCCCTGTTAAATATAAGAGTGGGAATAAGAAAGGGAAGAGATGTACAATTTGGGACATGCTTAATCGGACTTGCCCCAAATGGTAGAGTTAGAAACATACCAGGGGATTCCAATTCAATCCCGTCAAGGTGGCATGTACCAATGCCATCTCACTAGTCCCAGTGATCAATTTCTGTTCACAATTGATCATAATGATAGGACTAAGAACCAAAGGGAGCACATAAACAAGACCAGTGTCTGCAAATACTGATAGAATAAAAAAGGGAGAGAATGATCCAACATGGGAAGCAGGATACACAGCATACTCAGAATGGCGGATGTCCTAAACAGCACTCTGGCCTCAGAATCAGCCCTTAAGGCACGCAGATCTGGCTGAAAAGCCCATGAGAGTATTACAGGCATGGAAAGCCAAGACACTCTGGAAAAAAAAAAATGACCTAAATGAAAGATCTCTGCGAGTGAGATCCCAGTGGAAAGAACAGGTCATAAAAGAAGGAGGTACCTTTCTCTGAAGGGAGGAGAGAACTTCCACTTTGACTATGACTTTGTCTAAATATTATCAGAGTTGGTGAACTCAAAAGGCTTCCATAGCCTTGGCAACTCATGACTAGAGCCTAGGGTGATTACTGAGGCCATAAACAAGAGTGTCAATTGTTAAGTCAACAACAGGAGTCACTGTGCACTTACTCCTCATGTAGGATCTTTGTCCTTAGTGTGCTGTACATTGTGATTTAATGCTATAACTAGTACTCAAACAGTATTGTTCACTTTATGTTCTGTGTGGGTGCAAACTGTTGAAATTTTTATTTAATATATGCTAAACTGATCTTCTGTATATAAGAGAATGGGAAATGAATCTTGATGTGAATGGGAGAGGGAGCAGGAGAGGGGAGAGTTGTGGGTGGGAGGGAAGTTATGGGGGGGAAGCCATTGTAATCCATAAGCTGTATTTTGGAAATTTATATTCATTAAATAAAAGTCAAACAACAACAACAACAAAAACAAAGCAGTGTTGGACCAGGAATCAAAATATTGGAGTTGAAATCCGTTGGTAGTCAATCTACTCTGTCTGTTTGAATTTCAGTTTCCTCATCTGTACGGCTCAACCAGTAATGTCTATCCTTCCTAACTCTTAGGGAGGCTTTCTGTGAGTTAAAAAAGGCTTGGGGGTGGGGCGGGTATTTGGTGCAGTGGTTAAGAAGCTGCTTGGGATGCCTAGGTTTGAGTCCCTGCTCTGCTTCTGATTTCAACCTCCTGATGTGCACTCTGGAGGTAGCACGGGAGACTCAAGTAGTTGGTTCTCTGGCACTCACGTAGGAGTTCCTGGCTCCCAGCTACAGCCTGTGTCAGCCCCAGCTGTTGCAGTGAGAGATGCGCTAGCAGATGAAAGATCTGTTCTCGTTTGTCCATCTCTCTGCCTTTCAAATAAAACATTTTATAAAATGAAATAATGAATCTGCAAATGCTTTGTAAATACAGTATTTTATACATATATTCTCAAATGGACAAAAAATTAAAATCAGATAAAGTCCTTATAATCTTAAGGTAAAGAAGGGCAGTCTACCCATATTCTGTGATTTTTCTTTATGAAAGTTGTCAGTAAATAATTGAAGATTAAAAAAAATGAAAACCAGAGAGGATGTTTATGCAGATAAGACACTGGTTAAGATGCCCACGTCCTGTACTGCAGGGTTTGGGTTCAATATTCAGCTCTAGAACCTGACTCCTAATTCCAGCTTCCTGCCTGTGTAGAGCCAAGAAGACAGTAGGGTATGGCTCAAGGAGCTGGCCCTGCTACCCACGTGGGTGGATTAATTTCCAGCTCCCAGCTTCAGCCCTGCTTAGCCCTGGCCATTTCAGACATTTGGAGAGTAAACCAGTAGGTAGGCGTGCACTCTGTTTCTCTCTCTCTCCATCTCTCTCTCTCTCTCTCTGCCTCTAGAATAAATACACAAAATTGAAACTTCAAAACTTAAAAGAAATAAAGCCCATTTGTCTTCTTTTTTCTTTTCTTCAGTAAGAGCTTTGTAGAATATTGCAAGAACTAGTCTGAAAGAACATGCAAGGACATTTAAAGTTAAATAGGAATATAATACCTTTAGAAATGAAACATGAACACTAGCTTTCCTTTGCCAGCTAAATCCTGAATTTATTGCTTTGTGCTTCATCTATTAGCATTGATAATTAAGGCAGTATAAGGAATGTCTTGCATTTGATGTTAATAGTGTCAAGCCAGCTGCTGCGGGACCCTGAGCCTGATCTTTATCCCCTCTGCAGGTAAATCTTTGAGTTCACCTTTAAAAAGCACATTAAACATTCTGGAAGAGAATGTTTAAACTTGTGGGTTCTCCAGTGATCTCTTAAGTATCAGAAGCTCAGATTAGAGGGTGACATCTTGTAATCTTCTGACGACTGCCTGACCTCTGATAGCAATGCCATGATATAAAAAGCCTTAGGATATGGATGTTACATCTCTTATTTTTGCTTGACATTGACCTTGGAGATCCACTGGGGCTGTGAAGGAAAGATCAGCATTTCAGAACTATATATTTTTTGGATGATATCCTTAAGTTTTTAAAAAATCTTAAGTACTACATTTACTTAAAATGCTAATAGACTTAATTTTATACTATTTTATCAAATTAATATATAATTAAAAGAGTATCATTTAAGGAATGATAAAGTAAATATGTTTAAAGTTCACTTTTTCACTATTAAGTTTACTTATGTTATCTGTTTTTATGATATTTTGCAGGTCCTGTTAGTTTGTTTAGTTATTAAAGTAAAATCCAATATCTTGTTTTCTGTTTCCACTAATGTCCTTTAGCTGATGAAAAATCTCACACAGGACATCCCACTGTATACTTAGTTATATGTCTCCTTAGTCATCTCTGGTCTGTGACAGTACCTTCGTGGTTCTCCATGACCTTGATGGTTTTAAGGAGTATTGGTCAGGTACATTGACATCTGTCTAATGTTTTCCTCATGACTAGACTAGGGTTATGCCATCCTTTGACTTAACTTTTCTTAGATTAATTTAACTATCACTTCCTTTCTGCCAAACTGATTTTAAATACCTTTTGTCACCTCTATTGCTGCATCACATTTACCACAAAGTTAAACTTGAAAGAGCAGACATTTGTCAGCTCTGGTAGTCCATGCATGGTTAACTGAGTCCGTCTCTCCTCAGGGTGTCACAAATTAGGACCAGTGTGTTGGTGGCAGAACATTCTGTGTTTCTGGAGCCTCTGGGGATGACCCCACTTCCATGCTCACTCAGTGTTGGCAGAATTCAGTCCATTGCAGTTACAGATACCACACAGTTACCCACTTTTTCTTCAAGGCCATCATTGGAAAATCTCTGTAGTGTTGGGATCCCTCCCACTCCAAGCCCTCTCATACATCTATTGTACCAGGGAGAGCCCTATTGCTTTTAAGGGATCATCTGACTAAGTCAGAAACCTCTCTTGAAGTCAGTTGCTCAGTATAACCTTATCTAACCATAGCAGGGACATATCATCATTTTACAGTTGGTCTAAACTCAAGGCAAGGGGATAATACAGATTTTGTTCACCAAGGGCAAGAACCTTGGGGCTGCCTGGAAATTCTGTCTGTAATACCTGTGACACATAATCCTCAGTGTTGTTGAATTGGATTGAGCTTATTCTATTTATATACAGGCTCCAGTTGGCAAGAAATTAGAATTTACCACAAAGTTGCTTAGATTCTTGCTTCTGCCCCTGTTGAATACATTGGAGAGTTTGTACAAGTTTTCCTACATTCTGTAATTAGATGATTAGAATCAAAATTTTTCTTCTTTTGAAATTTCAACATTTTTTTGTGGGCAGTATTTGTTTTTAAAAATTTTTATCATTAAATTTATTTGAAAGACAATGAGAGGGATAAAGTGGGAGAATCCCATCAGAGGTATTCCATCACTGTTCACTCACTCCCCAAAAACATTTACAATAGCCACAGCAGGTCCAGACTGAAGCCAGGAACTGGGAACCCAATCCATGTCTCTCATGAGGGTGGCAGGACCCAACTACTTGAGCCATCATCTGCTGTCTCCTAGGGTGTGCATTAATAGAAGCTGGAATTAGAAGCGGAAGAGAGGGCAAAGCTACACCAAACACCTTCTCTTTATTGGCAGTATTTTACAGATCTTTGGGATTATTTTATTGATTTTTCATTTTAAATAAAAAATCTTAACAAATTGATTAGAGTTTTCAGCCGGTTCCAGTATTTTAAGTTTTGAATTTCATTTGACAAATTATTTCAGAAGATTGGCAAATCTATTTCATTAGCACGTAAAACTATGATTCTGAATTTACTGGTATTAAATAGTGCTCTGAGAACTACCTTGTTGATTCTGAAGACATATCAAGCAGTGAAACAATGGGGAGGAGAAAAGATCATGATTAGTCATTCATTGTATAAATCTTTCTCTGGGACAAATATTACACAAGAATACTCACCAAATTAAGAACTAGATGTATTATGAATATAAACAAGATCAAAAGCAAAAGAACAATTTAAACATGAAAGACCCAAAGGCTAAAAGGGACAGGGGGCTATGATACTTCTGTGGAAGTTTTCCCCTATGCTACCACTGGTTGCTGTGGGGCTCGAGAGAGTGTGCAGCTGATGAAAGAAAACCTCATTCCAGTGTGTGGACATTTTGCTATTTCATGTTGGGTACTTTTTTGAGTAATTTTTGAAATGTTTTTCCCATTCTCTTTTTCTTGAGGGGAGATGACCTTACATTTAAGGTACACTAAATTAGAGGGCAGATTAACAAATGGATCTGCGTGAGTGAGCCATTTCGTCAGACCATGGAGCCCAGTTCATAATTATTCTCTCCAAGACCCGAAGTTGAACTGTTGGCTGAAGTCAGCTCCTAGCCATTATTGCCAGCATTTCCTGAGGCCTAACCCTTCTGACCTTCATTGCTGTGCAATTAAATCCTTGTCTTTATACATCAACTTTACCTCACAAACCTATACTTTCAGACCTGGTTCTACTGTTCAAGGAGCTGTAGGCTTTAAACTTCCACTGAGAACCTGACTTGACTAAACCTACTACACGCTAACTTGGTGCCTGGTTTAGTATGGGCACAAACATGTAACGATTCTGTTTCCTCAATTGCTGCTTCAAACATAACACTTTTGAGCACATGATCAAGTCTCCTCCTCCCTGTCATTTTCATGTTATTTTGAGGAGGTCCCAGGCTTTTGGATTTCTTTTGGGTACAATTAGAACATTTAGACCAGTCTAATTCAGTTTTAAGTCTGTGTTTCATGCCAGTGTGAGTCTCGTCTTCATTCCCTCAGCACTTGTGAGAACTCAGCCTGAGGGACTTGGAGAAGGAAGAGTTGTGGTCTGTTCCTTCCTTTCCTCTCTGTCTCCTGGGTCCCTTTCAGTAGTAGGAGTTAAAGCAAAGAGTTCAGTCTGTTATTACTTGGGACTGATGTAGATGCCTCTTGTATGCTGAAGCTCCCCTGATTAACACCAACTGATTACCTCTATGCTGTGTTTAATGTCTTTCATGTGAAATTCCTTGGTGAATCCTTTGGAAGGCATTTTGGGGCCTCATCACTGCACCCAATGTGATGTAACCAAGCCCACTCTTGCTTTAACTCTCAGGAGTCCTTCAAAACCCTTAAAAGGGTTCCCCTACCGTGTAAGTGTTTAGCGGACTTACAGGAACTCCGGCAAGCAATGACTTAACAGAAAGCTCCATTATTTCATTGGTCAGAGGGCCAGTGTCAGCAACTCAGGAACATAATCAGCTCACTCAACTCAGGGAAAGAGATGCCGCCAATTTGTTTGGGGATGCCAGCAAACATTACATTGCTCTAGGTTAACAATTCTTTTGCCAACACATCTCTAACAGTCTCCTCAACTCTAGAGTAGGATGGAGGTGAATAGAATGTGTAAGTGATGATTTTTGGCCTTTAATTGCATGTAGGTTCTTTAGAGAGCTAAGGTAATGGACAGGCATTGTAGAATGGCAGGTTAAACTGCCTCTTGGAATGCCCATATCCAGTATCCAGAGTGCCTGGGATTGAGTCCCCTCTGCTTCCAATCCAGCTTCCTGTTAATATGCCTGGGAAGTAGGTAGCAGGTGATGACCCAAGTGCTTAGGTTCCTGCTATTCACATAGGAGACACAGATGGAGTTTGTCTCCTGGCTTTGGCCTGCTCCAGTCCCAGCTACTGTGGGCCTTTGGGGAATGAGTCAGTGAATAGCTCACTCTCGCTCTCGCTCTATCTCTATCTTAATCTCTATCTCTATCTCTCTCTCTATCTCTATCTCCCTTTTCTGTCACTCCATCTTTCACATAAATAAACAAATAAAACTTAAAAAACAATGGTATTTCATGACTCATTAATCTTCAGTATTGAATGCAACTTGTAGGATTTCCAGATAAAAGATATGTGCAGTTAAATTTGAATTTCAGGTAAGCAGTGTATTATTTTAAAATAAATATGTTCCAAATATTGTGTCCTTGAACTGAAGATTTTATACCTCATTTGACTGAGACTGGAATTAAAGTGGGAATCTTATATTTTGATTTGGTGAATCTGGCAACCCTAGTTGCATTTTGGTAATTACAAGGCAGCAGAGAAATCCCACTCTATGTCTCAACATACTCCCAGCTGCCAGGCTTTGCATTAGGCATTTACACGAATTATATGTTATTTTGTGAGATATATATTGTTACCTCATTTATATAAGGAGAATAACTGAAGCTCAGACAAAGTGAAATGCCCAAGGTCACTCAAAAACACACAATTGGGGATTGAAGGAGAGTTTGGGTCAGAGTCAATTGATTTTAGTACCAATTTCCAAGCTATGTTTTATCACACTTTACTGCTATCCTTTCCTTCCTACCAGAGCCACAAGGATCCCACGTGCTCTCCTCGTATCAGTCATATCCACCTCTCCCTCTTCCTGCCTGCTTTCCCCCTAGTCAGTTCCATTTTGCACTTGCTATTTAAGCAGAGCTGTAATATGTTCTAGCTTCCTCCCTGCAGGTAACTCATGGTTAAGTGAACTAGGTGATACTTGTTATTTAGTAGATAGAGTTCCTTAATAATTTTCATCCTGGTGAATTGAGTGACTTTGAAGACATCTGCTTCATTCTTCTTCTTTTGAGCATGAAACGAGCCCTGTCCAAGTTGCACCCTGTGTCTTCTCCTGTGTCCCACTTACTGTATGAAGACTGAAGGAGATGTTTGTCCACCAGATTGGAAAATGTCTCCAGGTTCCTCCTGGCTTTCTGAATGTGCCTGTGTCTGTGATGCCTCCTCTTAAACATGACACTGACAATCTCTCATCTTCTGTCTTCTGCTAGTTGGTTCACTGGGGGTAAATCTATACATTTTGATACACTTTTCATTTCTACAATGGCTGTCTTCTTTTACTGCTCATCATTGCTGTATACCTGGGATCCTTCACAAGAAATGAGTGAGTGAATGGTACATGGAGCCTATCATATATTTGGTAGGGAAATAACAAGAGTATAGTTTCAGACTTCAACAAATATAAGCAGAATGATCCAAAGAGAAATTAAGGAGCTGTAAAGAAAAAGAAAATGCATAACAAAAAGAGCAAATAACTGAGTCTGAAAAATCACCAGGGTCAGTTCCCACCAGAGATTTACATCTATTCCCGTTTGAAGCCAGTGACTGAACATCATTGAATATGCACTATGTGGCGATTTATTGGCATTTTCATCACTTTTTCTTAAGTTGGTCAGTAGAAAGACTCACCACTTTCTGGTAATTATGTGCCTCCAGATGGACTGTAGAGGTTGGTTATGGATTAACATTATTTATGACACCATTTTTACAGAAGGCATGAAAATACATTGCAACACTGCCTACAGTACTTTATAACATGATGGACATCAAGGGATTGGTGTTTGGGTGTAACCTACTATCAGAAAATAACTGAGGGTATTTAACCTTTGACCACTCTTATGAGGCAATTTTAGTTAGTGATGAAAAGTCTTTTATTTCTAAATTTTGGAGTCAGACACACCAGCTTTCCTCACCTATAAAATGCAGACAGAAAGTTACTATCTAAGTTGTGAAAATTAAATGAGATGATGCATAAAAACCACTGAATACAGTGGCTTGCACCTTGTAATAGCTCATCATTGAGGTTACTGTGACCAATTGCACATTGTGGTCATGTGTAGCTCCAGTGTGTCCTTCCTAACAAGGGACGACTGTGCCGGCAGTCTCATTACCTACGACATTGTTCAAAATAACACTAGCATGCTGTGAGAGCTACTTTGAATTCTGTTTCTACATTCACCCACAATAACAGCCGTAAGAGTGAGACTCGTACTCACACAAGGAGCGATTGTTAGGATGAGAGTATCTGACTTCATTCTGCCTTGCTGCCCAGGCTCTGACTTGGCTTAATCATTCCATCTTCTGAAACTCAGGGTTTTTATTTGTAAAATGGAACAATTAGAGAAAATAATTTCAGGAGTCTACACCACTCTAAAAGATTTATTATAGTTGTGACTATCTATATTCACGATCAACTGCTAGGGGACTCTTCCTTTAGAGTTATGAATAGCCAATACGCTGAGAAAAAAAAATTCTACTGTATATTTTGTAAGCTGTTTCCAATTTTGAGATCTTTAGAAAATAGTCAAGGTGAGAGAAAAGGCCTAAAATAAATATTTTTTATATGTTTAAGGAAAATAACTTTGATTATACAAGATATACATATGTATTACATAAAATTCAGGAAACAGAGACGTATATCAAGAATTAATGAGAATCATCAGTTATTCGTTCTCTCCAAGTTTTTTTCTGGGATAACCATTTTTTGCCATTAAAGTGCATGAAACTCTTACCACTTCAAAACACATAAAATGTAGTTATAGAAAAAAAGACTATAGGGGCTGGCATTGTGGCCTACTGAGTAAAGCCAACACCAGTGAAGCCAGCACGCTATTTGGGCAGCTGTTCAAGTCCCGGCTGCCCCACTTCTGATCCAGCTCCCTGCTAATGTGCCTGTGAAGGTAGCAGAAGGCAGCCCAAGTCCTTGGGGCCCTGCATCCATGTGAGAGATGCAGATTTCAGCTTGGCCCAACCCTGGCTGTTGCAGCCATTTGGGGATTGAACAAGTACGTGGAAGATCTTTTTGTCTCTTCCTCTCTCTCCCTGTAACCCTGCCTCTCAAAATAAAAATTAAACTTAAAAAAAAAAAAAGCCCTATAAAATATTTGCCCCTTTCACTCAATAATTATATCCTGGACATTTAATGGAATCATATGGCATGGGATATCTCATCATTAACAGCTGCCTGATTTTCTCTTACAGAAAGGGTTCAATTTATTCACCAAATCCCAAATAATGAAATATTGCTTGCAATATCTCATTAATATAGGCCATATTTTTTGGATATTCATTGCATATTTCTGGTAACATATCTGTCTGACAAATTTATGAAGATTGCATTTCTGGTTAAAAGAGAATGCACACTTTAAGTATTATATTTATTTCCAAATTCTCCCCTAGGAGGAGGTATGTATGCATGTACGCCTATATATGTATTAAGGTATCTGCATACTTAGCACTGGGTATTATTCTTTTAAATCTGAGCTAAATAGCAGGTTAATGAGAAAAAAATCTCATTGATATTTTCAAATTTACTTATGCTTTATTTCTAATGAAGTTTGACATATCTTAGTGTGCTTATTACCCATCATTCTTCAAAATTCTAACAGCTCATTCTTTCATTATCCTTTTGGATATGTTGTAATTCTTTTTCTTCAGTTTTTTTAAGTTCAATTTAGGTGAAGTTTAGCAATTTTTATGGGTGAAATCCAGCAGTTTTTTTGTTTTATGACTTATAGCATTGATGTCCTATTTAGAAGGTCCTTCTCCAGTCAAAAATCATAAATTTATCCAACAAAATTTCAGTATGTCATTTATCACACCTCAAATATAATCCATTTAGAAGTTATTGTGATTTCTATAAAATTCTTGCAGCTACTTTTAATCATTTTTACTTAGATTTTTTGGTTTCTATCATTACTCACATGTGTTAGAGGGGACCTGAATCAGTCAAAAGCCAGTAATAAGATACAATGAGCAATATTTCAAGCGCACATCAGATAGCCAACACAGCTCATGGCCAGTCGCTTTGCATCACAAGGGGGAGCCTTCGTGCTTTAGTAAATACATCTGAGGTTTCCCAGGCCACTCCCTTCATTTGTAGCTTTTTGTCCTACCTCGATCTTGACTGCAAAAGCAGCATGGTGAGGTGGTCAAGCAAAACAAATCTGAAAAAAAAATAAGCAACACAAAATAAAAATCTTAAATATTACTAAGTTTGTATAGAAAAATTTTCCCCTATGCAAAGGAGGTGTAAAAATTTCTTTCATTATTCTCTCATTTCACAAACAATGATTGGGATATAATTCCTTAGCAATGGAACTCAGATTAATATTTAAAGCTGAGGACTTGAATAAAAAGTAAAATTAGATGTCTTACATTATGTGGACTTTTTCTGCATTTATGACACAAATCAGTGCCAAAGAACAAACAGTGGATACCAGCAAAGATTTCTCCCAGCATACATACATTTATTCATCAACTTGCCTTATTGTTTAAGTGACTAACTGCTAGAATCTACTCCTACCTCTTGTACCACCGCTTTGCAAAACTTTGCTGTCTGCACGTTTTGGGATCTAAGAAGAGAGAAGGTAATGTTGTTTGTGGCTAACCATGAGTAACTTGCTATAGAATTCTGGAAACCACTTGCCTTGTGCCTGTTGTTTGTGCTTAACCCTCTAGGATGTCTGGGGAAGTGGGCACTGTCAAACATTTCTCCTTCCCTGGCTGTGAAGCATCTGCATTTGTGAATGTTCAGATGATAGGTTTGGTGTAAATGTGAAGCCTTCTGAAAAGGGGGTAAAAAGGCCCCCAGTTCCTCTTGGAGCACATAGCCAAGGCTAAACATACGGCCTTGTCATCACAATTTCCCACATTCTCTTTCTTGTGGCTTTAACCTTCTACTTTATTTATTACCAGAAGGCCTTATCTCGCTGGCCTGCTGCTGCAGACTGCTAGACCAGGATGTAGTGAGAGCACAAAGTAATGAAACAGGGACGATCATAACGTAGGAGGGAAAGGCCACAGCCTCTGCTGTGTCACAGCTGCCCAGGTTTTGTAACCCCAGCCAGACTGTGCTGCAGAAACATCGCGTTGCCCACTGCTGATCTTGCTTCCGCTCCTGTTACATTTGGAATCACCAGAAGACCTTAGACTTCATGAATGTCAAGCCTTTTCACAAACTTCCAGGAAAAGTGTCAGCCCAAGGAAGAAAGGAAAGGAGACAGCCAGAGGACCTCAAATGCCAAGATGCCATTTAAAGGGCAAACATCATCTCAAGTGAAAAAATGTCATGCAAATGAAATATTTGGTGTGCGGAATGTGGAGGACAGTGAGGAGAGAAAGCAATGAGTGCTGCTTGATATGGTCTTTTGTGTTTCTCTATTCCCTATGCAGCCCTGTGCAAAGTTATCATCGCAGAGCCTCATGCCCCCTACTGGGTGACTGACAGGTGGCTGGCTGCAGCAAGTTGGATGACAATTGCACTTATACTTCTCAAAAATTGGTCCAGGTCTGGCCAAACCCTGTGGGTTGTAGTTAGTGCCAAAGTTTCTCCGGCAGGTTCCTTCTTTCCCCAGGCAGAGCAGAAGGGGGAGTGAGAGAGAAGGATTTGAGTTACTAGCCCAGATGCCATGTGCAACCATCTCCAGAAAAAAAAAATCCCATCTTTGCAATGCAGTATTAGGATTTTTATAATAATAACCAGCTATTTTTCATTCTCAAGATGAAAAAATAATTTTTAAATGATAGTATATAGTGTGTATGAGAGATAAGGAACTGATTACTACACAATTTATGTGAGTTCATCAATTGAAAGACATTCTGAAAGACAATTTGCCATTTTTTATAACTGAAGTATATTAAGCCCTTTAACCAAGCAAGCATTATATATCAAGGAATCTTTTGCATAGAAACACTAGCATATGTAAATGAACTGTTATGCAGATGATGTTGTGGCATTACCTTAATACTATAGAAGCAAAATAATCTGGGTGTTTATTAAAATGGGAATTGTTAGCAATTAGAAATGTTAACAGATAATTTTAAAAAAGTAGAATCATCAATATTTTCATTTTTGGATTCTGTCACTTAATAGCTGTGTGAATTTGAACAAACTACTTTACATCCATTACTGAGTTTCTTCTTTATAAGGGCATAATAATAGTATCTACTACATGGGAGTTCATGAGACATAAGAGAATAATATATGTAAAGGTTTTAGAATATTGTTAGGCAAACAATAGACAATAAACGTTAGTTCTTTACACATTTTTCTGTCTTTTTATGAGAAAATGTGTAAGATAAATTAAATGGCAAATGAAAGTTGCAAATAAATAATTATAATACTGTCCCACGTAGGTAAAACCAATGGAGAAATATTCACTATAATGATCATTCTTGTCTCTGGGGTGTGAAGCTGTGATACACTTTCACATTTTACATTATATATTTTGAATTTTATTACTATCAATTTTTACAAGCTTTATGGCATTCGTGTTTCCTCATATTGGCTAGCACAAGGAGTTACTGTGGTATTTATATGATCACAGGAGCTGGTGAAATTGGGGGTAGAAGAATGGTGAAAATAGAGTAGTGCAACTCAACTCTGGTGAAGAATTTTTTTTTTAAAGATTCATTCACTTATTTATTTGGAAGGTAGAGTTTACAGAGAGAGAGAAAAAGAGAGCTTCCATCTGCTGCGTCACTCCCCAAATGGCTGCAATGGCTGGAGCTGAGCTTATCGGAAGCTCAGCTTCATCTTGAAGGCTCGTGTGTAGCCTGCAAAAATCAGCTCCAAGTCTTATCTGACTTCCAGTTCTCCCATATGCGTACAGGGGCCCACAGACTTGGGTCATCTTCTGTTTCTTTCCCTGGGCACGTTATCGGGGAGCCAGATTAAAAGTGGGGCAGCCAGTGCTTGAACTGGTGCCCATATGACATGCTGATGTTACAGGTGGTAGATTTACCCACTGTGCCACAACACTGGGCCCTAAGAACTACTTTTTTTAGCAGACTATTTTACATTGACAGAAAAATCGACAGAAATTTTACATTGACAGCAGAATTGAGCAGCAGGTACAGAGATTTTCCATATGCACAGTTTCTCCTCACTACCAATATCTCACAGCAGAGGGGTACATGTACATGTTTTATATATTGACGAACCTACTTGATGTATCATTATCACTCGAAATCCACAATTTGCTCTTGGTGTTATACATTCTATGGGATTTTTCAAATGTATAATGACAATAACTTCTATCTATTATTACAGTATAATACAGAAGACTTTCTCTGCCTTAAAAGTCCTCTATGTACCACCTATCCATTCTTTCTTCTCACTAACCTCTAACAACTGCTGGCTTTTTCACTGTATCCATACTTTTTGCTCTTCCAGAATTTCATATGGTTGGAATCATGCAGTATGTAGCTTTTTTGGATTGACTTCTTTCACTTAGTAATAAGCATTTTAAGTTTCATCCATGTCTGTTTAAGGTTTGGTCACTCATTTTTTTTTTTCAGCAGTAATACTCTATTATCTGTCCATGTTAGGTTTATCTATCAATTAACTTTATTGAAAGACAAGCTGATTGCCTCCAAATTTTAGTTATCATGAGTAAAGCTGTTGTAGACATTGTGTGCAGATTTTTATGGTGACGTAAGCTTTCAGTTCAGTTTTCCCCCATTTCCAATCCATCACAGAACAACATTTTTATTGAGTAAAATAACAAAACAGACAAATGGATGCAAAATACAAACTAACATGAAACATTATTTTATTTCACTCTCAAATGGCAGGAACAGCCAACAGTCAGAGCTGGGCCAAGCCAGAGCCAGGGGACAGGAACTCACATAGTTAGCAGGGACTCAACTGCTTGACCCCTTACCTGTAGCCTCTCAGGGTGTGCATGAACAGGAAGCTGGAAATGGGAATAGGACTGAGACTCAAACCCAAACACTCTGATAGGAGATGCAGTTGTCTTAAGTATCCCTTAACTGCTGTGCCAAATGCTGCACCCCTTCTCAACCTTAGTGCTTTATTATTAGATTCAACAGACTTTTAATTTGTCAAGTTGATATAAAAGTCTCTACATGCTTACTCTTAGTTTTTCTACTTATTTCACCTTGAGCCAGAAATAGCTGTGGATTGGCATCAGTGCACACACCACATACTTCGTGCCATATAGTCAGGGAACTCAAGGTCTATGAAGAAAGAAAGGTCAGGGTACGCCATACTATCATCTTGAAGGCTCGTGCGTAGCCTTCAAAAATCAGCTCTAATTCTTATCTGACTCCTCCGGTCTGGGGTTGCTCCTCTGGTTTGGAAGGCATGCCTGTAGTGCTCTTTGGTAGTGCCGACCCCTGCTGCCTCTGGTCTATGCTGCACAACATGGTTGTAGGTGCTAACCCTGTAGCCCTGATACCTACTGTAAGGCTAGACCCAGAAGACTTTCAATTTGTGTTAGTTAGATAAGTAAATAGAAAAATATTTTCCTTTTTAAAAAGAGAAGCAGTTATTTTTGCCATTACAAATTGGAAAAGTCAAATACATTTAAGTGTGGAGTAAAATTCTGTTATTATTATGTATGCAATAATGCGAGTTAGCTTTACGCGGGGTGAGCTTATGCCTCTTGAATCTAATTACTATGGCATTAATTGAACTACATGTATCTGTGTATTTGTATAGGAGGGGTGTTCAAAAAGTTCATGAAAATGCATATTATGAAAAAATTATGTATAGATTTTCATTACCTTGCAAATTGTTTGAAGTTCCTTCATGTTATTACTGTTTTATGTTTATATACAGATATATATGTGCAATCTGAAAGCATATTTGGTCTTGTCATCCCATGATAGTTCTGTGCTGAGATTCATCCTTTTTATTCAGTGTAGTTTTCTCATAGCATTTTAAAGCTAGAAATTGCCTTTCTGTAATGTTTTGATGATAGAGTAGGTGGCTTTTCTCAACAATGTAAGTAGCGAGAAAAGTTCATGAAAAAATAAGCTCTAGCTAGGGCTTATCATTTGTGAAATAGTATTGTGATGCAAACTTTATGCGTTAGGAAGTCCAAGTACTTCCTTTTCCTTTGTGATCCCTGGAAAATGTAATAGATGAAATAATTCATATGATAATCCCTATCAATGTTTAAATAGTCTACAGGAACTGCTGGGCCATCTGGGGATCCATCCTGAAGAAAGAAATTACAAATGTTCTGTCTGACAACTTTTTAGGCAGTAGAGGTCAAATTCTCCAGAACACAGATTCAGCAGAACGTTAAATCAGTTACTTATGTCTATGTGATGGGATGTTTTAGAACTCGCCTTTCTTTGTAGTGTCTAAACCCTCCCCTCCTTCCTGCATTCATGCTTTTCCCAGTACTGACATTCTAATGACTTCAGACTTGGCCCTCATCTCTTCTGTGTTCTTTATCAAAATATTTCTTTATGCATGCCTTCAATCTATGTAGTTTAGTATCTTAAATTCTGTTTTTGTCTCCTGGGCACCACCAACTTCTTTCCTCAATTTCATTCTTGACTTCACTAGAAATTATATCAATTTTTTTTTGGTTTCCTCTCTGAACCTCCCCTTTTTAATTTTGGTGATGTATTCATTCTGACTATTTCCTTAGACCCATTTGCTTTAATTTTGTTCCCTGACTTTTGCTCCTGCTGCCTCATTGGATAGTTATTTAAAGAAAAAGTAGTGAAGGTGGTTTTGGTTGTGGAGTTGCCAGCAAGGATTATGATTACTTCAAACTCCCTTCCTATATCAAAGAGGTAAAGGAGAGTTGAATAGTTGCCCTGCATAGTTCACGTAGTTTAGATGGGTTTTTACTCTTTTTTTTTTTTCCCTAAGCATGTGTAGCTCTTCAATGCCCTTAATTAATCCACCCCCCGCCCCGTATGTTTAGCTTTAGCTTGTCACAGGAAAATTCTCTGAAAACATTAATATAAATCAACAAGGACCACCAACTCTTCTTCCAATGACTCTGCTAAAACTGATTTTCAGTTTTGTAACAACTGGGTTGATGGGCATACATTTCCTGCTCTTATACAGCCATGGCAACTTTCTGGTTGTCTTTTTCATAAATTTCAGGTTTTTGGTCTTTATACTTTTCTCCCAGTCCTCACTGAATTGTAAACTCATCAAGTCATTAAGAATATAGGGCCAAAGATAAAGCAAAATACATTCTTCTATTTTACCTTCATCCTCATTCCAGTTACTCTCTCAGCACAGCACACATTTTCCTATCAATACGCCTAGGACTCATTGTTTCCCTAGCCTAAAAAGGACATTTTACATTTTTTTTAAGATTTACTTTATGTATTTGAAAGACAGAATTACGGAGAGAGAGCGAGCGAGCGAGAGAGATCTTCCATCCTCTGGTTCACTCCCCAGTTGGCTGCAACAGCTGGAGCTGTGCCAAGTCGAAGCCAGGAGCCAGGAGCTCCTTCCGGGTCTCCCAAGTGGGTGCAGGAACCCAAGGACTTGGGCCATCTTCTACTGCTTTCCCAGGCCGCAGCAGAGAGCTGGATCGGAAGTGGAGCAGCCAGCCAGTACAAGAACTGGCACTTATACAGGATGCCAGTGCTTCAGACCAGGGCTTTAACCTGCTGCGCCACAGCACAGGCCCCGGAAATTTTACCTTTTATAAAAAACTTCAAAATCTCTCCCTGCTCTTGCCAATGGCTTAGTCAGAATAATGTTTTTCCTTCCTTGACATTTTATCCCAATTTTAACACTTAAGTGAAGATGTACATATCCATATATATCTGTGTATGTGTGTGTATTGTGTATGTGTGTGTATGTACGCATATCCCTGTGTGTATATTAACTTTCTTGGCTGGAATTGAATTCTCCAAATTTAGCTCAGATTTGATTACTGAAGATCTTTTCCCAAGAGAGCCAGCAGGTTCCAATCAATTAAGACATATTGACCTCATGTGCAAATTCTGAGAGTGGGATTCAGTCTGCACGTTTGTAGGGACAGATGGCAGATAGAGCTGGGCCTGTAGTCAGACCCCAGCCTTGCAAGTACCAAAGTGAGTAAACGAATGGCAGTGTGGTGTGGGTATGATATGCAAACATTTTCCACACAGAGATGCACATTTGAGGTTACCATCACAGAAGTCATTTCTTTGCATAGAAATCTCTATGTCTTCAGAGGACTATTATTCAAGTACAAATCCACTGTATCCTAGTAGAAGTTCAGTTTAGATTAGTTTATCAGATCAACTCCAAAGGCGTAGACTCTGAATAAGAGAACCTGTTTCATGGCAAAGGAACGTGATAGTGAAATACGGGTTTTATGTATGTGCTTTAAGGTCACTGAAATTTGGAAGGAGGGACTTTAGAAGGACAAACACAAGACGTAAGGGCTTACTTATTGTTTTGTGAAGGGCTGGTTCACATTCTGATAATTGAACTTAGGTTATGATGCTCATAGCCTATAAGTGTGATATTAGCTTCAAATTTCTTTTAGCCCAAATTAATTTTCTTATAATGATATCAGGGCATTTTTGATAAAGATAGAAATACAACAGAGTCAATTGCTCAAATTTTATAATCCAGTTACCTTGGCTAGAGGCTAATTGTGAATGTAAATCAAGAAAAACAAGAAATTCTGGGACCCATACTGTGGTGTAGATGAAGCTTTATTTATGTATTTGAGCAGTACAGAGGCTAAGAGAGAGAAGTGCAAACAGACATGCAGAGACAGAGAGCTCCTATCCTCTGGTTCACTCCCTCAATATTTGGAACAGGCAGGGCTGGGGCTGGCCTAAGCCAGGAGCCAAGAACTCAATCCAGATCTCCCATGTGGGAGGCAGGGACCCAGCTACTTTAGTTATCATCACTCTCCCAGGGTCAGCATTTGCAGGAAGCTAGAGTCAGAAGCCTGAGCCAGAACTCAAACTCAGACATTCCAATAAGAGACACAGTATGGCAGGAAGTCACTTTTTAAGGGAGCGACTTTTTTCCCTGGTGACAGAGCAGAATTAAAGTCTAAAGAAGTTGAAGCTTTGAAACAAATGCTCACAAAGGAAAACACTTCTTGGTTCATACAAGCTTCACCTTGGTGTATGTGTGTCACTGGACCTCACCATTGTATATTCTGTTTGGTAAATGAGACTACAAATACTCTAACACAGTTATTATTTTGCAAATGCAAGCATGACTCCCCAGTAATGGGATAAGCTGTCACCTGCAATGCTTGCCTCCCATATGGGACTGGTTTGAGTCCCAGATGGTCTACTTTCAATTCAACTCCCTGATAATGTCCCTGGGAAGGCAGCTGAGTATGGTCCAAGTACTTGGGCCTCTGTTACCCACGTGGGAGACCCATAAGAAGCTCCTGGCTTTGGCCTAGCACAGCTCTGGCCATTGGGCTATTTGGAAAGTGAATCAGTGGATGGAAGATCTGTTTCTTTCTCTCTACCTTTAAAATAAACAAATAAATCTTTAAAAAAAATAAAAGGAGAGATTCACCAAAGAAATCACATAGCAAATTTTTCCAATAGTTTAGATGTGTCTTTTTAGTTGTTATGATGATAAATTTTACTAAATTTTTTTATTTACTGAAATTGTTACACTTGTTGAGAGAGTTAAATTTAGCCTGACAACCTACAAATTAACTGATGGCATTAAAGTGTAAATTGTAATACAGTGATGGTTGACCTATTCGTCACTTTTTTTTCCTGTTAGCTGATTCCTTGCCACTTGAAGGTTAAAAGAGGGTGGAGATACAAACAAGAAAGGTACAAGAAAAGTTAGCAGAAGCTCAACAAAATGTTCTGGGATTAAGGAAGATTAAGTAGGATAATAGACAAGAACAGCATTTTGTAAATGATAAAGCATCACATAAATATTTATTATAAGGAAGTATGAAAGAGAAATTCATTGTATGATTGTTGATCCTTTGCATGACCCCAAGGCAGTGAGCAGTGATACTCTTCTGCTAGTAAAAGTAATACCTTTTTTGATGTAGAGGCCGCACATACAGTGAATAGAAATTGACTTGATTTTTGTTAATAATTTACTGTTGTATAAATGCTATAAAATTTTTTTTGGCCATACTTGTAAGGCCGCTGGTCTATCAAACAAATTCAATATACTTTGTAGAATATTGCAAGAACATTGAATCAGGTGCTGAAAAGGAGTTAGTTATAACAGAAACAAATATTGGTTTCTTTTATTAGTTTGCAATTAGAGAAAGTACAAGCAAATCCCCATAAATGAGTATCACAAAACTCTTTCTTTTCAAAGAAATGCATTTGTTTAATGTCTCCTCATTGTAAATGTAGCCACCCTCTATCCCAATACTGTTGGACTGTCTCTGTATTCAACTCACATTCAGTCCATTATGTTGGATTTCCTTATCCGTCTCATTTCTTGTCCATAGAGATTATGATGTCTGCCCCGAGGGTGCTGTCATTCAATCTTGATATTTTATTCCTGAGTACTGATAGTTGGATGTTTCAGTAATTTCAGGAGGAATTAGCTCATTAGGGTTTAAGGCAGCAAAATGCCTTCTAGACTGGTAAAGTAAAGGTTTTGTGGGTGCATTTTCTCTGTTTGTCTTTACTTGCTGTTATTACTATCAAGTTTATTTAAAGTTGCAGCTTAATAGTCATTTCTTAAATAAATTATATTATTTAGTATTTGTAATAATCACAAAAAATTAGATGACCAGTTGTTGATTTCTCTGATACATTTTAAAGGTGGATATGGCCAAATTTGGATCAGCTTGTTTTCCTTGTTGCCTATGTTTGCTTTTAAATAAGCTCATAATTGCATTAATCTGCTGAGCTGGCTTCCCCTTTACTTTCTGTTAAAGAGTATGGCAAATGAGGTTTAAATCGTGTTGAAAGTCACAGAATTTTCTTTCTCTCTGGGCTTCTTACTCTACAATAATCCGACTTGTTTGCCAACTCATTTATGCATCTCAGGATAATTACTATGCCAAATGGAAAGTGATTTCTAAATTCAAGTGAATGGGGAAAATGTTTCCTCAATAGTGGTATCATGGTTGTGAAGAACCGTGGTGTTTTAATTTTTTTTGGAGTGGTGGAGGCAAAGTCTGTTCTTCGGCATCCAGAACTGAGGAATTTGCCCATTGTGGGGGTGTGATTGATCTGCCTAAGACAAAACACGTTTTCTGACAATGTGCTAATAAATTTTTTCAGCAGTTGCAGGCTCCTTTCAAGATCTTACCGTTTGTTTTTGAAGTTATGAAATTTACAGAGAACTATTATAAGGTTCTAATTGAATTTCACAGAAGTAGCCCTGAAATGACCCAAAATGGAGGGAAAAAAAAAACCCAGCCCACAAAACTCCACACCATGAAGCAACTCTCTGCAGAGTCGTTGATTAAGAACATGAAGTGGAAAAGAGAGTCCCAACTCTCAAATAATTAGCCCTGGTTAATGAAGACTTTTAAGATATGGAAAGTTGATGTTGATAACTTCCATGGGATGTAGGGAGATGATGAAAAAGATTGGCAGCTATAAAAGAGAAGTGTTTATTAAAACACCTTTTAAATAGCCATGGGATATAATAAAAAAAAACACCTTTAAAGGAACTTATTAAAATAAAACTGGATGGAATTGATAACTTCACCACCTGCAGCTTCACATAAATTTCCTGGCATTGTGGAAAGCTTTTTATATGTTTCATGAAAGTCTTAGCATGTGTTATGTAGATTCCACATGGTCCATTTTGGTGGAACACAGCGTAAGGGGCATATGAGGTTTGTAGCTTGGACTAACAGGAAGGTAGCTATATTTAGGCAAGCAATGATGATAAATTTAACCATGATGATAAATTTAACCCATTTTATTCGTCAAGGTAGCCAGTTACTAAATAATAGACCCATGAACACTCTATCCTACATGTGATAAGGTAATTTTATCCATGGGATTTTTAGTTTATAGAAGGCTTCCCATCAATTGTCTCTTGATCTTCCTAATCCAATGACATAGGAAAGCAAGTAATGAATGTAGTTCTTAATTTTCATATGGAGAAACTATAGCTAAGAGATGAAGAGACCTGTGCAAGGTCATACAAATGACTCAAGTTCACACTATATATAAGGAGGAAATGGGGGGATATAAGCTCTATATTTTAACTATAAGGGCAATAGTACTTTGGTGCAAATGTTTAGCCTGGTAGTTGAGATACCAGTTGGGACACTAGAAGAGACAACTGCATCCCATATCAGAGTGTCTGGGTGTGAGTCCAGGCTCCACTCCTGATTCTAGCTTCCTGTTAATAAGACTCCAGAAGGCAGTATTGATGGATCAAGTAATTGGTTTTCTGCCATCCTTGTAGGAACCCTGGACTGAGTTGCTGGATCCTGGCTGTGGCTCCAGGACTGCCCCTGCAGTTGTGAGCATCTGGAGAACAAACCAATGAATGAGACTCCTTCTGTCTCTTTCTCTCTGCCTCTCAAATAAAATTAAAAAAAAATTTCTGTTACCTTATAGGAGTGTCATGAAAGTCAAATGAAATAATATACACAGTCCTTGGGCCAGGTCCCAGCACAAGCTATGTGCTCATTACATGTTAGCTGTGATTATTACTACTATTGTTGAGACTGACACATCACAAATGAAAAACACTATTAAACTCTATGTTTAATTGGTAAGTTGTATTATAAAGAATGCCTTCTATAGGTGATATGCCCTTTAATATTATTTTAGGACCTCAGCAAAGAAATTCAATAAATAAACAGATCCATTTCCAACTGTACCTCTTTGTGACACTTTGGGGTCTCTGTTAGCTCAAAATCAGAGATCTGAACTGAGGACATTCTGTGTATCTATGTTAGTGCCACGTCCTAATTCTCAGACATCTGACTCCTCTTGGGCTTTTGTTTCTGGCATCAGTCTAGGTTTAACATGAGTTGGGGGCTTTAGAGAGGCACACAGCTTGGTCTTCACAATGCCATGGGTTCCCATCTCCCTGCTAGTTTCTGTGGCTTCTCACCCGCTGCATGCTGTTTGCTGAGTATATATATGGTTGTCCAACATTTCAAGTCCTGGGGAAGAGGCTGGCATTTCTTCAGAGTTTCTGGACTTGTAGATAGAGTGTAAACTGAACAGAGCCATTCTCTGACAATAAATGGAACGGATTATAGTACTAAGCTGGTGCTTGCCTTGGAAACTGACCTGCGCTGAGCTGTGGTTGTATCTGACATGAGCCTCGCTTTCATTCCTAAAGGACCAAAGAAGCAGAAGAAGCATCCTTTGTAGGGTGACTAACCCATGTTTTATTACTGTAAATAAAAAGCTGATTCTTAAAATTTATTTACATATGTTGCAGCATTATTATAAAGAAGTTCTTCAATTTCCTATGTTAATATCATGTTAAAATTATATCAAAGACTCTACTATTTTTGATGTTTGGTCATAAGAAAGCAACAACAGACAACTGGCCACTGAATTTATTTTTGCCCTGTCAGTAGATTATTTTGAATGTGCAGGCAAAACAAAACAAAGGAGAGGACAAAAGAGAACAGGGATCAAGAATGTCTTCCATCCTTTGATATCACAAATTTATTTTATCTGCATTATTGTGACCTCAAATTAAAGTACAATCTTGCCCTGGGCACCAGAGAGAACCAAAAACAATTATTTGTGAACTTCAGGCTGATAAACTCAAGAAAAGGTAAAGAAACAAAAGCACCTGACATTGTTTTTATAAGGACAAGAATTTTCTGGTTAGGCAGGAAAACCACTGAAGTAATTTCATGTTCTAAGCTTGGCATATATTTCCTTATTTTAAAATATTAGAAATATATTTTGTTGAAAATGAGAAATAAATATGTCTATGAGGCAGGCATTTGGAGTAGTGGTTAAGTTGGTGGTTAGGATCTCTTCATTACATTTATAGAGGCCTGAGTCCAAGTTTCAGCTCTGCTTTTGATTCTTACTGCCTGCTAATGTGCATCTTGGGAGACAGGAGGTGATAATTCAGGCACGTGAGTCCTTGCCACTCACCTGGGAAATCTAGACTGAGTTTCGGGCTCCTGGCTTTGGCGTGGCCTTGCCTAGCCTCCACCATTGTGGGAATATGGGGAGTAATCAGCAGATAGAAGATCTCTATATAACTCTCTGTCTGTCTCTTTGCCTTTCAAATAAATAACATTAAATTAAATTTAAAAAATAATAAATGAATGTATCAAGACAAAAGTAGAATTTAATATGTAGGTTAAGGGTTTGGTAAACTCCTTTGAACAAAATTACTATTTCTGTTTCTTCGTTACAGAGGAAGTCATTTTTAGCTATTCTCATACTTTAAAACATGTTTTTTGAAACCATTAGTGGATGAGGTTTCAGAGGCATTCTGTCATCCTAGAGCTGCTGTAAATAGCAGGGATTTCCATATCTAGTAGCTGCTGAAGTGGTTCAATCATGAATCTAGGAAGGACACCGTGGCTCAGAAGTGTTTTCATAGATTTGATCTCCATCAAATACCTTTAATGAAAATCTTCCCCAAATCATCGCATATCTTCAGTGTGTATTTATTGAGTGTCCATTTGCAAATGAATCTGCACTGCATAGTTTTCAAACAGGTTGAGCAGCTGTGATCCGTAATGATTACTGGAAATTTACAGTAAATAAGCACCTGGGTTAAAAGAAAAACAACTCCCAAATGATTTTTATGCAAAGACAAATGATGCCTTAATTGGCACTCTTATGATGGGATCTGAAATGCTGTGGCCTTTTAATTTTAAATGGCATATGCAGACCCAGGTGGTGCAGAAACACTAATAAAGAGACAATCTTGCATCTCAGATAAATGCTTGGGAGACCCTTATCTGGCTGTCTGTCATTTAAGGATGTGGCAAGCAGGGCAGGGAAACCAAAAGAGACCATGAAGGCTGCATATTGTCATGGCTTCAGGGTAGTATTTCTGCTGGATGTGACAGGCATAGTTATGGTAAGCCTTTCTAAGTAAAGATTTTAGGCACCAAGATGATGAATCGATGAGAGAAGCTCTGAATCTTCTGGCTTGTCCAAGAAGATGTGTGGAACTCTAGGTGCTAGAAATTCAGTCCCACTCATCACCTTCCAACTTGCCTACTTAGGCAGAAAAATATGGCTTTAGTAATGGAGTAAGCACTGCAGAATCCAAGTTTTATATGACATAAAATTGAAAGTTTCAGAGGGCCTTTTTTAGAAAAGACCTAAATTATATTGCTTTTGCAAATTTATAAAAATATATGACTTTGTGAGAACACTGTAGCCTCCTCACCCCTTTAAGTTTTGGTCAGGATAGAAGGAACGGAAAGACATTGAAATTCAGGCTTCATTGTCTTCATGGTTAACAGTCTCTGCTTCTGGTGTATTTGAGAGAAAGGAGGTATGTAGACACTTTCACTACTAGTCAACATTAGGGTCCAAAGTTGAGAAGCTGATTTATTTGATTATGTACAGGCTGCTGTTATGTTTGCAATATTGCCCCAGGTATTGACATAGCATCCAGAATGGCTGCAGATGAACTCAATTGATTTGAATTTTTTAGATCTGGATAGTTAGTGCCCTGTGTCCTCTGAATATTCCTAATAAGACAAAATAAATCAAGATATTATTTAAGGAGTTAAAGTCAAAATATTTATTCATTTTAGCCATGAAATAATGTGGTTAAAGAGAGGAAACGTTTGTCAGTATATAGATTTAAGGATATTTGGAAATAGTCTTTATTGGGTGTTTGAAAGCTCTCAAAAGAAAATCTAGGGGTAAAACTGCATCTACCATTGATTTAAATTTTTTTAAAAACCTATTTCAGAGGTAGAGAGATAGGGAGAACTTCCATCTGTTAGTCCACTCTCCAAATGCCCACCAAGGCTGGGGCCAGTACAGAGCTGAAGCTGGAGCCGGGGACTCAATGCAGATTTCCCTTGTGGGTATCAGGAACCCAATTACTTGAGCCATCCCCACTGCCTATCAGGATCTGCATTGGCAGGAAGCCTTATTCAGGAGCTGGAGCCGGGAATCAAACCAGGTAACCTGATGTGGGATACAGGTGACTTGGCTGCTCGGCTAAATGGCTGCCCCTCAATTATAGAGTTGTAATAATGAAATTATTTTTAATAAAATGCCAGCCAATGCACTGTAGTTTACATTCAGGATTGTAATTCTAGACTAGCTCCTATGAAGTAAAAATGATTTTTAATAAATTCTAAATGATCAGATAAATCACCATTTGTCATCACAGGTTATGAGTCTTGAAAGATAGGTTACCTTTTAATTTGTTTTCAAGAATAACTCCATGGAATAATAATAGTAGAATGGAAATAAAAAGATTTAGAAAACATATCTGGGACTATCCCTTGTTTTATGAATTTCCTGTATACCACAATCAGTTCTCTGCAGTTTGCTGGAATAAAAGTTAAAAACATCCTTTTGAAATTCTTAGTTTCTTACTATTTTTATGACATTAGAATAGGCATTGACCAGTGTAGAACTCAAGGATAGATCTTAATTTTATGCAGGATTCTTTAACAAAACAACAGTCATGGTACTATCCTAAAAGTGTGGCAGTAAACGTGGATGGGAAAGGTGCAAGAGACCTGAGAAATACACACAGATTTTGATGCCATGCCCAGATCTCCCCTTTTATGCTGGTGCTTTCTTCCCCAGCTTTGGTGGGTGCTGGCTGCTGGCAACTCACAACTGCACCATCTTCTGGAGGTTGGCTTTGGGCAGACAGGAGATACAGTTCATGTCCCTGAGTTCCCGGTGAGCTCAATCTAAGGCCAGATACAGCATGGCCCCGCTTCTTTCATTTCTCAAAAGCACCCCCTCAACAGATCACCTGCCCAAGAATACCCAGTTGAAGCTTTGCTTCTAGGAAACCCGATCTAAGAAAATCTAATTTGAGTTTGCTCTGAGTTTGGTATTTTCACTCAAGGTTTTGATGAATGGTAGTGACCAAAGATAGAAGAAAAGATAAAAATAGGGGGTATAATTGTATAGCTTTAATGTTTACTGTTCCTGACCAGCAATCAACAAAATGGACTTTTGAATCAAGTATGGAGTAATCCTAGAAATAGTTGTAATCAAGCCAGTGCAATGACCTTTTATGAAATGAAGTTTGTATTCACTTTAAGACCAAACCATGCATTCTGGCATGGTTTGAAATTTGTCCCCTGTGTAGGGTCAGACATTCTATGGTATCACACAGCCAAAGGCGAGCATTGCTAGAGCCAGAAAATGAGCCATCCTGTGACAAGGGAAGAGGCAGGTGATGCAGTAAGCTTGGGCTTCTCTTGGCAGTTCTGCAGCAGGCAAAAGCCAGATGCCAAACTGTTTATCCATCTGCTATTGACTCCACTATGAATGAGCTCAACAGGACTCAACACCTGTTGATTTAGAAGCAGTTACAACTTTGAAATGAGAAAATGCTGGTTTATGAATGCCAGAATACTCTCATAATGATCAGTGACATTAATACTGTGTTTCCCATGTTTGAAAGGTCTTAGTGTCTGCAGAACAGCATGCAGAGGCTTCACAGATTTGATTCTTACCCTAACAGGCTTTTTTTGGAGTCCAGCTTAAGAAGATCTTACCTTGAGGCTGCAGATGCTTTGAAAAGGCAGTTAATATTTGAAAGTGAAAGAACTTGGTAAAGTGGGCTAGAGTACCTGGAATGTTGAGTAGCAGGAGGGCTATGCAGGAGACAAGACTAAGCAGCAACTAGGCAAGATAAGGAAGGACTGTAAGTATTTTGGATTTTATTCTACATTGAGAGAAAAACCATGCAGGATTTTAAGTAATGAAGCTTTGATTGCAAATGCATTTTGTGAGTAAATTTTCAAATAAATATTATCTTATTGGAACCTTAAAGTAACTGTAACAAAGGAAGGTTTGGCATTATTCACTTGATTATATGACGATACTGAGACTTAGAGATATTCCGTCATTTGTCTAAGTTATATAACTATTCAGTGGTGGAATGAAGACTGGTCTCTATTTCTGGTTCCTGAATCCTGCCATGCTGCTTTTGTGAATGGTTATCAAAGAAATTCAACAAAGAAGTTCCAGTGCAAGTTGGCAGACTAAGCAACACAACCAGAAATACTGAAGCAAGTATAGAATTACAAAAAAATGACCAAGTATACATAAAAATCAGCAATACCCATATTTCCAATAGAATCACATTTACACACTTCTGGAAGTTTCCTCATCACTCTCATTGAATGGGAAGAAAGGCTATATTTCTGACAGTTGCACTCAGAGCATATAAATCATAGGATGTTTTCCAAAACCTTGGGGATGAAACCTAGACCAGCTTGTAGGAACAAGGAAGAAGATGTTGCTCTACTATATTTCCATATTGCTTTTCCAGGACCAATATTTTATTGTTTTATTTATTATTATTATTTACCTAGAAATACTTTATTTATGGTATATAAACTTCATGCATTTCATGTATGCAAATTTAAGAACATGGTGATTTTTCCCATCCCACCTTCCCTCCCACCTCCTCTGTCTCCTATTCTTATTCTTATTTTTTTTACAAAGATCTATTTTCAATTAATTATATACACATAAGGCTAACACCACACTAAGAGTTCAACAACTAGTATGAAAAAAAATTTTCCTCAACAGTCAAGACAAGGATTGTTCAAAATCAGGGTACCTCAAAGTATTAATTTCACTAGTATGGTACACTTTTAGATACTCTTATTAGTTATCACAGATCAGAGAGAACATATGGTATTTGTCTTTTTGGGACTGGCTTATTTCACTAAGTATAATGGTTTCCAGTTGCATCCATTTTGTTGTAAATGACAGGATTTCATTTTTATTTTTACCACTGTGTAGTATTCCATGGTGTATACACATCTCATAATTTCTTTATTGTCTTCAGTTGACAACATCTTGGTTGATTCCATACCTTAGCTATTGTGAATTGAGCTGTGATAAATGTGATGGTACAGGCAACTCTTTCATGTGTTGGTTTCATTTCCCAGGAGTGGGATGGCTGAGTCGTATAGTAGGTTTACATTCAGATTTCTGAGGTACTGTTCAGTACTAACACTGTCCAGCACCAATATTAATCTAAATGAAATATAAAGATGTTCATAAATAAAAAGTTTAGTTTTGACACAAGTAGATTTCTGGCCCTTATGTCTTTTAAATGTGAATACAATATAAATATTTTATTAGGTTGGGGCCTGCCTTGTGGTATAGTAAGTAAAACTGCCTCCTGCCACAAGAGAATCCTGTGTGGGCACTAGTTTGTGTCCCTGCTGCTCAACTTCTGATCCATCTGCTTGCACATGGCCTGGGAAAAACAGCAGAAGATGACTCAGTGTTTGGGCCCCTGCCACCCACATGGAAGATGAAACTCCTGCTCCTGGCTTTGGCCTGGTTCAGTCCTAGCTGTTTTGGCCATCTGGGGAGTGATCTAGTAGATCTCTTTCTCTCTGTATCTCTCTCTTTGTATCTCTCTCTTTGTATCTCTCTCTCTCTCTCTCTCTGTTTCTCCCTCTTCCTGTGTAACTCTAATGTCCCAAAAATAAATGAAGTCTTTAAAAAATGCATTGTGTTAGGGTGGTGTAGTGGAGATAGGTAATTATACACCCTGGGTTGAGGGGATGTCTGGCTCATCAGGTAACCAAGAGTTGCAGCAATCTGCAGTTGTTAGAATTATTTGTCTCCACTGGGTTCATGTCTCACATCCATGTACAATGAGGAATAAGGACAAGGGGCAAGTACAAGCAGAAAGTTTATTGAAAGAAAGCAGAGAAACAAAAGTGAAAAATGAAACCACCCAACTGCACCCAGAAGGATCCCTGAAGAAAGGAGCCATTAAAGACTGATTGTCTAGGGTTTGTATAGCCTGTGAAAGGGGAAGTTCTCATGACTGATCTGGGAGATGGGTGGTTTTGATTGGTTAATTGTAGGAAAGTTCTAATCGAGACTCAGTAGAGACAACAGAAAACACATGAACATTTCCTCTAAGACCCATATAAATCACCTTACCTAGATAAGTTACATCAGCACAGAAAGACCTTTATTGACTTCCACCCTATTAATTTTGAAAGATTTATTTCCCTGAAAGGCAAAGTTAGAGAGAGAGAGAGAGAGATCTTCCATCCACTGGTTCACTCTTCAAATGACTGCAATGACTGGAGCTTGGCCAGTCTGAAGACAGGAGCCAGGAGTTTCTTCCATGTCTCCCACTAAAGTGCAGCATTCCAACTATTTGGCCACCCTCCACTGCTTTCCCAGGCACATTATCAGGGAGTGGGATCAGGAGTGGAGCAGCTTGGACTTGAGTTGGTGCCCATATGGGATGCAGGCACCACAGGGGGTGACTTTACCTGCTATGCCACAGTGCTGGACCCAACTTCCACTTTTTTTAGTGAGGGTGTTTACCCCTACCAAGAAGTACTGGATATTGATTGTTTTTGGTATTTGTATGAAACTAGTTGCCATTCCTGCCCTGGATAGGTTCCCCTTGTTTCATACTCCAGGGATTGGAAGGCTTTGTTTAAGAGAATGTTCTTAAACCAAAACTCACAGCCTCCCACAATGGGATTTGTAGTCTTGAGGAGGTCCTTTTCTGTAAACAGCATCAGGGCCAGCTGAAAAGTCATGTTCCTCCCCAGGTGGGAAGCTTGATGGAGAGCTCTAAGTCCCTCCACTGGCAAGAGGAAGGAAGATGGAAACTTCCTCTTCCAACCGAAGCCATTCACCTGGGGCCTGGAGACTATAACCTCTAGAAAGTTCCCATTGGATCTCTTCAGAGGGATATTGTGGCCTGATCTCTTGTAGAGGTTTTTCCAAAATCAATGCGGCCTCTAAAAGTTAGAAGAAGCAAGTCTCCTTGGCTGCTGATTTGGCTGCCAAATCTGCCATTGTTTCCCTCAGCTATGTCATTCGTCTCCTTTTGGTGTCCCTTAGAGTGTATAACTGCCACCTCCTGGGGGAGGAAAACCAAAGGTAACCATTGATTTATTTCCTGATAGTATTTGATTGAGGACTCATTTGTGGTGAAGAAGTGCCTGTCTTTCCAAATAGCTTCATGAGCCTCGAGAACTAGGTTGGCATACTTAGAATCAGTATAAATATTTACTCTTTTATTCCTGCTCAGCTCAGTGACTCTTACCAGTTCTACCAGCTCTGCAAATGAGCCTTAATGCTAGGAGGAAGACAATAACTCTTGCTGGTCTCATTTAAGGTGACTAAGGCATATCCAGCCTGGCAGGTTTCTTGTTCAATAAAGGGACTCTTGTTTGTAAAGAGAAACCAGTCTGGATCCTCTAAAAGGATCTCTTTGAGTTTTCTTTGGCTGCATAGGTATGTAGAACTACCTGTTCACAGCCGTGTTCTGTGCTCTACATCTCCTCTGGGAGAAAAGTAGTGGGGTTAAGAGAGGAGCAAGTCAGGCCAGCACGGTGGCATGGTGAGAAAAGCTGCTGCCTGCTGGTTTTTGGACTCCCAGGAATAGAGCATTACAGGGACTTCTGCATGGCTATAAATGTCCCTGTGAATTTGTTTTCTATTGTAGTTTTTAACCCTTGTCAGATCTCCAGCTTTAAGGTATATTGTTTTTGATGGAGAAAAGGAAAGGAATCCATAAGATGGATCAGCATTGGTTGGAAGTTATTGCTTAGCAAGTCTTTCCCTGGGGTGCCCAAACCTCAACATTACTATCTGTTTAAATTAGGGGAAGGCAAAATAATGTCTTGGAACCATGAGGAATGTGATTCCCAACCCAGCAGAGATCTCTCCCTAGGAGGGGTCCTGGACTCGTTGGTATGACCAGGAAGGCCTGTGTAAAAGAAGAATTTTCCCAGTTACAGTTATAGTCTGAAGGCTTTTCTGAAACACCTCTCAAGGTCATATTAAGGGAAGAAGGAAAACCTGGATTTGAGAAAAGGACAGAAAAGATGGCTCCAGTATCTAGGAGGAAGTCAGCTTCCTTTCCTTCAATGGTTAGGACCACCTGGGGCTACTGAGTGCTGATGGTCTAGGTAGGGAGTCTTTAGAAGCCCAAGGCCCCTATAGTCCTGTTGGGTCATTCAAGGAAGGGGACTCAACTCTGGAGGCCTTGATCTCAGAGGGCAATAACCCTCCAGTGATCCCCACTGCAGATAGGAGAGGGATGTGGGGATTTTCTCTGGTGACAAGAATGTGAACATGTGTCCCACCTGACCGCACCATAGCAATTTAAGACTCCTGGGGACCCTCAGGTTTGTATGGCCATAAGACTACTACCAGAGCTGTGACTTCTTCTTATTCCTTCTTTCTCATTGTTGAATTTCCTCTTGGTCCTGTTTGTAAAAGACCAAAGTAGCAACCTGCAGGAGGTTTTCTAAGTTGCTCTCTGGACCAAGATCTAGTTTTTAAGATTTTCTCATAATATCTGAAGTTGGCTGAATAATGAGGTTATCTTTCATGATTTCCTGTCCTCCTATTAATTCAGGAGATAGGGAAATTATTCTTGGCTAATGCCTTCTTCAGTCTTTGTAGGAAGGTAGAGGAGTTCTCCTTCTCTGGACCATGGTTGTCATGGACAGCGTGGAGTAATTTAGAGGTTGGCTCTGGTCCTTCTCAATTCCTCCAGGACACAAGCAATGAAGTGTCTTCATTTCCATTCATCTACAGGGTCATCTGGTGTCCATTTAGGGTGAGGCTCTTCCTGAAGACCAGCCCATTTTCCTGTAAGATATAACTGTTCCTAGCCTCCCTGATTAGGTGAGGATATAAATTCATATAAAGTTCATTTCCAAAAGTTTCTGCAGCTTGGAGAGTGACTTGTTTTTCACTCCTTGTTAGGGTTTGGTTTAGGAGCTACATTACATCTTTCCAGGTGAGATTATACACTTAGGACAAATGCCAAAAGGCCTCAGTATATCTGTCAGGGTCATCTGAAAATCTCCCATAGTACTGCTTTATCTAAGCTCCTACATGGAAAAGGGGACCTGGACATGAGTAGGGATGCCAAACCCTCCAGGAACTTCCTTGAGGGGTAAAATAGAAGTTGACAGTCGTGTGTCCTGCTTACTAACAAGTAGTCCCAAATAGAGGGGACATGCGGGAAAAGAGTAGTAGGCAGAGGGAGTTGTGCACACTGTGCAGCAGGCTCCCTGGCAGGTGAGAGAGGCAGCTGGGAAATCGAAGGAAAATGGTGCTCAAAGTGCTGGGTGTACCTCACAGCACTGACGAAGGTCTGGCTTATCTCACAGGGAAAACAATTCATGAGCATAATGGATCTCAGACCATCTCCCTGCTCTGTGACAAAAGAGGTCTAGTTAGAGGAGAGCACTCTCCATCCTCCAGCTTGTATCCTGGCCACACCATAGTGTAGAAAAGCATCTGGCATTCTTTCTCTAAGTTTTTAGGGTCAAAATGATCCAAGTGCCTGAAAATGCAACCAAAACATGAAGCCCTTGTGCATGCTGAACATGGTTTATTACTCATTTGAAATAAGAGGAAAAGACACAAAGGCATCCTTAACTTTCTTTTCTACCCACCTGAGGCGTCCCTCAAGTTCCTGGGCTCAGGGAACATGGAATCTTGGGGCCCACAGCAGGGAGAGTTTGGAGAACAAGAGTAGATGCTCTTACCTGGGCCTTCATGTCTGCCTTTGATTCCCTGGGACCTTTGATCCTATAGGTCATGGGTGACTTAGGACCCATTATTGAGGCTCCCATTCTTCCCTCTAGACATTTATGAAGACATCCTGCCAGCATCCAGCCAGCATACGTCTGTATCTGAAGGTGGGCTTCATGGAGGAGCCAGTAGATGATATTCTTTACGATTATATTTTCTAGGGTAGGCTTAATTGCTCTATGAGCCTTCTCAGCCAAAATTTTTCATTCTTGTAGTAGTCTGGATCTCTATTTTTGATTTATTAGCTTGTCTGTGCCTTTAAGGAATTCCTTTAAGGAATCCAGCCTGCTAGCCAAGCCTGCTAGCTTGGGCAAGATGAAAGCTCCGTTTACCCCCTTTCCTCCTACTACCCCCATCATCACATGACCAACATGACATGCAGGACAAGCTACCTGATTTAAAGTCATAGGGGATAAATCTGTGCTGGAACCATGTCTTACTGACCTTGGAGCACAAAACATCAGTGCTTTATATAAGCACACCATAAGTATTGCATCATTTTAAAAGAACTCAAACAGTATTATCTCTCCCAATTTAGGGCCTTATCTTTTGAGAGTTCCAGGGATTCAACTAGAAATCTCAAGGTCAAAGGACTTAGCTTAGAGCTTTAAATCCAAAAAATTATCAGACATTTAAGCCATTTTGTCAAAGTAAAATAGTAATAATCCATTTAACCTGAGTGTTTAAACCAAAGTTGTTGGCCAAATCTATCCAAAGTTAAAGTAATCATTCAAACAATTAACAATAGGCATGACTGTAGTCATGGGGTAGGTTAGCCTAAAATTAATATTTCGTGTTCTTGCCTTTTACTCAGAGAATAATTCTGAGCACAGGCTCAAAGATGACATGAAGCATGATAAAGTTTAGAATTTATTTAGAAAGTGAAAAGAAGACACATGATCACAAGGGCTTTATTAAGGGAGAGAGGGCCAGAAAAGGTAAACAGGAATATTGATACAAGTCATTGCAGGGGTCCACGAGGAGAGAGGGAGCAGGCCAGAGAGGGTGAATGGGCAAGGGAGAGGCACGACACAGCACATGCGAGAGGGCACGACAATCTCCAGGCCTCTTATTCACTTCCAAAAAGGGAGTGGTTACATAATCTGATTGACAGTTGGGTAGATATAGGTGTGATTACCTGGGGGCAAGGTAGCATTGCCATGCTGCCTTTTACCAGGATGGTACAGTAAGTAAGTTGGAGATTTATGGTTGATGATGGACACATAGCACCAAAATAATCTGAGGGGGATGCAATCTCTATTATTTAGGTCTATTGAACACCTTTCAAAATGCCAACTCTTATTTTGGTTAGGAAACCTATATCGTGTAGTCTGACTGGTACTCTCTCCTCAGAAAGTGGACGTGTCAGTCACAATGTCCCCCAGCCCAACACCATTGCAGGGGCTCATACAGAAATGGGCTCCAAACCCAAGGTGCCAGAATCCTGCCAGGACAATTTCCAGACATTCCTTATTGCAAAAGGTTGCCTCAGGTCATATCTGTAACCAAAGCAGAATTTTAGAAAATTCAAATAATTTTGGATTTCTAGAATTCATAATTTTTTCCATGTATGATAAAATATAGAGCATTTCTCCACAATTTGAAAAATCAACAGAATTGTTAGTGTTGTTAGAATATGAGTAAATTCTTTCTGCACATCCCGAGTGAAAGAAATAATAGGTTTCTCTTTGAAAGAGCTAAAAATAGAACAGTATAGGCATTTATCTCTAATGATTATTTTTTCTTGATGTGAGAGCTAAACTGAGAGAATTCAGAGGCAGCAGTCCTTCCTTGTGAGATTTATTTTTTTCTAACCAGCCCCATCTCTGGATAGTTTTTGGAACTGAAATTTCTGTGATTCTGAATGGTTACTATTTTCTTTCTGTAACAAAGCATAATTAGATTATCACCAAGTTCTAAGGAATGAAATTCCAATAGCCACTACACTCTGCATTGTGAATTCTATAGATTACTCCCTTTGTCCCTAGGCTTGGAATGGTTAGACATAGACATATTAATGTCCAGACAAGACAATGTCAACTTGTGTGCCATTTTGGATGTAAGAAAGTCCCCATTGCCTGTTAGCTAGAGAATAACACTGAACCTAAGAGGTATTCTTTTCCTACCAAAAAAAAAAAAAAAAACAAAAAAAACAAACAAACCACAAAACTACCAGAATCAGAAATGAAGTATACTCAGTAATAAAGAAGCTATTTCTGGCACAAAATATTGTCCTGGGGGGAGGTATTTTATCTGGGAAATTGACCTTTGTTTGATTTGATCTGTGGCAATTCAGAATCTGGTAGAACTGTACTGGTTATTGCACCTTTTGGTCAAGCAGGTACCATGTATCTAGGGTATTCAGCATAACTAGAGGTAGCCAAGAGGACTAGAGTTATTACAAGTTCCAATAGGATCTTGTATCAGGTGATACTTTCATGGTTAGGGGGCTCTGTGGAGATTTGAGGACCCAGGAAGCTTACATTTCCTGCTCTATGTCCTCTAACTTCATGAGATATATTCTTGTGTCTTTTATTTCCAGTAAAGTAACACTTTCTTATCTTTCTATCAATCACTTTAGCATCACCTTTGTGAAAATAGCTGAGTGGTACTGTAACAAGGCATTTGGCAGGAAGAACTTTACAAAACCATGGGCTTCCTTATTTTCAGGAATTGTACAAATTTGTGCTATAGACGTTGGAGATAGTCAAGGAAAAAGCATAGAAATCAGAGTTGGGGTGACTCTGAAGTGACGCTCTTGGTCTGTTCCATTTACTCCAAGATGTACATTTTTTTTCATGCAATAACATGTCTGAATCTGGGATGTGTCATACATCATGCCATGACATCTTTAAAAGAGAATCGTTAGTAACTTATTTAAAGAAACTTATCTTATAGTCAGTAGCATTTTGGAAACATTGAAGCTATCTAAGAAAACAGGCTTGGAGTAACACTGGATCCAGTTAAGAGAGAGCAAAATAGGTATATATTAACTGAAACATTTTGTAAACTGCATATAGAATACTATAGACTACAGTCTGAGTCATTCTCAAATAATCATTTCCATTTTTCTTAGAATGTCCAAAATAGAGAGAGACACCCTTGATATTGTTAGTTCTATAAGCTGCCAGAGATTGCTTCATTTACCCTTCAATTTCCAGCAGCTATTCTACCTAAGAAGTTTTCCACTGCTGGGACATTCTACTTAAATTATCTTTAATATCACCCCAGTGATACTTGGACTATGTTATTGCTAATTCCTTGTATATACAAAATTGTTTTGGTCAATTTCTGCAGTTATTATTAAAGCAAAGTATGTAAAAAATTTTGGCTGACACAGATTTAAGTTTATTTTCATACATGTAAATAAGTAGTAGAAACAAAATTAATTTTATAGTTAAAAATTGGAGGAAAGTTTACAGAGGAGGTAGGAAATATAAATATTATAAAGCAATTTTGCTAAAATAGAGATGTTTGAAAGTTGCAATGAATTAAATGGTACTGTCATGAATGAAAAATGACTTTTCAATAAATATTCATAGCTTTTCACTGTTAAATATGTATAGTATATAATATATAGAGTTATGGAGTATACATACCATATATATTTAATAGCAGAGACTATGCTTTATAGATATAAATGATTTTTATAGTTACATAAAAATTAACTTTGTTCATTCCTGCTTATAGCAGTTTTATAAAATACAATTTACTTGCTATGACATTAGTTTAAGTATATGCATTTATGTTGCACATATTGTATCTATACACATTGCTGGTACAACATCAGTCATTAAGCTATTATCACCACACAAGGAGCTGACATTTATAGGTTTTCAATTTTTGTCACTTTGTTGTAAGGTCTTGATCTCTGTAGCATGTCAATTTTAATGAAAAATAAAGATAATATAATAAAATATGGGAACTCACTGTTTGCCTTAGAAACTATAAATATTAGTTTAAGAATATAAAGTTAGTCTGTCATGAAGACTGCTCTAATAATGGAAAGGTTGTGGTGCTCTGAAAAAGTTATTAAAGGGTGCTGTTCTATCGGTGTTTGGGCAGGGTATTTCTGAATCTTTGGGGGCGCTTTTTTTTCTTTTTCATGTTCATATGTGTACAGTAACGTCTCCTCCACCCTTCTTTGACTGTCTTTTTCTACCTCACCCCTTCACCTTTCTGCTGGCCCTTACTCCTTGGTCTCCTACCTAGCATTCAGTCTCCATCAGGGTGAGCAGCCATAGACCACAGCTCCACAAAGTTGGAGATTGTCTGCTCCACTTTGTCTCGGTGCCTACCCCACCACTGGCACCTCAAATTGCATGATGACTGAAAGAAGTTTAAGTCTGGTGGAAAATTGAGGTAGACACTGTTTTTATGAATTTTAGGCCATGTGCAAAGTGTATTCATTATATTAAATAGCGCTCACTTGGTTGTTGCTTTTATTATTACCATGGCTGTGTAATTGTGTTATTAGATATGAGTTGATTCTTTGAAATAGTGACCATATTGTTTTGTGTTTTAATCCTCCAGAGAAAACTAATCAACTCCTGTCACTCTTGTCTACAAAGGCATGAATGTATGTTAGTGCAAGACCCACAAATGGTTAGAGAGTTCCCAGGCGCTAGGGTAGAGTTCTGACAGTCATGCAGGCTGAATTTTCAAAGTGTCATCAAGTATCTGATGATCACCTTGAAATCCTAGGCATGGATTAGATATGACTGCTTACCCATGAAAAGTAGGATTCACTTTCTGCAATAGGATACAGTTCCTAAGAAAAACACTACAAATTCTGAAATGGAAATAATGTAATAATAAAGTCAGAACTTTGCTCATAACATTTCTACCTTTCCATGTCCTGAGTACCACAGGAATCTGCTACTGTTTCATATATAAGCTTGGAAAATGGAACCCAGTATTACAACATTTATTTTATAATATGCTAAAGGGATTATTTAACATAATAAAATAAAAATAGGTATACATTTTAAAGCTTCTCAAGGATATTGGTATTCATTGACATTGTTTTCTTTAGCAATGAACATCCTCCCAATGTTTTCTTATGTTAGTAAGTTTTTCAAATCATGCTGATAAAAGGGTGCTGAATTTGCAATAATAAAATAGATTTTTAGAGGGCAGCAGCTCATGATGCTGCTTGGGATGCCTGCCTCCCATGTGGGAGTGCCTGGGTTTGAGTCCTGGTTCCTCTCTCAGTTCCAGCTTCCTGCTCATGCACACCCTGGAAGACAGCGGGGGAAGGCTCACAAAGTGGGGTCCCTGCCACCTTTGTGGGAAACCTAGATGGAGTTCCTGGATCCTGGCTTTGATCTGGACCAGCCCCAGCTGTTGCAAGCATTTGAGGAGGACTTTGTCTCTCAAATAAATTGAATAAATAAACAATTTTTAAAATTGATTTTAGGCAGAATGTGTTCTTTTCCTTGGCTTGAACAGAAGATCTGTGCTTTCATCAGCCCCGTGGCACATGGGAAGAGAATCATAAGGAACAATTCCTTTGGCAGATTTCTTTTTGTTTATACTTTCCTCAGATCTTTTTAAAAGTTAATTAAATAATTAATTTTTTAATTTGAAATCAGAGTGACAGAGCAAGAGAGAATGACAGAGGGAGATCTTCCCATCCACTTTCTAAATGCCTGCAATAGCTATGACTAAGCCAAGCCAAAGTCAGGAGCTGGGAACTCTCTGGGTTTTCCCTGTGGGTGGCAGAGGCCCAAACACTTGAACCCTCATCTGCTGCCTCCGAAGTTGAGTATTAGCAGGAAGCTTTATTGAATGCGGAGCAGCCAGGACTTGAACCCAGGCACCCTAAATGGAATATGGGTGTCTCAAGCAGTGGCTTAACATGCCGTTCCCTAACTCCCACCCCAAGTTTCTGCAGGCCTTGCAGACTGTTTCTGAACATTACTGCCTAGTGATTAAACATGTAGACTCCAGGGTTGCTTCCTATTGCCTCACCACTGCACACTGGATCTTAGCCAAAAGGCTGAGGGGCGATGCCTACCATGCTGACTGGGGAAGCTTTCCGTGCTCACACACTTCATATTTTCAACGGGAATAGCAGTAATGGTAATAATAATAATGTCGGTTTTGTAGTGCTGTTATGAGAATGAAATAATTCAATATATGTAAAACTTCCCCACCACAACCTCTAACACATTATGCACTTGGTACCTGGAACACAATAATTATCAGTGAATCTTAACTATTTATCAATAACATCATCATCACCATTATCATCATCTGCAATATTATCGCCCCAAGTATTTTCCACTGGCATTTCTATTGTCTTTAGTTGCTTAAAAATAATTTTTCCTTACAATCAAATCATTATCTTGATTTTTTTCATTTAAAAGAATTAATATTCTTATGTGACTAATTATATGATTCATTTATTTATGTCAGGAGATCAATTTGGGCTAAATTACTTGCATTTGGTTTAATAGTCATGAATGAAAGTGATTTAAGTTTCCAGCTGCTCCCTGCAACCATAAAAAACTTCTGTACATTAATGTACATTCATATAATTTGCAGGGCTTTTTTTTTTCTTTTCTAATGTTAGTCTTTTTGCTGAACCTACAAAAAATGTCCTTATTCTTGTGTATTTCTGTCTCACTTCATTGTTCTTTTGCTCTCAGGTGGAGACCAATTCAAAGGCATACACTTTATGCTGTTATCATACTTTTCAGGTGTCAAAAAGAAAGGAAGAAAATGCACATTGACTCCAATTTTACCTGTATTCTTATTTAACAATCTCTTGAGGCAGATACTGTCTTCATTTTACAGGTAGGCATGGCAGGTGCTAAGGTCACACAAATAATATATGGTAGAACTGGGTTGGAATTGAGGTCATCTGACACCAAGGAGTGTTATTTCTTCAAGTCACAGCACACAGATCCCAGGTATGGAAAAAGATTTATCCAAGGGAATGCCAGAAGACTCTCCTAGGTCAGAAATAGAGGGCGAAATCTTACTTTCTAGACTATTGTATGTGGAAAAATAGCTGTCAATCATCTGTGTGAATTTGCATCTTGGCAAGGCTGTGAAAGTATGTGTATTTATGTGTGGGGAAGAGAGAGAAGCACTGCTGTTGACATATCGGAGGAGACTAAATTCTCAGCTCACACTCCCTGCTGTTCTTACCCCTGTGGCCTTGCCAGGCCTGGATCTGCCAGCCTGGAGTCTGAGAATGGCCCTGAAAATGTCACGATCCGCTGTTTTCCCTTAAGGCAGAGGCAGCCTGATCCACACAGGTAAATGGGGTGGAAGATTAAGTAATTATCTTCAGAATTTGATTAATGTGGAAAATCAATGTGAAAAATTTCAGCCTCGAAAGCTATTTTTTTCCTTCGATTGTGCATGTTTAAGCCTTAATTAAGTAAATATTTTCTTAGCTCTCTGCATGATTTTGACACCAGGATTGAAGAGGATGGAGTAAACGTGATTCCAAAGGATGTTTTCTAAGCTCCTGGAATGAACAGTGTAAATGTGATCCATGCAATCATAAAAGTCTTAGTCTGAGACAGGATGAGGCAAGAGCCCAGGCTACGGCCTCAAGACCACACTACTGTATCTTTTAACTTTCAGTCTAATTTTTCATCACCAAATCCCTTGTCTCTCTCTCCTGACGAGGCCGCAGGAGAGCTCACAAGTGTCTATTAACGCAGTTAACTGCTCCATGGTTTGGGCCATGTGATGCTGGTTAGTGTCTCCAGTCATAGCCTGCCTCCAGGACTGTTGAACTGCTTTTTTATTTTTTAAATTTTAATTTATTTGAAAGGCAGATAAACTGAGAGATAGAAAGAGATCTCTCATCTTCTGGTTCGTTCCCCAAATGCCACGTCTAGGCTGAGACAATGCCAGAAGCTGAGAACTGAATCTGGGTTTCCCACTTGGGTGGCAGGGACCCAATTCCTTGAGCCATTGCCTTGCTTCTAGGGTGTGGCAGTAGCTTCATATCCAATAGCTTAATCCCCCAATAGTATTTCCTGGTAGAAATTATTACCTCACTTAGATGGGGGCAAAACAGGCTCAGTGTACGTGACTTGCCAGAAACCCCACTGTAGGTAGCATTTCTAATATTCTGTGGTGTGTTTCCCACACTGCAAGTCATCCTGGGTCCTGATTTCAAAAGTATGCCAGCTCTGATGCAAAGCACATAGAATGTGTTTTTGTTTCACTTTATTTCAGTTCAGCTTATCTCAGCTTTCATTACACGTTATAACAAAGTCCTTTATATCATACTGCATCCTGGTGTGTTCAGTGTTTTGTTTTATACAATTTTAATTGATTTAGTTGTGTGTGGATCCAGTGGAAATCTGCATTTGTCATACTGGAAAAAGAGTGATCATGACTTAGCTGATTCATGTAAAATATAAGGTTTCACATATGATCTATCTTCTTATCTACCTATTCTATATCTCTTATCTGTTCACCTAATTATCTATTATCTTTATCTGCAAAAAATTCTGATTTTAGGTTTCAAAGCTTTTTTCAATAGCATAATTTTGTAATTTCAGAGCAGAGTCAAGACACTTCAGTGCACTCAATATAGGATAAGAAAAATAAAACTTTCAACTAAGTGTGTTTGAAACAGCCTGTAGTCATTTCCTATCTGATTGACAGTAGTTATATGTCTGAAGGTTCTTAAAAACCTGAATTGCAAAAAGCTTGAAATTTTGGCACAGATTCTGTTCATGGATTATATACACTCAAATACTCAGTTTCTTGAGATTAGTTATAGCCTGCTCTGGGATGGTGGGAGGACAAATATCTTCACTTGATCTTGTGCTTGAGTAGAAGAGACTTTTTGTCTTAATAACCAACATTCCTTTCAGTCAAAGTGTATACATTTTTGTGCTTGAGAGTAGCCTTCAACCTGGAGTCCTGGTAAGTGGTGCCATGTTAACTGGAACTGGTTTTCTAACAAATGACAGGTTTTCTAAAAAGGCTGTGGTCAACATACAAGTATAATTACCAAGTAAGAAATCCTAGAATGACTTGGGGGATGGGGTCACAAAGGTTGACAGGAAGCCCAGAGACTGAGAAATGGAGCAATTTCTTAAGGCGGTCAGTCCTATTGGGAAATACTGCACGGTGATTTGGGATTGCAACACTGTGAATTTGACATATGCTTTACCATATGTAGCTTTATCTGCCATTTGATGTTTTCCCTACATAAACTTGGGGCTGTTATTGCCTCCTGTTTCCTGCCAAATGGTTGGACAGCATTCTAAAACACAGCCTTCTCTGTTGCAGTCAGCCACTGGGTGACCTTGGAAGCCTTAGTGATCATTTGAAGGGACTTAAATAGTTCATGGAATCAAAGTAATTACTTCTGTTCATTTAGTGATCTTTGAAGTCTGAGAAGGGTGATCCAAGACTACTTGTCCCCACTCAGAGAAGAAATTCATCACATAGAAGAAGAGATTTTGTAGGAGAGGGCATATCCACTGTGTTTTAGACATCATATTGAATGTTCCTGACCCAGAGGAGGCCATGGTGTCTACTAGTCTCTGAAGCTATGGTTTCTTCCTTGACTTTTATGTGATTCACAAATGCCCAACTGCTTGATGGGCTTTCTATTTGACTATCTTACAGGCATCCTAACTCTGGATGTCCAAACTGATGCCATCTACCTCAGTCCCTTCATGCACAATACACTCGTGGAGTCCTGCCAATTATAACTCATAAATGTTTCACAAATCTCTCGGCTTCTCTTCACATCCACTGCCAGCACTCTATTGCAATATATGATTAATATTCTCAGTGGGATTGCTGCATTGGTGTCTAGCTGGTTTCCCTGTATGTCCACCCACATGTCTCCCTTTCAAGTCTATTATCCCCACTATATCCAGAATAATCTTTTCAAAAGATGTCAAAGCTCTCAAGATACTTCGTTGCTTAAATCACTTCAGTAATTCCCATTGCCCTTGAGATAGAAACTGAAATCCACAACAGATGTTGTAATCCATTCTCCCTCCTCCCAACTCCACCTCACCACTTCAGCCTGGTCTCCTACACTCCCTCCTTCTCTAAAACTCCATCCTCTGGCTCTGTTCCAGTTCTTTGAAGGAGCGAAGATTCTTCCTGCTCCAGGGCCACTATCCAGTTTGTTTCTTATTTCCAAGCCTGCCACCCCAAAATACATAGCTAATTACTTCCTATCCTTTCAAATGTTTCAGATCTCGTTTCCTCCCGGAGCTTGGCCTGACTTTAGATTAGAGAGGTCAAGACTCCCTGTTAATGCTTTTCCTTCAGAGTTGCCACACTGGTAATTACGCATGTATTTGTATAATTAACTGTCTAATATTTATTTCCCTAGCTACAGAGTAAGCCCCTGGAGGACGGGGCAGATGATTTACACATATTGCATCCGCACAGTTTTGCATAGTACTTTGCCCAAGTAGTTGTTAGGTAAATATTTGTTGAATGACTGAGTGATTCGACCAGTAGATACTTTACAATGAAAAAGTTTAAATCTTGATGAGTAAGTGGTGGAGGGGGATGTGAACTCAGTTGGAATTCCCCCTCAAATATATGTATTCTCCATATTCAAAACTTTCCACTCTAAATTCTATAATTCCTATATATATCTTTCATACCAAAAGTATTTCCAAAATAAAATTTCAAATAGCACTATAAACTTTATGTCCACATCATGAGGTGAAAATACTGGAGAGAAACATCACAATAGACGTTTTTCCTGTTGTAGATAGCTTCCCACAATATCAAGTGATTTTGTTGTCACTTGTGTGATTGTACAAAATATTTTGTGTGATTCTAGGATGCTTATTTCTAATATAATAGAGGTGTCCCTTTAATTTGATACTAGTATTTCAATTTATTAATTTTGAAAGGAATTTGTCAAGTAATAAATGCCAAAAATAAGCTGTTAATTCAGATGTTTACAAAGACTAGCCAGAGAGCATTGTGGGTAAATGAGCTCAAAGGACTTTGGCAACCTGACAAGCCACTATTTTGTTTAAGGAAAAGGGGACCTGCTTGTCTCACACCAAACGTGACAATGTGGGGTTGCAGATCCAGCGTTGCCAGACTACCTTATTTATTTTTCAAGAGAAAAACCTAAACTTGGATATCTTAGTGATACCTCCTGTTATTAAATGCTGAAGTTTCAAGGAATTAAAGTTGCAAAAAAACCTGTGGGCCAAATTAATTGTACCTGTAGGCTTTTTCAGGCTATGGGTCACATAATGGGTTTCAAAAAATTATTGGAAAGTGCACGTTAGGAGAAAACTATGCATAGACTTCAAAATTATTTTCTACTAAATGTATCTTTTAAATCCATTTTTTCCCACAAACCTTCTGAAGTACCCTCACATGTGTCCAGCCTTTCATGTCTGACCGATAGATAGTTTTGCTTAGGTCCTACCGAAGTTATTCTTATGCCAACGATGGCCTCTGCTTTCTTTTAGGACTGTTCCTTGTGTAAACACTTGTGAAACGTGTCTGGAATGAAGAGCCCCTTACCTTTGACTCTTCCCTGTTCTCCCACTTGGAGTTCGAAGTTAGACCTGTGCCTTTATGGTATTTTCCTCTGGACTCTTTCAGAGAGGAATTTTTCACTGTCCTGTGATATGTTCCTCCCCTCATTTCCCCTTCCCCCCCAAAAAAAACAACAAAAGCAAATGAGGGGGCCGGCGCCGTGGCTCACTTGGTTAATCCTCCACCTGCAGCGCTAGCATCCCATATGGGTGCCAGTTCTAGTCCCGGTTGCTCCTCTTCCAGTCCAGCTCTCTGCTGTGGCCCAGGAAAGCAGTGGAGGATGGATTAAGTGCTTGGGCCCTGCACCTGCATGGGAGACCAAGAGGAAGCACCTGGCTCCTGGCTTCGGATCAGTGCAGCGCCATCCGTAGCAGCCCTTTGTGGGGTGAACCAACAGAAGGAAGACCTTTCTCTCTGTCTCTCTCTCTGTCTATAACTCTACCTGTCAAATGAATTAAAAAAAAAAAAGCAAATGAGATGATGAACTAATTTGTAATTGCAAAAGGCAAATCAATCTTTTTTGTGTATTTTAAGGCTGACCCTAAAACTGTTTAGTTTAATTTGATATTCTTGATAAATAGTTGAAATAGTAGCTAGAAAACAGGGGCAGAGGAAGCAGTTTTGTCCGTTCATTTTTATATTTCACAAGTAAATGGCTGCCTATTTTTAGTTTTTAATGGTATGCATTTCATAATGCGTAAGATAAACTTAATTTTTAGATGCTTGCTGGCTGTCTTCAAAAAATAAAATAGGTATTTTTGGAATTCTGTCCTAGATTTTTATTTGGAAGCTTACTGCATCTTGAACGTGCAAACCAAATTAAATATCATTAAATTGTAGATATACATTAATTAAGCAGTTGGGAAATTGAATTTCACAATGGATCACTGACTTTGAACTGCAGAATTCTACCATGGGCTAAATTAAAAAGTAACCATTTGGTGTTTTGACATCCCATTAATAAAGTTTCTTGTAATATATATCAACTAAACTTTTTAAATATCTACATAATCTTTTATAATATTTCAGCTAAATTTTAGAAAGGCAACCTGCAAAATCTTGTTTAGAAGGATGAAAACTGTAGGAATTGTTATGCAAAGATAATGATTTGGGAATTTTTTTATTTTTAGGTAATGATTGTGTAGACTTTTCTAATAGCAATTAGTGAACTCAGAGTTTTCTTGATAATCAGAATTTGTGCTTTTGCTTCTTTGAAAGCATTGTAGTCAATGTTTCTAATCGTTTCTATGACTACACAGCAAACATTAAATAAATGAAAAATGAATGGCTGTGAAGTGTTACCATTAAGCGAATTTTTCTCAGTTTAGCCTATGATCTACTGTGGCAGGGAAATGAGGAATAAGATACGACTATGAACAGATTCAACTATTTCTGTGGCAATGATCTTATATATTCTATGATCTCCTGCAACCCAAGCCTCTATACACTGAGTATCAGCATAAAGAATTCTTAAGAGCTGTACTTCAGCCAGAGTTGTTCTGTAGCTGCTGAATAACTCTCTTCCTTGTCTGCACAGGTTCATGACTTCACCTTCAAAGTGTAGAAAGGGGAATTCACATCATTACACTTTTATAGAAGTAATAAAACAAAAAATAATTGAAGACATTGTTCTTAACTTGCTTTCCTAAATTACTAGGATCAGAAAAGACTTGTTCAATTGTTTCAATTCTCTTTAGAGAAATTTAAACAGGCAGTTTGAACATTAAAGTACAAGTCTTTGAATCTGAGAAGTGTAATACGCAAAGTTTTTCTTAATTAGATCATGGAGGGTTTATCCAAACATATTCATGTTTTAATGTAAGCTGAACGCAAAATTGGACTGGTGATAGAAGGGTGTAAATAATGCAGGACACAGGAACTGATAGGCAGAGCACATTCTAAGGTCCTTGTGTGAGGGGTGACGGAGTCAGCTGCCTGTAGGAAAATGTCAAGGCTTCAGAATCATAAAAACTCATAGTAGACATGGGGTCAGAAGGTACAAAATGGATAAGATGTAGATGCCTAGAAGAGCTCTTTCTAAGAAAAACAGCTAAGAACTCACAATTTAAACCTCCCAATGATTCTGTAATACTCAAGAACAAAATTAAATTTTCTCAAAATAGTAGAAGTCCCATACAATTTGCTCTTGATGTATTTTACTGGCTTCTGATTCTGCCACTTAATCCTTCCTTTTTATCCATTTTAATTTCCTGACTACTCTCATACAATTTCCAGCCAGACTAAAGCACCTGGTATGTTTTTAGTATCCTTGTGAACACTCACGTTTCCATTTTTTTTTTTTAAAGATTTATTTATTTTTTGAATGTCAGAGTTACACAGAGAGAAGGAGTGGCAGAGGGAGAGAGGGAGAGAGGGAGTGGGGGAGAGAGGGAGAGAGAGAGAGAGAGAGAGATCTTCCATCCGCTGGTTCACTCCCCAGATAGTCCTAACGGCCAGAACTGTGCCGATGCAAAGCCAGGAGCCAGGAGCTTCCTCCGGGTCTCCCACGTGGGTGCAGAGGCCCAAGGACTTGGGCCATCTTGTACTGCTTTCCCAGGCCACAGCAGAGAGCTGGGTCGGAAGTGGAACAGCCGGGACTTGAGTGGAGGAGCAGGCCTAATCTTAACTGTTCATTTGAAACTGTAGTATCCTTCCGCTGAGGCTGATTGTGAATCTTTTTAATAGATATAACCCCTTCATGACTTTTGAATGTCTTATTACACCAAAATTAATGTAACAGGCATATATAAACTGCAGTTTGTCATAATATGCTACGATTCTGTGCTTTCTCTGTGGGTACCTCACTAGATATGAAGGAGTACTTGTCCTTTTCAAATGTTAACCTAGGGCAGATACCAGTGTCCATCAATATCTTAATGATTAAGGAACTGTTTTTGGAAACTCAATCATTGAAATAGTAATATTTGTTTCCTTGAACTACAATAAATTGTCTTGGACATACCTTGAGGAATGGATAGCATCTTTGGAGACTGCTGCTCAATGTTGCAAACAAGTAAAGAAACTAGGACTTTTTCTCAGTGTAGTTATTGGCAATGGCAGTACTTCAAGTTTGTTCTTAAACGAGGTACAGGGATAAGGGATGAGGTTTTAAAAAGTGCATGTCTCTCTACAAAATGCAGAAATTTATATTTGGACTCGTGGATTTCTACTTTTGAAAAGATGCCTCATTTCCTTTTTTTTAGTGTGCTTCTCTTGAAGTACTCATTTTGGATAATATTGCTCACAACCAGCAGTAAAATGTGACCTCTCCAGGGTCTCCACTGTCTACCTCTGCCTGTCAAAAAAAAAAAAAAAAAAAAAAAAAAGGATGAAAACTTCAACATTGCCATAGTTTTAAAACCTATTTGAAAAATTCAGTTACTACTATAAACTACATATGATTCCAAAATGGAATTTATAAAGATTCTCTAGAAATCAGGAAGTCCATGAAGGTTACTCTGAGAGCAGATACTTTTACATGCCAGCATCATGCAAAGTGTGGGTGCCCTGTAGGCAGCCTGTGAATACTACTTGAATAAAAGAAGGAACAGATTGTTTTAGTGAAAAAACGTTTTGTTTAGTAGAGTTCTGAAATTTCATGACAGTCTAAGGAACAGTTATAAGATTAATTTTAGTTTGGGGAATGTTGGTAAATTATGAAAGATTCTTTTATTATTGAGAAAATAGGTTAAAGGACAAAAATGTATTTTCAGCTATGAAACAGCAAATATAATTTTTTACTGAAAACAAATAAACAAAACACATTCTGTGGAGTAAATGTGACATGATACAATTAATGCAGTGTTTTTCCCACAAATTATTTCACATGCTGGTAGTCTTCCTGGACATTTTTTTTTTTTTTTTTTGACAGGCAGAGTGGACAGTGAGAGAGAGACAGAGAGAAAGGTCTTCCTTTGCTGTTGGTTCACCCTCCAATGGCCGCCGCGGCTGGAGCGCTGCAGCCGGTGCACTGCGCTGATCCGATGGCAGGAGCCACGTGCTTCTCCTGGTCTCCCATGGTGTATCAAACTATAACTTGAACCATTCTTTCAAAGTATCACACTATGCTTTATAACCTTTGGGAATCAGAATATTAGAATTGCTCCTGGGACTGGTGCTGTGGTGTAGTGGGCAAATCGGCCACCTTCAGTGGTGGCATATGGGTGCCAGTTTGAGTGCTGGCTGCTCCATTTCCAATCCAGCTCTCTGCTATGGCCTGGGAAAGCAGTGGAAGGAGGCCCAAGTCCTTGCGTCCTGTACTCGCGTGGGAGACCCAGAAGCAGCTCCAGGTTCCTGGCTTCAGATCGGCCCAGCTCTGGCCATTTTGGCCATTTGGGGAGTGAACAAGTGGATGAGAGACCTCTCTCTGCCTCTACCTCTGTAACTCTACCTTTCAAATAAGTAAATGAATCTTTTTTTTTTTTTTTTTTAAGGATTGCTTCTGCAAATGGATGAGCAGTGTGTGCGTGTGTGTGTGGGGGGGGGGGGAAGAATGGATAAAGTGGGGGATAAAAGAACAAGGGATGGCAGAGGGAGAGGTTTTACTTTCTCTATCTTTGGGACAGTAGTAAAAAAACTGAGACTTTCTCAGAGTACTGAGATGAAAAAGCATAGAGCTCCCTTTTTAAATTAAACAATTTCAGTGTTTTCTCGTTCACATGCTCATTCATTCATTCATCTTCCCAGGGTTTGGGCACATATGTAATTATACATTTGTTTGGCCAGCATTTATTTTGTATATTTAAGTCACAGATACTTTATTAGACCCTGGGGAATTAGAGTGATTATGTAGAGTCGCTGACCTCAGATGCTCTTACAATGTTGAGACTGATTGCTGAAAGGTAGAATTGATTACAAAACCCTGTTCTGTTTTATGTTGTTATAGAGAATTGGGTCTCTTCATAATCAAGTTAATCAAGATTTTAGGAGTCAGCTAAAATAGACAATATCTTTTAAAAGTCAATTGCGAAGTGGTTTATTCATAGCAAGACTATTTTGTCAAGTGTCTATTTAGTTTCTTTGTAATTTGGATTCCACAGTCAACATTTAATGCCTTGGTGTCCAGAGTGCGGTCTTTCTTCTAGTGACCTTCAAACAGCTTTAGTGAATTTATTCAAATTGTTCATTCAGATATATGTTAGCTGAAATGCAGATAATACCACGGCAGTTCGAGGTTTACTACGTTGTTGGCTGCTAGAGCTTTGCTAATGTTATTGTGTATGAGGAAGTTCTGCTTGGCATGGCATTTCCATAGTTCAGCCAGAGTTTCTTAAATTTTTCAGTTCTCATAAAATATAGTTTAAGTCTTAATGTATTATGTATGATTCTTTATGACATCTAATTCTCTCCCCCTTCTACCCCAGGGTGTAACTATAAATAGTCATAACATTTAGCCCTGGCTACTGAACAAGCACCAGGAAAATTTACGTCCAATTGGGACTCATTGCTTCACATTTCGTGATTCCGTGTGCAATCCGTGTTTTAAAATGGCCCTTTTATTATAACAAATACGCTCCTTGCTGCCTAATTGTGACATCCTCAAGAACAATTATTGCCAATTGAGTTCATGGCACTCTAAAATAAGCAGCTCCTATGGTTTGAAATGAGTGAAACAGTAATTATATTGTAGATGGGATATTTTATAAAAACTTTTTCCTTAAAGTTCAGCTCAGCTGCTATTAATGTTCATGTGTGATGTATTGGGACTTTATTATTAAGGCTGTTGATAAAAATTCAGCTTGTGATTTAAAATTGAGAAAAATGGGAAGAGATTGTATTCTAAATTTATTATTAAATGTCAATTAAAATTATTTTTAGGAATATTTTAGGGAAAAAAAGGAATACATCCTTGCCTCTTATCCTCCAAACAGTAGAGCTCTACTTGTGCATAGATATTGCTCAGAGAAAATTTAAAATGGACTAGAGATATGTACAGACAAAATCTGTGCCACTTGTCCTGGTGAAACAGTGAAATATAAACATGTGAGTATGAGGATTAAATGGGAAAGCCTGTGAAAGACACACTGATTTCGGCAAATGTTGAAGGAATGAATGAGAGAATGATTAAAAACATAAGGTAAACTTTTAACCGTGCTGGGTGAGTTTAATTAATAGTGGGAGATCAGGGAAGAATCTAAATCAGTGATAATTGCAATGACAGGCAAGACTTGGCTCCAACACTTCATTAAACTTCTATTTTTATGGGGATTTCTTCATTTCCACTGGAATGAACAAGTCAGTATGCATGACTTATTCTGCAATGAACTTTGATGAATTTTTCTAAGTACATTAAAAGTGAGTTGCATCCTTCTCTTAATCCGAGACTCCCCCTATACCTACACTGATAAACCCTCTCTGATGCACATGTAAGAAGGCAGGATAATGGGCATGAAGGACAATCATCTATATGTATATAGAAAAATATATTTTTGCTTGTCAGTAATAACTCTGAACTGCCTACAGCATTCATCGTGCCTCTTAAAAGTCAGGTATTGTATTGAATTCAAAAATTCTCTTATGCTGAGCAGGGAAAGGGAAAAATCAAACACTTTCTGAATTGGGCCCAAATATCCAAGGTTAATTTTCTGAGAAAGCTGCAGCGGCTAGATAAGGCCATCCCCTGCAAATTAGTTTTGCCTGCCTGGATTACAGCTAAATTTATGCAGCTTGCCTTATCCTTTCGGAAGCGCCTCTGAAGTGTCGTAATTAACTGGCACACATAAAGTGAGCACATTTTCTGCTTGGTGGCGGCCATTCCTCATTTCATCTCAGTTCTAACCCGAACGGAAAGGTAGCTTCTTATTTTTACTGTTAAAAACACACATGAACGCACTTGTGTGTGTGCATGCACACACAAACACCCCCTCTAATGCTTTACCACAAGTCTTTGAAAACAATCATAAAACAGCTTCAGAAAGAGTTTGGAAATTTAAAGGGGCCAAGAATACTGCTGAGAGAGCAGGGAGGAATTTTTTTAAACATAAAATGAAAGAGAATAGTCAACCTTATGAAGAGGCTAGACTGTTTTAACTAGAAAAATTGGGTTTAAACACACTTGCTTTGTGTATTTCTTGATCTAAATGGAAATGCAAACATCAACAAGAAATAGTGAAAACAGTAATATAAATATATCTTTATTTTCTACTGTCACCCTTTATCATTTTTTGCCACCTGCCCCCATGTTTTTTTCAGGTCAAAACTTCCATTGTAATTGAATGGCTCCTTCCTCGAAGAAAAGCCCAAAGGAAAATATCACTGGATGTCTTCCTCAGAGATACAGCTCTCTCCTTCTGTTTGGGTGTATCTGTAGCTTTGGCTGAATAGCTTCTTCTTTCCTGAACACAAGGCTGGAGCAGTCAGTGTTTTTGAGCATCATTGTACAGCTTTGTCAGAATCATCCCTGGCAATCATTTTTGACTTCAGTCACCTCCTGGAGAGTACACTAGACATCCAGTGCTCTTTGTTTAATACCCTTCATTAAGGCATTTTGCTCATTTTTTTAAAAAACACTGCATTTGTAGATGATGACTAAGAATCCCACAATGTCCAGGCTCCTGGAGTTCAATGTTGAGAATGTCAGTCATAATTTTTGAGGAGCTGGGAGAGATTTTCTGTCCTCACTCTGTGCCCTCTTCACAGGTTTCCAAGGCTTCAGTTCCTCATGGAGATATAATGAGGATTAAGTGAGTTGACCCTTAAAAGTGTTCAGAACTGTGTCTGGCACATATCAAGTGTTCAATAAAGGCCAGCTGCTATTATTCAGTTCCCAAATGGATGTGCTGTGACACTGGCCTCTCAGTCCTTCCTTACTTATGTAGTAGTTGCTTTTTCCCTGAATGAGTTCTTATTTTTAGCAGTGAACTATACCAGGATTTTATTTCTCTTATTTCTTATACTTCTCACCTTCCCAGGAAGCGGAGAAAACCACTTCCTATCGTATCTAGTAATGTTCTCCTTTTAGCCTTCTTTTTCTTTGCACTTAAAGTCCCAAGCATCACTCACTCTACACTTTTTTCTGGTGTCTGCTAGGGTATCTTCCAGGGCCGTCCATGTATTCTCTCTTTATCATTCTTTTAACTCTTGCTTTGATTCTCCCTTCTAGAAAAGTTCAATTATCTCAAGTAACCTCCTCCCCCGCCCCCCCCCCCCCCCATTTAGGAACAGATGCCAAATTCTTGTGCCTGTGGAAGAAGTTAGTGGTGCTTGGGGTAGGAGGTTATTTAACTGCAGAAGTTGTCTAATATGGTTTCTCCTTGCTTGATTATTTATTCCTTTGGAAAAAATCATATGACATTATCTGTACATTAAATGGATTATTCTCTTTCCTAACACCATAACTCACTTAAAAGTCAGCCAATATTTTGAACATTTTGCAAAGTCTTGATGTCTATTCCACTTACTTTCAAGACATTTTCCAACTGATGGTGATTAGAATATTGATACTTAACCAGGAAAGGAGAGTGCTTTATTCAGGTGTCATGGAGTGTGTGTGTGTGTGTGGACCAGGACTTCATCTTTTGGTGACATATTAGAACTGAGATACAGAATCAAACAAAATATCTTAAAATGGGAAATTTTGAACTTATTAGGAAATTCTGAGTTTTGATCCTGATTCAAGTTCAAGTCACTATCTTTCTAAATAATGAACAAGTAAAAGCAATAGGATTGTCCCCAAGACTAAGACAAATAGTATAGTCACTTTGAGAACATCAAAAATATCAGTCTTTCTGATGGTTAATAGGTAGCCTTCAATTTACTTGACTAGACTTTGTAATGAAGAAAGAGCACTTGAATGACCCCTTATTCTTTATTTTTAAAATTAACATAAAGAGAACACATTTTATACATTCCCTAGGTACAGTTCCAAGAATACAATCATACTTCTCTTACTCCCCTGCTCCACCCAATCATCCTCCCTCCCTCTCCTTTCTTCATTAGTTTTAATTCACTTTATATTTACCACTAATCATAATATTCAGCAAGTTGAAAAGTAGGAAGACCACAGTTCCACAGGTGTATAAACATGAGCTTAAAATGACAATTATATCCCTAAGTGACCATTTCATTCCTATACATTTTTTTGTAATTTATATTAGCTGTCACATATCAGAGAAAACATATATTTGTCTTTTTGAGACTGGTTTACTTCACTAAGCATAATGGTGTCCAGTTGAATCCATTTTGTTGTAAAAGACAAGATTTCATTCTTTTTTATGGTTATGTAGTAGTCTATAGTGTACATATGACACATTTTCTCTGTCCAGACATCAGTTGTGGGACATCTGGGTTGATTCCATATCTTAGATATTGTGAATTCAGCTGCAATAAATATGGGAGTACAAATATCTCTACTGATGCTTATTTCATTTCCTTTGGGCAAATTCCCAGGAGTGGGATGACTTGGTCATATGGTAGGTCTGGTTTCAGATCTCTAAGTAATCTCTATGCTGTCTTCCATATTATTGTACTAGTTTACATTCCCACCAACAGTGGATTAGGGTACCTTTTCCCCCACAGGCTCACCAGTATTTATTGTTTTCTGATTTTTGGATGATAGCCATTCTAACAGGTGAGGTGAAACCTAATTGTGATTTTTATTTGCATTTCCCTAATGGCTAGTAATCCTGAGCATTTTTTCCATGTGTGCTGGCCATTTGAATTTCAGCCTTTGAAAAATGCCTGTTCATATCTTTTGCCCATTTCTTGACTGGATTGTTTGCCTTGTTGCTGTTGAGTTTCTTTTATCGACTCTGCATATTAATGCTTTATCAGTAGCATAGTTTGCAAATGTTTTCTCCCATTCTTTTGGTTGCCTCTTAACTTTGCTAAGTGTTTCCTTTGCAGTGCGGAAGCTCCTTGCTTGATGTAATCCCATTTTTCTATTTTTGCTTTAATTTCCTGTGCTTCTGGGTGCTTTTCCAAGAAGTCTTTGCCTATTCCAATGTCTTGCAGAGTTGCCCCAGTGTTCTCCTCTAGTAGCTTGATGGTATCAGGTCATAGATTTAGATCAATACTCCATTTTGAGTTGATTTTTGTATAAGGTGTAAGGTAGTGGGTCTTGCTTCATACTTCTGCATGCATCCCACACCTTATTATGCAGTATCTGAATTCCCACAGTCAAAGCATGAAAGGCTCCCATAGTCTGAGATGCAGAGGATGCATCCTCAGCCCTGCTAGCCTGCCCAGTCCATGGAGAGATCAGAGACATTCCCAGAGCCAGCTGCCTGTGGGTGTTTGCCTTGGCAGTTTTAGCCCTGGAACCTATGATAAATTGAGGGAATGGGAATACCTCACATTCCTAAGTGGGTGCACAGCCCACTTCTAATCCTCCTGGACAAACTCAAAGTCAGTTGGGAACACAGATTTTTTTCTCTGGCAAAATCCCCTGGTCGCGCTTGCATGAGAAGCATTGTAGCCTCTACTGGCTTTAAGATGGTGCTTTCTTCCTGGTGGTCACCAGATACATTTGTACGATATGGGGAGAAAGAAATGTGCTTTTCCTTCACTGGATTTGATGCATATCCTGCTCCCTGCTTGGACTACAGGCAGACTCAAAGTTAGGGTAGTCTGCAAGGTTCTCTCTCAGGCAATATCATCAGTGGCATGGGCTGCCATGGTCTGTGCTCACCCTGCTCTCAAATGTGTTTATTTAAAATTTGGAAAATTAAGAAATTTTTTAAAAATCTGTAATTCTACAATTTAATAAAATGCTTGATATTTAAAAAAATGTTTGATATTCCTTGTTGTCATTAATCTTATCACTTCAAATATTTAGTGTGTGGTTGAACACTCAAATTATTTTATAGATAAGATTGCTGCTAGGGCCTACCAAAGGTATTTTATATGCATGTGTAATAGTACTACATAAAGAGCCCATACCAGATTTTACTTTATGTATTCTCATCTCAAACATCTGATGTAGTGAAAGGGGATTTTTAAATCCAACAAGTGTGCATAAACAGACAGTCTCATTTTTATTGAATACATTAGCATAGCAGAGTGATTATCTAAGTTGATTTATAGTAAATTTAATTATAATATAGTAAATCATTGTTCTCCAGTGAACAATGCCTGCCCTCTCCCAGTAAAATAATTAAGGAATGCATAGTTTTTGTCCCTATGCTGAAGAGGTAGATCTCTGCTGCCTTCTCTTAAAGTTTTATTAACTCCTGAAGTATGAATGAGATGAGGAATAATGAGATTTTCAAGAAAAAAAATGCAGTGGTGTATCTAGAATGCCACATGACCTCCTGACTTGAACCAGCTTTGAGCAAAGCAAATATACTTTAATCAAATACCTCTCATCTTACTTTAAAAGTCTTTCTATAATGTTTGCTTCAAAGAACTGTCATTACATTTTAATATTTGATAGTATAGATTAAACTAATATGTTAGAATTGCACTGTAGCTTTCATGTGAAGTAAACCCTGCTCTCAATATTAGTATTAAAATAGATTTCAGGATAAATTATTTGTTCATAGTTCTTTCTTTAAAAAGTATTTGGTCATTTGTGAATGAACTTGAGTGTTGGTGTCAGATTTTCTTTGTTTTGATTGTGACAAAGCTCTCTTTGTTCATTGAAAGTTCAGTGAAAATTCCCGACTCAGGTCGTAGTCTGTACAGAGTAGGAATATACTGAACAAATTACAATAGCTTTAAGCAGTTTATCTAAGAGGCATTAATTTTTTTTAAAAAAGCAGGACTGATTGAAATTAGAAAGCAAAGACCATTATACTAAAATCACTAAGAAAGAAAAAAAGTCATTAATTCATAGAAATAGCACAAAATAATTTTTTTAAAAAATATTTGAGAGTCAGAGTTACAGAGACAGAGAGAGAACCTGAGAGAGAGAGAGGGAGAGAGAGAGGGAGGGAAGGAGAGAGAGATTGATCGATTGATTTTATCCACTGGTTTACTCCCCAGATAGCCAGCTATGGACCAAGCTGAAGCCAGGAGCCAGCAGCTTCTTCTGGGTCTCCCGTGTAGGTAGCAGGTGCCCAAGCACTTGGACCATCGCCTTCTGCTTTTCTCAGGCCATTAGCAGGGAATTGGAAGTAGAGCATCCCAGATTCCAACAGGTGCCTCTATGGGATGCCAGTATCCCAGGAGGTGGCTTTACCTGCTCTACCACAACACCAGCCCCAAGATGAATTGACCTTGTATGTCAACAACAACAAAGACCATGACAACCAGTGCATCAGCACTTTAGAAAAGACTGAGAATTAATTTTTGTGGTCTCTACAACTAACTATGACTGATCTAGCCTGGAGGCTTAGAAAAATAATAATACTTTTAAAATCAAGCATACAAAGGCTGCTCATTTCAAACTTGTTCTTCACACAATGTCACATCAGGAACTTTCTCCCTGTGCCACTTCCTTCTACCTGGAAGTAGGAGGTTTAGGTGATATTTGAATCTTCTCATTAGTAGGAACACTTACTTGTTCTCTGTAATCAGAAAATGAAGAAAAATAATCCCCACTCTTCCCTTAGATGCGGGAATGACCCTTATTTCTCCCCCAAAGTAATCACTGAAGTAAAATAGAGTGAGCTGGAGGTTTCTGAACTGGCAAATGTTCCAAGTGTGAAACCACTGTTTCTCCAAACAAATGCCCATGTTAGGTATTCTTGGCAGCCATCCCCAGCACCAGCATCCAGCACCTACTTTGGTGGAAGCTCCTGTGATGTGGCTCCTCTGACATTTACTGTCCATCAGTTGCTTTCTGAGGGGAAAGAGTGGATTCAAGCAAGAGCTTGGATTAAGGTCTTTCATCTGTGAGACAACTCTGAGGAACAGGAGTAGTTTATCTTGCATGTTCCTTAATACACATGTGGTACCCACTTGCTAAGTTCACTTAACTTTCTTCCTCCTTGTAGGGCATGTGCTGCTTCAGTCTTTGGAAATAGGACTCTTCCCAGTGACAAAAAGTAGAAAGGAATATTGGGAATTAAAAATGTTTATTTATTTGAAAGGCCAAGAGAAAGAGAAACAGAGACAGAGAAAGATATTCCATGTAGTGCTTCACTACCCAAACTCCCGCAACAACCAGGGCAGGGATAAAATGAAACCATGAGCCAAGAACTCAGCCCGAATCTCCCACATGCATGGCAGGGACATAATTACTTGAGCCATTGTCTGCTGTCTTCCAGGGTGTGCATTACGAAGAAGCTGAAATCATAAGTGGAGCTAAGACTCAAACCTAGGTACTCATATATCTGAAGCAGGCATTTCAAATGATGTCTGAAACACTGTGCCAAATGTCTGCCCTTAGAGCAATCATTTAATACCTCAAAATAAGAAAAAGCTTGTGTTTGTGCAAATTTCTAGCTACTGGGATTTTGCTTGTTTTGTGATTTCATCACTCACGTTCCATCTTCCCTATCCATGCACATAAACAATACAAAAAAATGTTTTTCCTGGTTCTCTCATCCATTCCTCAAATAAAAGTTCTATGTTGGAACCTAGTAAAATGCTTCTGTCTTACATTTAACCTTGTTGCAAGGTGAAGATCTCCTTCCCTGATCCTCAGAGCATGGGGAGAGTTCAGCTAAGTGACCATTCATGCCTTCCCTTTAGGTCCAAAGTCCTGTTTTTAAACAGTTTTTCTCAAAGGCAGATTGTGGGTGATCCTGTGCCTGGCTGGGAGACTGACTGCTTAGCCTATGCAGGAGGTCAAGAGGGCATGGCACACCACGCCCCCCAGGGAAAATCCTGGTAGAGGGCTCAGCATACTGAGAAACCCACACATGACCTGACTGCTGACAGGTGGCAGAGACCCCTGGCACATTTTCCCCACCCCCACTTCCTGATAAGGGGCTTTGTGATTGTCAACTAGGTGAACAGTTCCCAGGTGTGGCCCATTCCCATCAGACCACCTTGAAGCCTACATAGGCTACATGACCGTCAAGCTGATTGGAGAAGTGTAGAGGTGCCAGTTTTGCTGCCTGATTTAGCTACTCCCCTTTGCCTGCCCTAAAAAAGCTTGTGCCTGACTGTTAATAAACAGACACATTCACTGAATCTGTCTCCAGCTTCTTGTCGAAGAACACCATCGCTCGAGCATCCCGACAGTGTGGGTCTCGCAGGACGAGCCCACAGCACATAAAAGCAGGAGTCTTGTCAGGACCTCTAGGCAGGGTTTTGCTGACTATGTGTTTTCTTCTGCTACTCATCATGTTTGCTTTATATTTGTATAACCATCAGATCCCCAGGATGGTCTTCCCAGAAAGAGAATGTTATCCTAAAGATATGCTCTGGTCTTCTGCATAGAGAGTATCTGGAAGCTTTGCTTCATAGTGACCACTCCAGGAAACTGACTTTTTCCTACCCTTCCATCCTCTGATGGCTCAGCAATAAAATACTTACTCTGAGCCCTCAAGATGTGCAGGTGTTCTATTCCTGGGCAGTGATGAGGAGGAAAATGTCATTCACTGAGAATGACGAGTTTCTCTTGTTATGAACATATAACACACTTAATTCTTTCAAAAATCCTTAGCATATAGAAAAGCTAAGTAAAGAGAATTTCTAAATCTTGATATTCAAAGATTTGGAAAGACCTTCCTGCTTTTCTTTATGTAGCTCTATTAAGAGATATTCTGGGTCAAAATGCAAATAACATGCCCTGAGAAAAGTTCCCCAAGGTAAATATGCAAATGTATTCTAATTATGGATATACATTACATATGAATATGCCCTTGCTAGTAATGGAATTGGTTTCTACTAGATATCTGCATGTGTTAAATATTTAATATTATCATTGCTTTGTAAGTTAGCATACTTCCAGGTTATTGACCCTTTCTTCCTCTGTTTTTTTTCCTCTTCCTAGCCTTAACACTGTGAAGCCAGCACAACCTGATCACTGTAGCTATATTTGCTTGAAAAGAAGTTTTAGTTATGTGCTAGCTGTTGACATTATTGTTCACTTAGGCAATGTTAGAAATATTAAATAAATTAATAAACTGGAAGATAAACAGTTAAGAGATTCTATTTTTATTTTAAAATTTAATAATCAGGACAGTGTAGCTGTGACATGCAAGGATGCCAATTTTACATATTTTGGGATGGTCAAACAAAGCAAAAATCCATGTTGGAAAGTAATATTCGGTGAAAGCCATGAAAACATGTGAATTTTATTGATAGTCAAAGGAAAGGGTATGGATTCTTTCATAAGATAGGGATTTAATTTTAACTCTTATTTCTTACAGTTCACTATATATATCACTCTGAGAAGCTTACCTTACTAATTTTTTACCTTTTCTATTTTATTAAATGAGACCAACAATGATAATGTTTAATCACAAGTTATTGTTAGGTAAAATATGTAAAAGGGTTTTAAAGTGCAAGGCATCCAATACATACTACAGTTATTCATTTATGCATTCATTTTGTTACTTATAAAGCAGTGCTCTAGCCGGCAGAGAGGCTACTGGAGTACTGAACACAAGCGACAGAAATCCCTGACATAAAAGAGCTTGCAATTTATGTCAAAGTAAGAATGTTAAGGCTGATTTTTGCTCTAGGTTAGAATCCACTGGAGTTTATTTCATAGCTTAGTTTTCATCAAAGATTGAGGAAAGGTTTAAAGGTTGAAGATTTGTGTTTATTTAGTCAAATTCCATGTCACAAAAAGCTTCCACAATGTTTCTGTTTAAGATTCTCTTGAAGTTGTAGATAAGGGAGGTAGGATTGGGTTTTGGGTATTTGTAAATTAAGATAGGAAAGCCATTGAGGACTTCTAAGTAGAAATGGCTATTTCTTTTCTTCTGGATATAAATAGTATACTTAAGAAATGACTGCTTTAAAAATGTATTATCTCAAAAAACAGACTTAGGGTGACTGGTCTCTCAAATTCTTTAAGATTTGACCAAAAATCTGAATCTTTCAAGCAGTCACTTCTGATGTCACAGAGAAACATCTGTGATGACACCACGTTGTGGATTATCTCAACAGCGAGTGTGTTAATATTTCTGGTTTTACATGTTCTTTTTGTCATTCTGATTCAAGAAGTACAGATGATTTCCATCTCCTTGAACTGTGATGGGACGTTGTGACTTTCATGGGTCTTCAGAGAATGGAGTGGAAGGAGGGCACATGACTTCCAAGGCTAGGTCATCCCATGCAACTGCTTCTGGTTGGCTCTCTTCTTCTTGGACCATCTCATTTGTGAGAAGCCAGCTACCCTGAATCCATGATACTTGAGAGACCCTGGAGAGAACTCACGGAGATAGCTGTGGAGCTTCTGGTGGGCCAGGTGTTTGAGTTCTCTCTGAATGTTGAGCCTTTGAGTGATTATAACCTCCTCCCTTTCAGTATCCCCGACTGCTGCAGCAGAGCAGAGCAGAGACTAGCAGTTCCTGCCAAGTGCTAGCAAGAGCCTACTTCATAAGTAAAAAAACTGCTGTTGTTTTGGGTGGTTTGTTTGCAGTCATAGATAATCAGAACTTACAGTAATCCAGCAAGCCATTGGCTTTTGTATTTATGCTTGAACACTATTAATATAAGCTGTGTAGCTTCTATCTGATCATATTGTTTTCATTATGCTTGCACAACCACGGGGTACTTGCTTGTGGACCTTTCATCATGGGACCCGCTCTGCATTGGATACACTGCTGTGTCTTTGGTGAAACCCCCATTACTGGCCACTATGGTTTTCTGTTTCTAATTTACTGAGTTTATGCAGATTGATTATGTGGAAGTTTTGATGGCCAATCTTTGAAATCCATTGAAAGTGGCTGGACAAAAACACATTACCTTATGTAACAAGCAGCTTAGGGGTAGGAGAGCCCCAGATTTGACTCCATCAGGCGTGGCATGTTTGCCAGGTGTTAGGCATGCCTCTTCAGGGTCGCAAAGAGGATTTTAAGCTCTCTGCTCAGACAGGAAAACATCCAGCTAAAGAATAATGACTTTCCTCTTGCGTATTTCTCTGTAGTTTTGCAGAGGCCCCTGCTGTCTTCCTCACAGAGGCTGCGAGTGAAGGTCAGGGAATTGTGCGGGAAATCTTGAATCAGGGCACAAAACCTCCAGACATCTCCAGGATTCCATCAGGCTTCATTTTATTTAATAGAAATAATGTCCTAAAATTTAAGGAACTTATGAAGAGAAAATCCAATTGCTTCAGATTTACTGTCTTTCATGTAAGGGAAAATATTTTCGTATCTTATGAACTAAAGATGCAAGATATAATAATTTAATTAATGTGATTATAAACTATAGATTCTCCTGACCCCAAGTCACTGAGATCAACTACTCTCTTACAGTTGTTATAAAATTTTGATACTCTTATTTAGACTGTAAATTTATAAAATTCTACTTTTTAAAAAAAGGTTTATTTATTTATTTGAAAGGCAGAGTTACAGAGAGGCAGAGGGAGAGCGTGCAAGTGAGAGAGGACTTCCAAATGCTGGTTCACTCCCCAACTGCCTCAACGCCAGAGCTGTGATCCAAAGCCAGGAGCCAGGAGCTTCCTCAGGCCTTCCCATGCAGGTGCAGGGACCCAAGGACTTGGGCCGTACTCCGCTGCTTTCCCAGCCATAGCAACGAGCTGGATTGGAAGTGGAGCAGCCCTATGGATTGCCAGCACTGTGGACAGCGGCTTTACCTGCTACGCCATAGAGCCAGCCCCTAAAATTCTACTTTTAGGCTATAAAGAGGACAAGAATCCTGTATCAGGGCTTATATAAAAAAACATAGGTAATAACCCAGTTGAAATCGATGTTTGCTAAGCAGTTACAACTGAAAAATAAGTTTTTCCTTAAAATCACCTTTTATTACACAACTACTACCATTACCTTTGTAGTTAAGTACCTTCCAACCCTGGGAAGGCCTAGGTTTTGGTGATTAAAAATTTAAGGTAATCAAACTGTCACGTGATTTTTATATAACTTTAAGGAATGGGTGCAGAAGTGTTACATGACAACTTTACTTTTATTTTAAAATATGTAATTGTTACACATTTTGACTTCTGTTTTATGTTATACTGTTCACATGCAATACTGAAACATTTATGAGAACGTTTCATCATATAAACAAGTTTAATTTATTTAACATAAAACTATTTTAGAAGTCAACAAGCTTGGGTGTGAGGGTTCTCAGTGTCCGCGTGGTGAACTCTTCACGCCATCTTTCTGAAAACAGCTAAGTTTTATTCATAAATTCTAAGTCTGTGATTAATTTGCAACAAGATTGAACAAACTCAGACTTTTGCTAGAAAGCAGAATGTGGGGAAGATGTTTGCTGGTTAGGCAGACAGTGTCTGCCAAAATCTTGTGAATAGGTAAACTTTGATCTCTTGATATTATTTATTTGCCTGCAAGTATAGAAGGGCTTGATGATATCCTTTGATCAGGATTGAGATAGTTAAATTTCTGTTTCCTAAAATAAGTGCTAAATGACGTTTTGTAAAAAACATGTAGGTTTTAAGAATAAAACCCGACAGATATTTTGCTATTTCTAATGGACCACACAATTTATTCTTGGGAAAAGAGGTGCTCAAGTATTTGTTGCTGAAGTTACTTGGATATGATAAATGGGAACTACATTAAAAAGAAACACAGTCTGGTCGGAATTTCAAAGCTTTAATTAATGATGTAATTTAAACTAAAATAATTTATTTCTGTTGGATTATCCAGCGATCAATCTAATAAATTTTTCTTAAGTGCCTACACATGCAAAGCACAAAAGGATGACAGTTACAATTTCTATGATTTAGATGGGACACAGAGTCTGTGAACCTAAAAAGATAATTAACAATATCAAATTAAATATGAAATGTCACATAAACTGTCTAGGTTCATGGTGTGTAGGAATCTGAAGGAAGGAAAACACTTTCATCCGAAGTGATAAAGGATAGTTTACAGTCTACACTTCTCTCCCAGGTTCTTGATTACTTGATAATTGCATACTAGACTTATCTATTTGAATCTAGCATCAATTAACCATTGGTTCAAAGATACTGCCAAGCCAGAACTAAGTAACTTAAACAATAGAAATGCAATTATCACTCATAGATATACAGCTTGGTATCTAGCAAACACTGTTTTTTCTTTTTCAACGAATGAGTGAATGAATAAGAGAATAAAGGAATGAATGAAGGGGGCATTGGATTTGAATGGATCTTGATAAATACCAGGATTTGGAATTGTTAAAAAGTGATCCTTGTCTAAATAAGATCGAAGCTGGTGGACTCAAAAGGCTTCCATAGCCTTGGCAACTCATGACAAGAACCTAGGGAGATTACTGACGCCATAAACAAGAGTGTCAAATTGTTAAGTCAACAACAGGAGTCACTGTGCACTTACTCATCATGTAGGATCTCTGTCTTTAATGTGTTGTTCAATGAGAATTAATGCTATAACTAGTACTGAAACAGCATTTTACACTTTATGTTCTGTGTGGGTGCAAACTGTTGAAATCTTTACTCAATATATACTAAATTGATCTTCTGTATATAAAGAGAATTGAAAATGAATCTTGATGTGAATGGAATGGGAGAGGGAGTGGGAGAGAGGAGGGTTGTGGATGGGAGGGAAGTTATGAGGGGGGAAAAAACCATTGTAATCCATAAGCTGTACTTTGGAAATTTATATTTGCTAAATAAAAGATAAAAAAAAGTGATCCAAGGTAGAGAATTATGTGACAATAGGTATTAAACTAGAAGCATGCAAAACTTATCATGGGGTATAGTGCATGGACTAATTTGGGTGAAATAAAAGATTGATTAGAAAAGTCATAAGAAATACATAAAAAAGCAGGTTGAGGTCAGGTTAAGATTCTTGGACTCTGTTTTGTAGGAATTAGAGGAGCAAAAAATTATGATAAGTATTCCTAATAAAATGGTGCTTTAAGAAACTTACTCAGGTGAGATATGGATTTAAAGTAAATAAAGCTAAGCAAAAGATGATGGATTTGAATTAATATTGTGGGTATAGAATTGAGAAAGATATATTGAAGTATGATATAGAAGAAAATTGAGTTTCAACAAGTTACAGTTCTCAAAAGTTGATTTTTTTTTGATAGGCAGAGTTAGGCAGTGAGAGAGACAGAGAGAAAGGTCTTCCTTCTGTTGGTTCAGCCCCCAAATCGCCGCGACGGCTGGTGCACCGCGCTGATCCGAAGGCAGGAGCCAGGTGCTTCCTCCTGGTCTCCCATGGGGTGCAGGGCCCAAGCACTTGGGCCATCCTCCACTGCACTCCCGGGCCACAGCAGAGAGCTGGCCTGGAAGAGGGGCAACCGGGACAGAATCCGGCGCCCCAACCGAGACTAGAACCTGGTGTGCCGGTGCCGCAAGGCGGAGGATTAGCCTAGTGAGCCGCGGCACCAGCCAAAAGTTAATTTTTAAGTTTTATTTTAGTTATTTGGAAGGCAGAGTTAGAGAGAGAGAGAGAGAGAGAGAGAGAGGTGCAGAGAGAAAGAGAGAGACCTTCCAGCTGCTGGTTCACTTCCCAACTAGCCCCAGTGGCCAGGGCTAGGTGAGGGAGAAGCCAGGAGCCTGAAACTCTATTCAGGCCTCCCATTTGGATGGCAGGGGCTCAAGCACGTGGGCCACCTGCTGCTTCTTTCCTAGGGGCATTAGCAGAGAGTTGGATCAGAAGTGGAGCAGCAGGAGCTCATGTGCAGCCAGCATTGCAGGTCTGGCTCAATCCATGGTGTCACGATGGCCCCAAACTGTTTCTAATGCATTAAATACTGCAGAAAATGTGGGATGCCACTTCTGGTATTCAATTATTAAAAAATGAAGGCTTCCATCTTGTGTGTTCTCTTTAACTCTTAACTAATTATCTTGGAGAAAGCTTGCTGCCATGGAGAGCCTGTGTGTGTGACAAGGGACTGAGGTATTCCAATAAGCACATATGTGAATTTGCAAGCACACATCCCCTTCCTCAGCTGAGATAAGATCACAGCTTTAATTGACACAGCCTTAGCTTTATTGTAGCCTAGTGAGAGATCTCAAGACAAAAGCACCCAGCTAAGCCACTTCCACGTTCCTATACACAGAAACTTTGAGACAAGGCATGCTTATTGTCTTAAGCTGCTAAGTTTTGGGGTAATTGGTTTTATGATGGTCAATAACTAGTCCAGTAGCTCTTTCAACTGATGCTGTTAATTTGATTGACATTGGTTTTGTTCATATGTTTGAAATTATATACCTTAAGGGGCGAGTTGAAGTCTTGATAATTATGTTTATATATAAAAGATTGGGTCACAGCGATACTGTATTTAAAATGGAAAGTAAGGAAAAAGCCAGTTTTTAGAAGGAAACGTTAATGCCTAGTGACAAAAATAGGTCAAGAATAATTAGAAGAAAAATATTCCATTTTCCCTTAAAAATTTCCTAATAATGCAATTATGAGGGATTGCTGTGGCAATTAAGCCGAATGAGAGATTCTTCAATCAATTATCATACATAGTTTCATTGGAAACACAGAAGTTCAAATGTTATGTTAGCAAATTAACACAGGCCTACATATCATCTCCACGACAAACCAGCATAATTTCAAGTCATTTAGGTTGCTCGGTTTATGACTATATTGCGCTTATGAAACAAAAAATAAGACTGTAAGGATCATGGGTTTATCAGATCCTGAGGAATAGTGTTCACCCAGCGTCAGCAGAGATGCTCTAATGCACGTTTTGGACCACAAACGAGGGGTTATTTTGTGAGATACGTTCCATTTCCCTCTCATTGATCACAAATGTATCTTATCACTCCTCAAAAGCCTCTCCCACTTGTGTCTGGTAGGAATTAAGCTCCATTATGTGAGAGCTCAATGGGAATTTATGAACTTGAATCAGGGCTCACTATCTCAGAGCTCCAGAGACAATGGCTCTTTTGGAGCAATTTCCACAATGGCTTTTGAATGTCAGTTTATTAATAACCACGATTCTTCTTCCCATTCAGCATAATGTTTTAATGACTTCCCCCATGGGGCTCCGTAAAGCTGCATGTCTAGTCTAAGACTTAAATCTATGAATTTAGTTATTTTTCCCTTATACCTCCTGTATGTTTTATGTAAACACAACTCTCTTGGCTGATGTGTTTCTTTTTGTCAGATGTCTGTGAACTCTGTGCAAGACTTAATTACCATTAAACTGAAAGGCTCACACTTCTCATTTCATGCTGATACATTCAACTAACAAACACCATTGGGTGCTTTTATGTGTGGAACTTCGCTCTTTTGTTTTCTTTTTTGGATTGTTTAGTAAGCGACAGCCATCTTTTAAAACCAGTGTAATATGTTTAAATTTTATACTGAGAGATTAACAAAATATGAATTACACTCAAATAAACTGGGCTGAAAGAAAGTCTTAGTTGGTCATGTTAAGCTACAAAAGGAGGACTGCTCCCACGGAGAAGTGAAGAATACAGCCTGTGATGTAAATCAAATGCCAGCAGACATTGATATCCATCAGTCTCAGAAATATTTAAGAAAATTGCATCTCCTGGATCATGGCTGGGTGGGAAACAGGGATTATGGTTGGGCATCTTCTGTTAGTTTTCATTGTGCAGCTGCATAGGAATTTGGTATGAGAAACTCATCATTTGGAAACTATATTCAAACTCACAGTTGCCAACTGGCTAAATATGTTGGAACCCTGAAATAATGCCAAAGCATTTAGAAGGAAAATTTAGCTTTAATACATACTATTTGTTTTAAGAACTCTCTGAATTCAGTGAAAAAGTTTAATGTTTTTTAGACAAGTAAATCAATACCTCATTTTTAAAAATTAATCTTTTCACTTATGGTGAGGACAAAGAGACAATATATCGATGCTATGTTGTCTATATATATATATCAATATATATCTATGTTGATAAATAAACATCTTTCCTTTATAAAGAATATTTTTCAGGCCAAGGATAATTTATTTTTATCTATTTGGAAGGCAGAGAGAGAGAGAGAGATTACTTTCCACTTGCTGGTTCACTCTCTCTCTTTTTTTTTTTTTTTTTTTTTTTGACAGGCAGAGTGGACAGTGAGAGAGAGAGAGAGACAGAGAGAAAGGTCTTCCTTTGCTGTTGGTTCACCCTCCAATGGCTGCCGCGGCCAGCGCACTGCGGTCGGCGCACCGCGCTGATCCGAAGGCAGGAGCCAGGTACTTCTCCTGGTCTCCCATGGGGTGCAGGGCCCAAGCACTTGGGCCATCCTCCACTGCACTCCCGGGCCACAGCAGAGAGTTGGCCTGGAAGAGGGGCAACCGGGACAGAATCCGGCACCCCGACCGGGACTAGAACCTGGTGTGCCGGCGCCGCTAGGCAGAGGATTAGCCTAGTGAGCCGCGGCGCCAGCCTCTGGTTCACTCTCCAAATGCCTGCAACAGCCAGAGCTGGACCAGGCCAAAACCTGGAACCAGGAACTAGGGACTTAATCTAACATGTCTTCCATGTGGGTGGCAGGGACCCAGGTATTTGTGTCCTCATCAGCCGCCTCCTGGAGTGTGCATGAGCAAGATGCTGGATTGGAAGCGGAGGTGGGACTTGATGTCAAGCACTCTGATATGGGATGTTGGTGGTGTGCGAAGTGGTGATCTAACTTGATGTGCCATAACATCTGCCCCAGATATTATGATTCGTAATACTTTCTTTCTCAGGTGAATCAACATTTTCTATGGATGATGGAACACATAGAAGTGCTTAATAACTAAGTCTCAAATATAAGAAGTCTTCAAAAAGTTAATAGAAAATGCATATTAGGAAAAAACTATGCATGGATTTCAAAATAATTTTTGACCAAAATAAACATCTTTTAATTCCATTTTCCACAAACATTTTCAAGTCCTCTTCTTGTGAATAATAGAAAAGATTGTCATATTACATATTCAGAAGAGAAGTGGTCATAAGGTAGATCTTGCAAGTGAGGGATGTAGGGTCTTCGAAGTATAAAGGAAAAAATGATTGATCATGATAGGAAGAAAGTGGACAGTAAGGGCCACTACCCATGTGACTTTTTTGTGAAAATTAGAGACAGTCCCTGTTGGCAGATTAGCTGTCAGTCTTAAAAAGTTGATGGTACCTGCATGCAGTTTTTAAAAGCATCCTCTGGGCAGATCCATCCCATGCCAGTGTTAGGTTTAAGATATTGGTCCCAAGAAGGCATGGATTTGAGAGGTCAGGGCAGAAAAGATATTTACTCTTAGAAAGGACAGCATAGTGAAGTAGGATTTTAGCCCACATGGACAGCTGGCAAGGGGCTGAAGTAAGGCTTCAGGTGGCCAGACCAGCAGGTGGGGCCTGTTTAAGCTACTGGCTGCCAGGGCATGGGTGAAGATGTGGGGTGTGGGGGGACAGACATGCAGAAAAACATTAGTAAGCATGATCCTTCCCAACTGAATCCCTTTGTCATAGAAACTTATAACGGTCAACCCTCACTGAAGGAGAGGCATGAAGAGGAGGACTCCTATGTTTCCCTACAGGGTTCCATTTGAATTCTGGCTCTGTGATTCCTGAAATTCCACTGGTAGACCCTCACTTGTGGGAGCTCAGAAGGACTCTCTAACCCCTCTCTTCCCTCTGCTAATTCAAACCAGCTTCAAATCAGAATGCTAAATTAAATACACTTCTACAGAGGGTAGGTAAAGTAGGTCGTTAATTTGTTATAGCCTAAGCCACAAAATATGCTGCAAATTCAAAACCCGGTTGGCTGAAAGCTTAGGAAGCACTGCTTTGAGAAAATGAAGAATAAAAGGCAGGATGTGCAGGATTCTCCAAGACAAAAGCCCTTCCAGCAGCAGAAGAAAGGCAGCACCGGACAATTAGGCCTCAGAGAATGTTCGCCATCAGGAATGTCTCCGTGAGAACAAAGGAAAAGACCCGGGCAGGTGGAAGAATTCTTCACACCTCAAGGTTGCTTCCCAGAGCAGGTCACCCTCACTCCAGGAGCTTTGTGGTCTTCTCCAACGGTGATTTCTGGCTTTAAGTGTGATCACTCACTTCATTAGGGATCACAAGGCTTTTCAAATATTTTGGAAGTGGAATATTTAGGGCAGGAGTAACTGCAGAAGTGAAATGATACATTCACCTTTTCAGGCCTATGAAGTGTTTTTATACTTCTGGGTTTTACTTCTTTGGAGAATAAAAGAGAAATGTGATGTTATTGTGCATATCCTTTTATAATGTGACATGTATGTGACCATCTAATGCATAAGATAAAATTCATTTCTCCCTTATACCGAAAAAATAAAAATTGGTAAGGAAAAATAGTCCCGAAATTACAAGTAGCCAAAAAAGGAAGGAAAGGAAGCATTAATGTAGAGCCCCAACTTTAAAAAAACAGAAGTGGGAGGTGAAGAAGGAGAAAGAAAATACTGGTGAGGCATTGCCATGCCCCTAGTACCTGTTTTTAATTTGGCAGCAATACCATATGTAATAGAATTCTGAGAAATCTAAAGACCCAGTTTGGAGGGAAGAAGTCTTCTGAGGTGAGCAGCCAGCCTGGTCAAAAGCAAGGGAAAACATTTGAAAGCACAAAACCACAGCCAAAAGCACGCTTGAAAGTAGCCATCCTTGTCTACTGAAACATTGGAGTTAGCAGGGCCTAAAGGTCCTCGGAGAAAGAGCTGAAGCCATGAGAGTGAGTCCACCCTCACCATGTAAGAGGTCTGGATGTGAACTTACACAGCATCGCCCAAGAACAGTACAAGACCGGAAACCCAGCCGGGGCTGAACGCCGGCCCGCGCATCTGAATGCCCTCAAGCTTCACCGAAATATACAGGAAGTAGTTGGCAGCACGCCTACTCAAGTGCGTGGAGGCGGCCCGATGGGGAACAGGAGGAACCGATTATCCCAGATTAAGAAGAAAGGACACGAGAGAATTCCCCTCTGTGGCACCAGAAGAAAGCAGCAGCTCTGAATAAAGACAACGATGGCAGCATGGGCATCAAGACAAGTAAAGGCGCGACACCGTATTAGCTGTCTTTTGTTCCTTCACAAACTACCATAACTTTGTTGTTGAAAATCAGGAGCACTCATTTAAGTCAGCATCCCGCACTTTTGCTAACTGGCCCTAGCACGCTGAGCAATTGTGGTTTCAGCTGGACTTGGTCACCAGCTTGTGGTCAGCTGCGCTTTATGTAAAGGCCACAGTGGTGGGCTTGCGCGTTCGGGCTGCTCACCTCCAGGCCCCTGGTGGCTCTTCGCCCTACAGGCTGCCAGATCAAGAGGGGAAGCAGTCGTGTGCAAGATTTCCTTTTCGGAAAGCTGCTATGAGGTACGAGTGATACATGCAATTATGTATTGTACTTACGGCATACGATGCGATGTTTTGATATACATTTTTAAATGATTACCATAACCAAATTAAGTAATATATCAATTGCCTGACATAGTTGCTGCTTCGTGTGTGTGTGTGTACACGTATATTTCAAATCTACTCAGAAAATTTATGGTGTAGAATACATTACCTACAGTCCCCATGCTGTACCTTAGGTCTCCAGCACATATTCTTATAACAAAGTTTTTACTCTTTGAGCAACTTCTCCCCCTCTCCAGTGCACTTCGGGCCTTGGGAACATCTTAGACTCCCTGTCTTCATGAGTTTTTTTTAAATTCCGTGTATAAAATATAAGCCTTTTTTTTTTTTTAAAGATTGACTTATTTATTTGAAAGTCAGAGTTAAAACAGAGATTTTATCCACTTACCAATATACGCTTATACTACTTCTGTATATTTTAAAATATTTTTTGTTTACATAAGATGAATAAATTTCATGTGTTTCATATAGACAGGTTTAAGAGGATAATGATACTTCCCACTGTATCCCACCTTCCATCCACACATCCACCACCACCCCTTCCTTTCTTATTTTTTCTTTTAACTTTTACAATAACATACTTTCAATTTACTTTATAAACACAAATTTAATTAACCCTGCACCAAATAAAGAATTCAGCAATTAGTAAGTAGAAAAACCATGTATCTTATTCATTGTGAATAATACTACAACAAACACAAGAATGCATCTCTCTTCCTCTTAGTGATTGTATTTCCTTTGTTTGATTCTTTTGAGGAATGTCCATATTTGTATCTATAATGACTGTACTAAAATTTCTCCCACAATATATAAAGGTTCACTTTCTCTACATCCTAACTTTTTATCACTTGTCTTTTTAATAATAGAAATCCTAACAAGTGTGAAGTTTGTCTCATTGTGGTTTGCTTTTCCATGCTGATGAGTGGTGTTTCCGTGTTGGTTGGTGATTGCAGTTGCGGATGAAGTGAGCAGACTGGGGGTGTGGGTGGGTGGACAGGACTGCCTCTGTGACCACTGAAGGGTAGGGCTGGAGTCGGGTCACGAGGCTGCTCCAGAGTTGACAGGACTAAAAGCAGCAGCCCTGGAGCTTGGTGCTCAGACAGACCTATTTCCCGTGGGTTCTCCAGGCAGGCTGAACTGCTGTCATGTTAATGCATCATGTGGCTGTCTCTGAGGCTTAGGGACACTTCAGGGTCTACAGACTGACAAAGGATCCACAGCCGGAAGTGGGGGAGGTGGAGCCGCTACCAGGGGCACAGGTGGTTGTAAAGTTCTGGGGCGAGCCAGGTCAAGGGTCACTCCAGGATCTGCAGCAGCTGAGACTGAGGAGAGACCTGTGGGGTGGGGGCAACAATGGAGGTGTCTCCTGTTACATCCCTGTGCAGACACGTGGTAGACTGTGGACTTGTGGTAGAGAAGGGCCACAGCTAGGTCACAGGGCTCTCAGGGATCCACAGTTGGGTCCATGTGTTGAATCTCTGGGAGGTTTCTTGAGGCCTAATATTTGAACAAATGCATGATGTTACTTTGGCTTAAAAAATCCATGAAGCTTGACTTAAGGGACAGGAAATGGATTCCATCTCTGGAGGATCTACAAAATCAGATTGATTGGAGCATTGTTATAGGGAGATCATGCAAATACACTATCCCCAACAGTAAAAAAACAAAAAACAACAACAACAAAAAAAAAACGGGGGAAGCTATCTCAAAGGGCAAATAACCCACTATATAAGAAAACTCAACAACAAAAAATTCCTCAGAATTCAAATATTGACTCCATGAAATAAGAACTCAGTGTTAACTAATAAAATGAGAAGCAAAGTGAGATTGAAAGACAAAGATAATAAAAAAAGCCATTAAAATCTAACAAACAGAAAAATAAATTACTTGAGCAATTTTATATATATATACATATAATTACAAGTATTTACTCAGAAAAGCAAAAAAAGCAAATAGAAAATGAGGGTTAGAAATAATTATAAAGGACAGAAAATGAGATAAAATATAAGAATAATTGGTATTTCAACATGGAGATGTCAGCAAATGAACAAGACAAGACAGTTACAGTTATAAAGGAAAAATTCATGATAGGATAACTGCTTTAATTCTTTTTCAGTCAATGTCAAGAACAATGGAAGAATATCTGAAGATTGCTGTAAGGGAATTGTGATTGAAGGATGTTATTTGTATTCAGTTAAGTGTTTTCAAATTAAGGCAACAGAAAGGCATTCTCATATGGAAGAATTCAGAGTATAGAAAATTCAAAATTATTTTAGAATAAATAAATTGAGGCCGGCACCATGGCTAACTAGGCTAATCCTCCGCCTTGCAGCGCCGGCACACCGGGTTCTAGTCCCGGTCAGGGCGCCGGATTCTGTCCTGGTTGCCCCTCTTCCAGGCCAGCTCTCTGCTGTGGCCAGAGAGTGCCCAAGTCCTTGGGCCCTGCACCCCATGGGAGACCAGGATAAGTACCTGGCTCCTGTCATTGGATCAGCGCAGCACGCTGGCCGCAGCGGCCATTGGAGGGTGAACCAATGGCAAAGGAAGACCTTTCTCTCTGTCTCTCTCTCTCACTGTCCACTCTGCCTTTCAAAAAAAAAAAAAAAGAATAAATAAATTGAAATACAACTCATTATGAGATGAATATAAATAAAGAAGTCAGGAATGTAGAAATAGCAGAATGACAAGTCATAACACTGGAGTCCTTCAAATATGGATCACATATAACTTAAACTATTGGTAAAGGAAAATCCTTAAAATTTCCTCAAAGAAAAATGTTAAAAATGTGTATAATATCAATACTTATATATGTGCCCATTTTTATCAAGCTATCAATAGTACTGTCCAAAACATATCCAAAAATAACTCACTATCTTAAACAGTCTTCTTGTTACAGCAGTCTTTTTAGGTAAACGAAAGAAATGTGGGGCATCTGTTTCTTCAGTTTTTTTCCTCTACAAAATCCTGATGGAATGATACACCTTTATCTACAAAATAATAACCATCTATTGAGTGTTTAACATCTAACAATTTGAGAATTGAAACAACAAAAGTAGAAAAGGGTTCTACTTAAATCTTTAAAAAAACGGAGACACAGGGTGGGTTAACTTGCTCAGCTTTCTTGAGAGTGCGGTGATTGAAAACGCGAAGCTGGTGCTCTCTATAGAGCAGCGGAAGCATCCTGTTATGTACTGTTTTGTCTGCCTCACTATCAAGTTAGTTAGTTTTTTCTCTCTGAGTGTGTGAGCTGAGTGAGATTCAGGATAAACTTTCCCAAGTTGGTAATGATTACTGTGTATTGACATATCCTCCTTTAAAATACTTCCTTCAATTCCCTGACTTTATTCTTTGTACAAGAAGCACATACTGATTATATAAAAAGTCAAAACTCTGATATTCTTGGAGAAATACTAATATGGTTATTTTCTTCATATATTTTGATGATACACCTAATTTATGCAAACCTATGATCTCAATCTTTTGTTTTAATCCTACTGCAGAGCATTCTGATAAAATGTGGATTGTGGCAATTAGAACATAAAACATTTTTCTTGAAAAAGTTGAGATATACCTTACAGTGGACAAATCTTAAGTGTAGAGCTTGATCTACACACATCCAAAATGTGAAGTTTGCTTTTGTATGAAAACTCTGTATAAATTCCTCTTCATTATCTGAAGGAACAGTGGAGCTGACCTGGTGAAATCTCAGTGGGGCCATGGTAGTAGAAAAGAGAATACAAAATTGTGGAAAAGTTTACAGTTCAAAGGGATGCAGGGCGTTTATGGGAATTTGCCACCAAACTATGTGACTGGAATGAGGTACAGGAGACTTAAAAGGAGAAAATGAATATATTATATTTCAGAACCATAAATAGTTGCCATTGTGGTTTATCTTTGAAAAGATGATTATTCCTATTTATTAGGCTAGTTGACACATATATGGTGGACTGAGATGAGAGCCATAGTGTTATGTGATGTGGATGTAGGTACAGATACATGGTGGAAATGATAACTTACCAGTCAGAACCCAATTAAAGAAGTAGAACCACCAGGATGTGTGTGTGTGTGTGTGTGTGTGTACACACAAACACATTAAGAGATGTTTGGTTTGTTGTAGGTATTTGGCCCTATGCTATTGTTAGATCTGGTTAAGAAATTTCTATAAGGTTTTTGTCTACCTGTCTAACTTGGGAATTTGAAATTCACAGGGAACTTGCCATGAGGGGAGACAGTTTTGAGCTAAATGAATATAAAGCAGGGGTGATCAAGAGCAAATTGAAATTTGCACACAAGAACTAGAGTTCATGAATACATATGGAAGCATGGCCAGTTCTTACTGTCTCTGAGGGTCCTGCAGAAGCTGGGCCTTTCGTTAAGGGGTTGAAGATGCGTATCTCTTCCAGGATTTGAAGAAGCAAAAGGGTGCTCCAGGGAAGGGCTGAGAACCTTGAGGCCTAGCCAAGTGGGTCAGCATGCTAACAGTAACACAGGCGACACTCAGATTGACTGCTTTTGCTTCCCTCATCCAAATCTCTCAAAGAATCTCACTGTGAGTCACTTTCACAGGAAATGTACAAGACAGGAAATTCGGGAAGTGCAGTTCAGCTTAACTAAGATGATGTACTATGAAACCACTCCATGATCTGGAGTGTTGTTTATTACAAGCACAGAGACATTTCACACAAACAGTTAACCTTTTTAAATTACCAATCCAAGGCATTAAATTCCTGCAGAGATTCTGATTTCTGTTTTGAAGTAAATTATGTACCTCAAGATGTAGTTTCATTGCATAATTATTTTGAGCTGCCCTGGGAAGTGTCTGTGTCATGTAAAGATTACCATATGAATGAGGTCATGGTTGTACTGCTCTCTCATATCAGCTAGCATTGTGTGTACAAAATGTGAACCTCATGCTTGACTTTCTAATATCTGAGAGGTGTGAAAATACTAATACACAATCTTTGAAATGTGTGAAAATCGTGGCTAGATGATACAAAGATCAAAGAAAAAGAATGATAGATGACAGTTCTTTTCTTGATAACATTAGATTTGAGAGGAAAAAAAAAGACCCAAGTAGTACTTTAATTCACTCATGTTTCTTACTCCAATAGTGTTTTATAATCACCTTTCAAAATGGAAAATGTTCACATCAATAATTTCATAAAGAGGAAACAGAATTCTGACATGTCTTATGTGGTTTCTTTCAAATGATGTGTTTTTATCCAACCAACAACAGGACAGTGTCAGTCACATCCTCCCAGCTGATCGCTCACGTGCCTCTCCAGGTTTCTCTGTTTATACCAGTTTTGATCCAGTGAATTCTTTCCTGTTCCAAATAATTTCAGCCTTTACTTATGAGAGGATCTGGTATGCCTTGTTTGCTTTTCTATATGAGAAAATGGCTGATGACCTGAAAAGTTCAGAGGTGATCGGATTTTTGAAATGCCTGTACTGATAGCAAGCCTCTGTCACAATGGTATAGTTAGTTAACCCCAAAAAACACTTAAAACAGAGATGAATATAAAAGGATATAAAAATAGATCATCAGCCAGAATCTGTGTGCCCACTTCCTGAGTACTTTGTGAGTCACGTTAATCCAATCTAGACACTAGATTTGTATCTGCATACATTTCAGTCATATTTCAGTGGTGTTTTAGCTTATCTTTAAAAATAGTCGTATAAGAAGTTTAAGTAACTGTGGGAATGAATGATATAAAAAGAGCTCGGCCAAAACAAACAAGAGACATGTATGATAAATACATATGAATATATGTGCAGCTATCTGTAGTATTTGAAGTTATTAGTGGAAAAAGCTAACATGACTGGTTAAATCTTCATGTTGTCCATAAAGTATGATATCCAGATTAGGTATGGAGAAAACAGAATTGATCATTGAATTCGACAAATTGGAGGTTTCACTGGTGATCAATAAAATAATTTCACTGAAAGGGGACAACTGCATGACTTCAGTGAATTTAGAAAGAATAGGTATCAGGAACAGGGAATACTATAGAATTTTTATAACAATGAGCATAAAAATATGGAATGATTAAAGGACATTTCCTTTAAGTAAGTTGGGAGATAATGATGATGAATATGATGTGTCTGGATGGGGAAATTTGAAGTGTGGGAAAGAGATTGATAATTGTGAAACTATCTTCCTGGAAAAGTAACTGGGTATTTGATTCAGTAAAGTAGTGGAGGGATCATCTTTAGCTAAGAGAAAGGAAATTTCTTCAGAAAATTCATCAACTAGAGTAGAGTATGTAGGCTGTAGATTAAACAAGGTGGTGGGGATAGGATCATAGTTTGCTTTTGATTGCCTCTGTTTCTTCAGTAGTGTTAGAAATGGGTTATTGTGAAGAAATTGGGTAGAATGATGGATGTTTGAGTAGACTGGAGCACGTGCATAACTGTCATGAAGAGGTAAACTGAATTTACAGCAAATACATAGAGTTGGTGACAGACTTGCACTAAAATGAGATTTCTGCTATTAATCCTGGTGAGTTTTTCTTCAGCCATGATGTTGTTAGATATAGGATTTGAATACAGTTGTTCCTAGCCAAATTAACATTCTGGGGGCAAGTAACATACCAGGAAGCGGATAAAGTGATGAAAGAATTTTTCAAAGTATGAGCTAAAATGGTGTTTCATGACATTTCAACTGGGTACAAAGAGAAAGAAAAGAGATGCATGGATTACTGGCAGTAAAATGTAGTGTGAAGCCTAATAGTGACCTCGCAAAGCATTTAGTCTTTACCTTGAGAAGCAGCAGATATGTTATATGACAAAAGGGACTTTGCAGGTGTGATTACAGCTACAGACCTAGAGCGGGTGACGTTTCTTGTATTTGGAAGGCTCCAATGTAATTTCACAAACTGTTAAAAGTAGAGAACTTTGGAGGCAGAGGACACACCGAGGGAAAGGGGGTCGGAGGCATTTAAAGCATCAGAGAAGCTTGACCTGCCGTTACAGGCCTTGAAGATGGAGAAAGTAGAACGTGTGCCTGTGAATGTGGGTATGTTCTCCAAGCTGGGGACCGTCTCTGCTGACGGACAGCAAGGAAATGGGGACCCTGGTTTTAGAATTGCACAGAACCGATTTTTTCCTCAGCAATTTGAATGAGCTTGGAAGCCTTCAGAAGGGAAAACATCTTGACTTGGATCTTGTGAAACCCTAAGCAGTGAACTAGTTGTACCACACTGTGCTTGGGATTTTGGTTTATAGAAACAGTAAGGTAGGAAATGGGTGGTGTTTTAAGCTAGTAATGTTTTGGTAACTTATTACAGTAGCAGTAGGAAATGAATCCAAGCAAGGGTTCGTGGGTCCTAAAGTAAGTAAATAAGAAATATAGGAAATTTGGTCAAAATCACAACTTGCTGGTGGTGAGCTTATTGGGATAGAGTGTTTGCTGGAAGTCCGGATTATGGAAAGCAGCATAAAATAGACTTTCATTGCTAGAATTTTCAAAACTGAAGGTTATTGACCAGGGATCATTACAGAAACACAGCAAGGGGAACTAGAGGTGTGGGGTGTGCTTGTGTTTGGAGAGTGTGTGGGGGGGAGCTGAAGGAATGTTTTTATCAAGGAAGTTGAAACTCTTAAGAAAGAACAAAATGCCAAGTACCAGGAAGAATAACAAAGAGGACACTGCAGGAGGACACTTCTGAGTGGGTTTGGCGTGGGATGTGGAGGGAGTAGAGTTACACTCTGGGGGCTGAAGGGCTAATAGATTTTCTGTGTGGACAGTCAGGTTTCAGTTATGAGAGTGAAGGGAAGCTTAGAGGAGAGGTTGAGAATACATTGTAGCCCAGTGGTAGAGCCTGAAGGATGGAAAAGGGAAGAAATTGGGTGAGTCTATAGGCTATACAGATCTTTAGGTGAGCTGGAGGGTTTCGTTGGAGTTTGTCATGACAGAAACAAATGTGGAAGTAAGACTTGGAAGACCTAAGCTTTGAGAGATCTTTTTGAAAAAGGTGGGCAATCATTTTAATTATATCCTTATAGCATTTGTCTTTTAGGCAAGGAACTTTCTATACTATTGGTGGGAGAGTAGATTGGTACAGCCATTAAGGAAAATAGTATGGAGATTTTTTTTTTAAATTAAAGATAAAGCTACCATATGATTCAGCAATTCTCATTTTGGGATAAATGTCACAAGGAAATGAAATCAGTATATCATGATAATATATTCATTTTTGTGTTCTTGTCACAAAAAATTCATATTTTGGCTACTGTGAACAATCATGACATGAATATAAAAGTGAAGATACTTTTTATTTCATTTCCTTTGAAATATACTTGTGTACATGTGTGTGCATACATACATGCACACACAAGTATACGAGAGTATTTCAAAAAGCTTGTATGAAAGGAAATTAAAAAGTAAGTTTGCAAAAATTTAGAAATCCAGTTACAGAGAGAGCGAGAGAGAGAGCGAGAGAGAGAGCGAGAGAGAGAGCGAGTGAGAGAGAGCGAGTGAGAGAGAGCGAGTGAGAGAGAGCGAGTGAGAGAGAGCGAGTGTGAGGGAGTGTGAGGGAGTGTGAGGGAGTGTGAGGGAGTGTGAGAGAGTGAGAGTGTGAGAGTGTGAGAGAGAGAGAGAGAGTGAGAGAGAGTGTGAGAGAGTGTGAGAGAGAGGGAATGAGAGAGAGAGAGGGAATGAGGGAGTGAGGGAGTGAGAGAGTGAGGGAGTGAGAGAGAGAGTGAGAGAGTGAGAGAGTGAGAGAGTGAGAGAGAGAGTGAGAGAGTGAGAGAGTGAGAGAGTGAGAGAGTGAGAGAGTGAGAGAGAGAGTGAGAGAGTGAGAGAGTGAGAGAGTGAGAGAGAGAGTGAGAGAGTGAGAGAGAGAGTGAGAGAGTGAGAGAGTGAGAGAGTGAGAGAGTGAGAGAGTGAGAGAGTGAGTGAGAGAGTGAGTGAGAGAGTGAGAGAGTGAGTGAGAGAGTGAGAGAGTGAGTGAGAGAGTGAGAGAGAGAGTGAGAGAGTGAGAGAGAGAGTGAGAGAGAGAGTGAGGGAGTGAGGGAGTGAGGGAGTTTGAGAGTGAGGGAGTTTGAGAGTGAGGGAGTGAATGAGTCTGAGTGAGAGAGTGACTGAGTTTGAGTGAGTGCCTGAGAGTGAGTGTGAGTGAGTGTGAGTGCGATGGAGTGAATGAGTGAGTGAGAGTGTGAGTGAATGAGTGACAGTGAGGGTGAGTGAGTGGGTGTGAGTGGGTGTGAGTGGGGGAGAGTGGGTGTGAGTGGGGGAGAGTGAGGGTGAGTGAGTGTGAGTGAGTGGCTGTAAGTGGGTGTGAGTGGGGGAGAGTGAGTGGGTGTGAGTGGGGGAGAGTGGGTGTGAGTGGGTGTGAGTGGGGGAGAGTGAGTGTGAATGAGTGAGTGTGAATGAGTGAGTGTGAGAGTGAGTGAGTGAATGAGTGAGTGAATGAGTCTGAGTGAGAGAGTGACTGAGTGTGAGAGTCTGTGAGTGTGGGTGAGTGTGAGAATGAGTGAGTTTGAGTGCCTGAGAGTGAGTGTGAGTGAGTGTGTGTGACTGTGAGTGAGTGAATGAGTGAGTGAGAGTGTGAGTGAGTGAATGAGGGTGAGTGAGTGGCTGTGAGTGGGTATGAGTGGGTGTGAGTGGGTGTGAGTGGGGGAGAGTGGGTGTGAGTGAGTTAGGGAGAGTGACTGAGTGTGAGTGAGAGTGACTGAGTGTGAGTGAGAGTGAGTGAGTGTGTGAGTGAGTGAGAGTGTGAGTGAGTGAATGAGTGAGTGAGAGTGTGAGTGAGTGAGTGAGGGTGAGTGAGGGTGAGTGAGGGTGAGTGAGTGGCTGTGAGTGGGTGTGAGTGGGGGAGAGTGAGGGTGAGTGAGTGAGGGAGAGTGAGTGTGTGAGTGTGTGAGTGTGAGTGTGTGAGTGTGAGTGAGTGAGTGTGAGTGAGTGAGTGTGAGTGAATGAGTGAGTGTGACTGAGAGTGACTGAGTGACAGAGGGTGAGTGGGTGTGAGTGGGGGAGAGTGAGTGTGAGTGAGGGAGAGTGACTGAGTGACTGAGTGTGAGTGAGAGTGACTGAGTGTGAGTGTGAGTGAGTGAGAGTGTGAGTGAATGAATGAGTGAGTGTGAGTGGGTGTGTGAGAGTGTGAGAGAGTGAGAGTGAGCGAGTGAGAGTGAGCGAGTGTGAGTGAGCGAGTGTGAGTGAGCGAGTGAGAGAGAGTGAGCGAGTGAGTGTGAGGGAGGGAGAGTGAGTGAGAGTGAGAGAGAGAGGTTTCTATCTGTGGGTTCATTCCCTAAATGGCCAGATCTGGGGCAATCTGGAGCCAGGAGCTTCTTCCTGGTCTCCTACATGAGTGAAAGGGCCCAAGCTCTTGGACCATTTTCCACTACTTATCCAGGTTATTAGCAGGAAGTTCAATCAGAAATGGAGCAATCGGGACACCAGTGGGTGTCCTTATGGGATGGCAGCTGCACTCGTGGCCTTAATCTATGCCGCAGCCCAACCCCAGTTGTTTACTTAGTATACATTTGCCACAAACTTTTTGAAGACCTCCATATGTAAGTGGGCTTGAAAAAGTTCATAAAGGTTTTCCCATGGGCAGCCTGGGGTTGGCTCCACAGTGTTCTCCCCTGTGACACTTTGGTGTGCCAGGGCATTCCTCCAGAGCACAGCCTAGGACTATGAGTGACAGGAAAAGTGCCATGAATGCCTCTCCCACTTCTGGACCGTTCTGTTGGTATCCTGGGCATGCATTGCTTTTCTACTGGTGGATGCTACTAGGACCAGCGGAGGGAGTTGTGGGGGTTCAGGTTGTGCCCATCCATTACTATGGTGACTATCGAGAAAGAGCCTACAAATGGTGACTACAAACAAAAAGTTGATGGAGTGTCCATCTTTGCAGAAGTAGACAGATGATTCCAGTTCTGGAAGTCAGGCAAACCAGTGTTCCTAGTTAGTGGTGATGCATTAGTAGTAATGGAAAAACCCCACCTGGAGTGTCATCACAGCTCAAAACATGGTAACCTCGATAAATTGGGAAGCCAAATACTTCCGGATAAAATTCATGTTCTTTAACCGTTTGGAATCACAATGAGCTGCTTTAACTAGACCTTGCTGTGATAAAGCCAGTAATATTTAGATGAGTTCTGTAGTGAGCTGAGGCTGTATGTAGAGAGTTTGTGGAAGACCATGTGGTGGCTGCTTCAGAGTTAACACCAGACACAGCACAGTTTCAGGTGGTAGTTTGTCACAGGGAACCAACTCAAATCAAATTACTGACTTAGCCCAAGATATTGAAAAAAAACAAGGATCCTACAGGAGATTTCCATTTTGCTTGTGACCAGGCAACAGACAGAACAAATACTGTCCAGCTGCCATCTTTATTTGTGGGATAACTTCAGAGTTGGGTATGCAAGAGGAACTGCTGTCACTGGAAACCGTGAGTGGCACTACAGGAGGTGAACACTTGCTCGATAGACTTATTTTATCAATGGAAACACTTGAGCTAGCATTTGAAAAATGAAGTAGCCTTGTCACAGGCGGAGCTCCAGCCCAGTTGGATTTGTCAAGGAACGGAATCATCTCAGCCTTGATCCAGTGACTTGATTTTATGGCTTTGCCATCTAAAGATCTCTGCACAGTTGTGGCTTGACCGTGTGATGTCAGCAGTACTTCTATGCATAAATTTTGTCAAAAGCAGAGAGTTTATCCGCGGCCAGTTCAAGGAGTTGCTGATCTTGATTATGAGTATAGCGGTTTTGTTGATCACTGTGAAGTGTGGTGGCTGAGTTGCAGGAACATTTTCATGAGTTTTTGTGAACTGTGGGGTGAAGTCAAGCAGTTCATGGAGATGAAGGAAAACCTGTCTGGGAACTCGATGATAGCAAGTGGCTGTATGATCTAGTGTTTGTGGTGGACATTACCAAGTACCTCTCAGAACTGGTGTTAAGCTGCAGGATCCCAACCAGCTTCTCAGCTCCATGGTCTCAGATATGAAATCATCTGAAGCTAAATTAGGGCTGTGGAAAATGCAACTCGAAAGTAATAACATGGTGCATTGCCACCCTCCAGAAAAACAAAACTTGATATGATACTGGGATTTACTGATGCATGTGGGAAACTGAGGCATTTAATGCAACATTCAAAGATTTGAAAAATAAGCAAATGGACTTGAGCACCTTTGCTGTAACATTCAGTGTGGAACCATCTGACGTGCCTCATAACCTACAACATGAAATATCTAGCTGCAAAGTGAGGAGCTGAGAGCCAGGTACAAGGACCTCCCACTGCTTGAGTTCTACAACTCTAACATAAGCAATGATGCATTTCCCACTTGGAGGAGACTTGCATTGAAATATGCATCTGTGTTTGGAACAATTTACTGCTGCAAGCAGTTCTTCTCAAAGCTTACCATGGCAAAGAGTCAACTGCGCTCCAGACCGACTGAAGCAGATTTGGAAAAGCAGTTGCAAGTAGCAAAACCATCAATACTAACATCACGTGCCTTGCCAAATGTTAGTTCTTTAAGTTGATAATTTTGTATGGCCTGCAAATGATGTTATAAATATCCAAATGGCCTTTGGTAGAAAAAAGAGTCTCCACCCCTGCTTTAAATAAAGATGTTCAGGGCAGTGCTGTGCCATAGAGGGATAAGCCTCTACCTGAAGTGCCAGCATCCCATGTGGGCACTGATTCCTGCCCCTGCTGCTCTTCTTCCAATTCAGCTCTCTGCTGTGGCCTGGGAAAGCTGCTGAGGATGGCCCAAATGCTTGAGCTTCTGAACCCACGTAGGAAACCTAGAAGAAGCTCCTGGCTTCAGATCAGTGCAGCTCTGGCTCTTGTGGCCATTTGGGGAGTGAACCAGCAGATAGAAGACCTTTCTCTGTGCCTCTCTCTCTCCCTGTCTGTAACTCTACCTTTCACCTAAATGAATAAATGTTCAAAAATAAAATAAAAACAAAAGAGTAAAATTGAGATTACAAGTGACAACTCTAGCAGCCTGAGAATCCATCAAGGTGGCATGTACCAATGCCATCTCACTAGTCCAAGTGATCCATTTCAGTTCACAGTTGATCACACTGATAGGTCTAAGAGTCAAAGGGATCACACAAACAAGACTAGTGTCTGCTAATACTAACTGATAGAATCAAAAAGGGAGAGAACGATCCAACATGGGGAGCAGGATACACAGCAGACTTGTAGAATGGCAGATGTCCTAAACAGCACTCTGGCCTCAGAACCAGCCTTTAAGGCATTCGGATATGGCTGAAGAGCCCATGGGAGTATTTTAGGCATGGAAAGCCAAGACACTCTGAGGAAAAAAAAAAAAAAAGAAGATGATGATCTAAATGAAAGATCTCTGTGAGTGAGATCCCAGTGGAAAGAACGGGGCCATCAAAGAAGGAGGTACATTTCTCTGAAAGGAGGAGAGAACTTCCACTTTTACTATGACCCTGTCTGAATAAGATCGAAGTTGGCGAACTCAAAAGGCTTCCATAGCCTTGGCAACTCATGACTAGAGCCTTGGGAGATTTCTGACGCCATAAACAAGAGTGTCAAATTGTTAAGTCAACAACAGGAGTCACTGTGTACTTACTTCTCATGTGGGATCTGTCCTTAATGTGTTGTCCAATGTGAAGTAATGCTATAACTAGTACTGAAACAGTATTTTACACTTTGTGTTTCTGTGTGGGTACAAACCTTTACTTAATATATACTGAATTGATCTTCTGTATATAAAGATAATTAAAAATGAATCTTGATGTGAATGGAATGGGAGAGGGAGCGGGAGATGGGAGGGGTGCGAGTGGGGGGGAGCCATTGTAATCCATAACTGTACTTTGGAAATTTATATTTACTAAATAAAAGTTAAAAAAAATTAAAAAAAAACAAACTGTTCAACTTGCGATAATGTATGTATATTATAATAATCAAAAGTTCACAGAAAATTGAAATAAAAGGTAATGCAAAATTTCCATAAACTTTGAAGCCCATCGTTGGTTGTCTTCTGATGATTGGTTACAGAACCCTTGCAGAAACTAAAGTCTGTAAATCTCAGACCTGTTCTATAAAATGGGATTGCATCTGCATATGATCCACACACATCCTGCCATGTATTTTGAATCCTTACTTATAATAACTATTTACATAACATTTACATTGTATTGGTTACATTTTATTATTTAGGAAATAATGACAAGACAAAGTAATCCATATATTTTCAGTAGAGATGCAAGATTTTTTAATATTTTGATCCACAGGTGATTGAATGCACAGATGTGGATTCCATGGATCGGGATCAGCTGTACACACAGACACACCATAAACACACACATACACACACAGCTATCTTTCAGGCTTAAAAAGGAAGGAAATCCTGTGTTTTGTGAAAACACAGATAACCTGGAAGACGTGAAATAAGTGAGACAGAAAGACCTATACTGCATGATCTTACTCATATGTGAAAACCTAAAAACAAACTAATAGAAGCAGGGAGTAGAATGGTGGTTGCCAGGGGCAAGAGGAGGGATGTTGATATGTGGGACACAGGGTACAAAGTTGTAGTTAGAGTAAATAGGTGAGACCTGGAGCTCTGTTATATGGCACAGTGGCCATAGTTACTAGTGTGCTTTGTATACTTGAAACTTTCTAAAACAGTAGATCTTAAAACTTCTTAGCAGAGCAAAAAATACATCAATTAACTGACAATCATTTTTCAATGTGTGTGCATACACATTAAAGCATTATATCGTACGCCACAAATATACTCAATTTTTATTTGTCAGTTTTATCTCAGTAAAATTCAGAGAAGAATCTTTGAGGCAGCCGAGAACTGAAGAGAATAGCAGTTCAGCCTGGAGAGTCTCTGCTTTATCTTAGCATCTAAGACTTTGGAGTCCCTATTTGGAGATGGTAGCAGGCAGTGACACTTACTTTAGAGCCCATAGGAAGTCAACATTTCTGGAACCCAGCATAGACATGGATAGACAATTACATTCCCTTTCTGACTGATAAAACAAAAAAAAAATCTTACCACGTGATTCTGTACAGTATGACAAAATATTTTAAAACTTTAAAATTTATTTTCAGAAACTGCTATGTGTTGTAAGTGCAAAGGATCAGTACTGCTTTATAGAGCCAGTTTTATGTCAATACTTTCAACCTTTACTGACTTTCTGAAGAAGCAACTTAAAATAGCTTAATCACTCATGTTTTCTGTCCCAAGGAGAAAAATTTATTTTTAATTCAATAAGAGCTATTTTCTATAAATTTTTTAAATTTATTTGACAGAGTTAGAAAGTGAGAGAGACAGAGAGAGAGGTCTTCCTTCCATTGGTTCACCCCCCAAATGGCTGCCATGACCGGTGCGCTGCACTGATCTGAAGCCAGGAGCCAGGTGCTTGCTCCTGGTCTCCCATGCGGGTGCAGAGCCCAAGTACCTGGGCCATCCTCCACTGCCTTCCCAGGCCACAGCAGAGAGCAGGACTGGAAGAGGAGTAACCAGGACTAGAACTGGCGCCCATATGGGATGCTAGCGCTGCAGGTGGAGGATTAACCAAGTGAGCCATGGCGCTGGCCTCAGGAGAGCTATTTTCTAAATAAGACTTCCCCTTAGTAGTAAAGGAGCTCACCTGGGAAGTTCATAACAATATTAGCCAATACTAACTTCCTAAATAGAAGGTGCTTAAAAGTTTGCAAGAGCCTATTATTTGATTTGTAACTTCCAGACTCTGTTTCAATCCTTGAATATTATAGCCTGTGTTTCAATGATGATGAATAACTACAAAAGTGTAGTGAGAGAAGAAAGACAAAATTCATATTCATCAGCAAATTCTTGGCCTGAAATCACCATATTGATTACTTCCCAAAAAAGTGATGAACTGCAATATAACAGGTATGTAATTTAAGTAGTACAGAGTCTTATATATGACAGGAGGATGATGTGGTTTTAAAATTCATGATTTGTAAAGGAATAAAGTTATAGAAGAACAGGTATCAGCAGAATGTACTGTTTTATGCAATGAATCCATATTTTTAAAAAGAATAAATAAAAAATATAACTCATGAGCAAAAATAAGCTGAATTATTCGTAGTATTACCTGACTGTAGAATATGACCTGCAATCTAGCCATGGCACATCAAGTGCCCATGGGAATCTCAGGCTGGTCCAAGTTTGTAGATGCTCTCTGACAAGATAAAGAATGCTTTAGGACTGTCTTTAAGAAACAATAGTTTGTCTTACATCTGGTAAGGAAAGTGTTTCCACTTCTATTTTGTATTAGGATGAGGTAATGGTCATTTACTACCTGAGAAATAATTGTATGCCATTACTGTACTTTTCAAATGATGTACCTGCCTTACTACGATTACTCAAATTTCACTTGAAACCACAAGTTCAGTCTCATTAATAATAAATTCTTATTAACCTTTTCTAAAGGACAAAGGTGAAACTCTCCTGACAGCTGGATTGATTTCCATACTTGAATATCTTTCCATTGATCAGCTTCTTCAGAGAGTCTTTCAAGTAAAGACCAAGTGTTTTGATTCTACTTCCTTTTGTTTCAACATTCAACCTGTAACGTTTGCCCATTTCTAAAAGGATTAAGTATGGCATCGAACTCAGCTATACCTTATTTTGAAATTCATAAAATCATGGACAGATTTCTAAAGAATAACAAGCAAGAGTATATTCCATAGGTACTTCAACTGGTTGATTTTTTTTAGGAGTAAAGCTATTTTATTTATGTCTTAGGAGAAAAGACATTTTGAGGGAATGAAATATATAAAGAGTGGTATTCATTTAATTAGGATTTTTCATGCCTTGAGCCTTCTCTCTTCCAAAGTATAAACTAAATTTCTGGTCCATATGGCTTATTCCTTATCTTTCTACTCCCTTAGAAGTTGAGCAATCCAACCATGATAGGTTGGAGCTAAATCGGTACAAGCATCTAACTTGCCTACATTGTGCTTGTCTATCTCTGGATAACTAGTTATCTGACCGTGAACTATGGCTAAGCCTCTTGGAGGAGTGAAATGGACAGTAAGTAGACTTTGGGTGAACTGGAACATCCTGTTTTAGCTGATGATGTGGTAAATTGTTTTTCTGCTTCAATTCAGCCCAGATTTCTTCTGGAGCTGATAATGGGACTGTACGGATGCCAGATATTCTGTGCCACTCTTATCATATTTTCACAGAAAACGTGCACACTGGCACTTAGTTCTTCTTAATGGTCCAATTACACGCCTGCAGTCAAGACAATCTTTACATCTATTTATGTGGTGCCCATTATGCTCCCAAGCAGCTCAGACAAGTAAAGAAGGCTGAAGTTTGCAAGATAGCTAATAAGACACAGTTCAACCTACTTCTGCTTCTGAGCGATAGTTTGGGAAGTAGTAAGTGCTTTAGAGTTGTTCTTTAAAGCTATGATATGATGTGTTCATATTTTAGAAGTCCAGAATAAGTCTTTCTGAAGATGACAAGGCAACGCAGTAGGGGTTCTATGGTAGTACTGGCATGTACAAACAAGGTTCTTAAAAACATGCACCAATTACTAAGAATCTTGCAATAGCTTTAGCTTTTTCAGCAGGATCATAGATGAGAGAGAATTTCCGTGGCCTTCTAAACATTTCAGCGTGTTTTGGTGCTTTACAGAATCCTGGACTATGGGATTCTGTGTTTATGGCTGTCATAAATTGGATTACAAACTAAAGGTGACTCAGCCTGTGGTTGAGATGAAATCCTGACTTGCCTTGGCAAGTGTTTGTGACTGTGCTGTGCCCAAGCGAAGAAAAATTGGCCTTACTGTGCTAAAACAGCCCCATCCGAATTGGTGCTAATTTGGTTTGCATGTATTTATTATGCCTTTGTGTCAATTATTTTCAACAATTACTATTTTCATGATCACAGTAGTTTTAAAGGATAGCTGCTTAGGAATCTTAAATAATTTTACCAATACTATAAGAATATCAGTTATGCCTCTCATTGTCATGCTAAAAATTCTTTAACTTGCATTAACAAGGTTGTTTTACTCACTTATCAAGTATGTATTCAGTATTCATTGAATATCAGATGCTGTTCCAGAAAATGGGGATAAAATGAAGAGCAATAGTGAATTTCTGTCCTCCAGCACTTATTCTCCCTAAGGGAAGACAGAGTAGAAACAGTCAACTCATTAAATAAGTAACTAGAGCTACCACACAAGTACTCATCAAAAAGTTCATAGAAAATGTATATTTTAAGAAAATTATGCAAGCATTTCAAATATTGTGGCACCAAAATAAAAATCCTATAGTTTCACTTACCATGAGCTTGTTGAAATACCTGTGTACATCCAGTTGTCCAGGACAGTCTAGTTTAAGCCTTTTATCTTTGTATAACTAATTAATAGTATCTCCTTTTAGTTTGAGAAAATTTCTGATTTAGACAATAGTTTTCCTTTAAAAATGATTGCACAAATTTGAAGCATCTAACAGTTCCCTCAGCTGCAAATTAAAATATGTAGTTGGTGCCCTGCAGCCTCTGAGAGATTGGGTTTCAAAATCAGAATATTAGTTTTATTTATTTATCTTATTTGAGAGGCAGAGAGGGGAAGAGAGATGGGGGAGAGAGGGAGAATGTGTGTCTATTGGGGAAGGAGGGAGGGAGGACATGGGGGAGGGGAGGAGGGAGATATTTCCAATCCATTGGTACAACTACCCAAATACTTAAACCAGCCAAAGTGGGGCCAGGCTAAGGCCAAGAGCCTAGATAGAACTCAATCTGGGTCTTCAAGCGGGTGATAAGAACCCATCTACTTGAATTATCCTCTGCTGCTTCCCTAGGTGCACATTAGCCTGACGATAGAATCAGTGGTGGAGTTGGGACTTGAAAACACACACACTCTAACAGGGGATATGGGCACCCCAAGTGGTATCTTAATAACTAAGCCAAATGCTCACTCTAGAAGTCCTTGGTTTTAATCCCAGCTCTGCTCCCGATCCCTGGCTCTGTAATCAGTTAAGTTGGACAGATTCTCCAAGCATCAGATTCTTCTTTTTTTGAGCAAAGAATCGATGTTGGAAAAGTGCCCCCAAAGAGTGTCTGCTTTGAAGAAGCAATGGCAGCTGTCGTTCTGTACCTTGGCTCAGTCACTTTGCATCACCTCATCCTTAAATGATATTCAAAGAACTATGATTTGACAGCCAAAGTACAATTAAAAAGTCTTCAGATTTTGCCTTATTCCTTGAGAATTGTCACAGGGAGGAATACAAAATTGTATTGTTGTCTTTAGTCTCCTCTATCAAATTACTGCAAGCTAGGTAGCTCTTCTGGTGGCAGGAGGTGTTCCTTGGTTTTCGGTGAAATCACTCCTGTCTCTCCTCCAGTTTTGTACTACAGTCTCCTCTTGGTGTTGTCTGATGTCCCTCTGCCTTTTCTTCTCATAAAGACTCTTGTGGTGTTTAGGGCCCACCTAGATAATCTAGGATGGTTTTCTTATCTCAAGATCCTTAGTTTGGTTACATCTGCAAAGACCCCTTTTCCAAATCGGGCAATAGGCACAGAGATTAGGAAACAGAAATCGCATTTTGGAAGCAGCATTTAGGCCATTACCATTACTCAAGTAAAATCCATCACCTCTCCTCCTGGGGACCAGAATTGTGGCACAGTGGGTTAAATCGCTGCCGTTGACATGGGCATCCCATTTGGGCAGCAGTTTGAGTGCTGGCTGCTCTGCTTCTAATCAAGTTCCCTGCTGATGTGCCTAGGAAAGCAGAACTTGGGACCCTGCCACCCATATGAGAAACCCAGAGGGAGTTCCAGGCTCCTTGCTTTGGCCTGGCCCAGCTTCAGAAGTTGTGGTTCATTCATTTGGGAATGAACCAGCTGCTAGAAATATCTCTACCTTTGTAAATCTGCTCTTTAAATAAATAAATAAATAGATAAGCCTTTAAAAAATATACCTAAAGAAAACCCTCCTCCAGTTGCCACTGTACTCCTTGATGACATCATTCATTTCTCCATCACTCTTCCATGCACTCAGATTTAAACCTGAGAATCTTCCCAAATACACAAGTCATGTGATTCTTTCTTGATTTCCTAGCTGATCTTTTTTCCCTTAGAGATAGAAATCAATTTTGTGTTTTTGTTCTTAATTCATTTTCTCTTTTTTTCTTCACAGATTAATTTTTTTATCTGAAAGTCAGAGTTACACAGAGAAAGAGAGGCAGAGAGGGGGGGAGCTTCTATCCACTGGTTCACTCCCCAATTGGATGCAAAAGCCGGAACTGTGCCGATCCAAAGCCCGGAGTCAGGAGCTCCTTCCAGGTCTCCCATGTGGGTGCAGGGGCCCAAGGACTTGGGCCATCCTCTACTGCTTTCCCAAGTCATAGCAGAGAGCTGGATCAGAACTGGAGCAGTTAGGTTTCAAACTAGTGCCCATATGGGATGCCGATACTTCAAGCCAGGGCATTAACCTGCTGCTCCAAAGTCTCCTTATAAGAAAAGGTAGATTACCAGAAATACTTCAGTTCCTTTTATGTATACTTTGGACATAGTTTTCTCCTGCTTAAGGATACTTCTTTTCTTTTCTGACCTTCCTCAATTTTTTAGTCGATGTTGCTCTCCAGATCTGCATTTTTAAAGTATTGCCCAATGAAGCTACACGGGCCATCCCATGAACTATACTTTGAATGTGAGCAGTGGTTTTCTAAGTTAGGTCCTCAGAACAGCTATACCTGGGTGACTGTGGAAACTTGTTAGACTTGCAGATTCTCAGGGTCCACTCCAGACAAAATGGATCAGAAACTTTGGAAGTGGGATCCAGAAGTTTGTGCTTTAATAGATCTTCTAGGAGTATTCTTTGAAGTTTGAGAACCATTGATGTGGATACCAGGCAGGAGGAAGACCTAGAAAGTGATTCTGTGGTGGAGACTGAGAGTGTGTGTGTGTGTGTGTGTGTGACTTGCATATTTTAATCCTGTTAAAAGGTGTGACTTTCCGGTGTCAGTGGGTGATTGAGGATTTATGGCAACACCAGATGAGTTTGATAGAAAACCCTTCAGTGAAGATGTATCACTTATTCTTAGAGAATTAATAAACTTACCCCAGAGAACACAACATCGTACAAGGTGGTAGACAAAGGTGTATGAGTGTTGAGAATAATTTAATACAGCTCAACCCCTCATGGATTATGTAGGATCCATAGAGCATGCCCAAAGTACCACTACCCACTCTGGAAGTCATGAAGGAATCCAGGAGAGCCGGTTGAGAGGCTTGGGTGGGAAAGGTTGCTTCAGAGAGGGGACAGAGACCTGTAGAAGATCAGAAAGGTGGTTCTCTCTACTTGGAAAGAGGATGGGACTGGCAGGTGGATTCAGGAGTTCTTCGGGGACCATTACTGCTTAAGCAGAGGCCTTATCTCTTGAGATGGCTGAGCTCCGTAGGAAGCAGCACAGTACCTTGGAGACAAGACTAAAGTTACTCCAGTTTCTTATGGCATCGCTGAAAGATCAATGATGGGAGTAGGGGGTGAGGAAAGGCATGGGGACATCGTGTTAGGCCCTGGGCTCCCCTTCCAATTTCTTGAGGTTGTGGAATCAGGAGCTTCTCCTTGCAAAATCGCCAATTTGAGAAGGGCCTGCAAAGAGAAATCCTCTTGAGTTTGAATTTAGGATTGAGCTAATGTTTACAAAAAGGAGAGTACTTTTAAATAAAATGTGTACTTTTAATTGACAGTTTTTTTCCACTTTCAGTAGGATTTGGAACATCTAAAGCAATAGACCATGAATTTATTTTTATGTATTTGAGTTTGGGGTGAAACCCCAATATTTTATACATAAAATAAGCTATAATAATAACTGTATCAGTTCAAGAAATGAGAAAATATTCAATGTTTTTGATAACTTTTCCCAGTAAAATTTACTCCAATCCTTTTGTATTATTTTGAACCAGAATAAATCAATTTGAAAATTTATTGGGAAGAATAAATGAGAATGAAGTCTATTCTCTAAGGAATGAGAATGTAACTGAACTTTCTCTTTACTTTTTAAGACAATTCTTAAAATTTACATTTGGGAGGGAAGGAGAGAAGAGACCTAGAGAGACTGAAAAATACAGATAGAAATCTTAAAACTGCTGGTTCACTTCTCAGATGTGTGCAATAGCCACCAGTCTGTGATTCCATCTGGTCTCCCACAGGGTTGGCAGGGAACCAACTACTTGAGTCATCACCCGTTGCTTCTCTGGATGTGCATCAGCAGGAAGCTGCAATTGGAAGTGGAGTTAGAACTCAAACCTAGGCACTTTGATATGGAATCTGGTTCCCCAAGTGCCATCTTAAGCTCTGTGCCAAATGTTTTCCCTGAAATTTCTCTTGTTATGCTGCATAGATTTTGGAGCCAAGTTGTCTAGGATTGAATCTTACGTATGACAGCTTGTACATTGCATCAGATTTTAACATCTTCAAAATCGTTGTTTAAGAACGACACAGATTAGCAGACTTACGACATAGTCTGACACAGAATAAATGTTAGTGTTAGCTAGCTGCTGCTATTTTTCCCTAAAACTTTTCACAATAATTTTTATTTTCATAAAAATTATAGGAATAAAATAGATTCCTAGCAGATATGACTTAGTATGTCAGTTTTTTCATATTTATGCCTAAGATATTTAGAAAAAGACAGTGATGATTGTCTGTATTTTAGTTTTTGAAATAAATCTCATGGGAATCCTGTTTCAGTTTTGATGGTCATTTGAAGGAAATTAATTTTAAAAGACTGTAGTTGCTTCCAGTTAATGGAATGAAATACCCCACAGAAAATAATATGACAATTTCCATGACTTTGAGGTAATTTGGTGACTTAGCTTCTCACTATCAATCAATCACAATTAAAAATTAAAGTTTTATTTAATTAAAAGAACCGGCTTTGACCATAGTTCAGATAATGTGTGGAGGTAAAGAAAAAAACATTTTAAAAATGTGGTTGGCACCTTGAGATAGCGTGGAGTTTGCATTGCCATTCACAACAGATAATCTTATGTCCCTCCTTCTCTTGTCAGGGACAGGAAATAGATTTTTGATGCTATCTAGTATTGATTGAACTGCCACAGAGCTGATGGGACAAGATTTGAAGGATACTGTTTAAAACAAGTCTGAAGAGCTCTTTTCACATGGTGTAATCGTGGGAGAAGAGAAATTACAATTATGAAAGTAGGAGTTTCATTGACTCCGGTAAAAGCAACCCTTTCCTTCTAAAACCAAACTTATTGATTATTTGAAGTTATTCAGTAAGGGTTTTGGAGGTGTGGTGGAAGGGAGATAACATGTGAAGATTGGGAGACTCATTTCTTTTTCTCTCTCTGGGTCAATTTGCATCTAATCTGTGCAGTCTGTGGAACATGATGGCTTTATGCTAGCTCTTATCTCTTTATTGATATTTTACTCAGGATTAACCTAACAATTTTTAGCCCAAGAAAAAAAGACCCATAGGGAAAAAAGCAGCTATTCAGCCTTAGGGAAATTTTTTAAAAATTAAGATAAAAACAATATTTAAGATTGAAAGGATGGGAAAAGTTAATACAAAGAACTCTAATTGAAGTAATATTTCTAGATAACTTCCTATACAGATAGAGAAATAAATAAGCTCCAGAATTCAATTGTTTCTTGGTTTAGTGTTTAATGGAATCCTTCAGTCTCTTTCCTTTAATAACTGACCTGGTTAAATTTCAGATATAATTAAATAGCAGTTTTGTGGGCACTGCTTCATAAATACAGTTTTGCTATAAGAAATATTCATTGAAAAATAGTACTCCATTTTATTACCAAAAGGAAGAATTTCAATGCCCATAATTGTTCTTTTCTACATTCCTTAATAACATTGGCATGGGGATCTTTATTTTTATCCATAGCATAAATATTTTCATACTCATTCAATAATTTATATGCATCTACTACTTCAAAAATGATTTCTTTTTAGTAGGACAAATTAATTTGGACTAGAAACCTACTAGTATGGCATGCTGTAGATATTGCATGTTATAATTTCTGAAAACAGGGACTTGAGTACATAGGTAACATAAGCTCTATAATTTTATTTAAAAAGACTACAGCTAAATTCCCATGTTGCCCAATCTGCTGGCCTTCTAATGCTCACCCTCATAAACTCGCTTACCAGGGAGTGCCATAGCCACATGGAGCAGGCAGGGAAGTCAACAATCTGTCATGGGCAAATTGAAAACAACTGTTAAACACTGAATAGCGATGCAGCATCATAAACAAACAACAAAGAAAACCTTCCTTTAACATTTGAGTTTGGGAGTGGGCATTTGGCCTACTATTTATGACTCATGTCCAGGTGTCCACATCCCATAGTGCCTGAGTTTGGGTCCTGTGCCATTCCTGATTCTAAGCTTGAGCTAATATCTACTGTGGGAGGGCAGCAGGTGATGACTCAATTGGTTTCCTGCCATCCATATGGGAGACTTGGATTGTATTCTTTGATACTGGCTTCCGCTTGGCCCAGCCCTGGCTATTGCAGGCATTGGGAGAGTGAACCAGTTGATGAGAGCACTCTCTGTGTCAAAAAATAATTATTAAAAGGTTTATTTTATTCATCACGGATTTTTGGTACTAATTTGGTTTTCAAATAACTATTGCATTTAAATATTATTCCTGCCACTTTGGGCATGTTCTTAAATATTTATTTATTTGAGAGGAAGAGTTACAGAGAGAGAGAGAGGTCTCCCATCCACTAGTTCACTTCCCAAATGGTTGCAATGTTAGGGGCTGGGCCGATGCAAAGCGGGAAGTCAGGAGCTTCTTCCGGGTGTCCCATGAAGGTGCAGAGGCACAAGCACTTGGGCCATCTTCTACTGCTTTCCCAGACCATAGCATACAGCTGGATCGGAAGAGAGGCAGCTGGGATTCGAACAGGCACCCATATGGGATGTCAGTGCTGCTGGCAGCTGCTTTATCGCTGGGCCAGAGCGCCGACCCCATCATTTTCAATTTCATGCCTTGAAAGGATGCCTCATTTACCTCACTGTAATCCTGTCCCTATGGAACACCCTTGAAAGGATGAGTTTATCATTTACTTTACAGTGTGAATCTAAAACTGTTTATTTTTCTGTGCTGCATTTTTATTTTGCAATTTTTTTAGCAATGGGCTTAAAAAGTGAATGCATATTTTAGGATAAATTTAATACAGAATTTCTATTATAATGAATTTAACTTCTACCAGATGTTTGTGAACATTTACCATCTGGCATCACTGATCTCATGAAACCAGAGCCTAATACCTGTTGTGACCACATAAGCACTGACTTGCAAAGTTGGTGCTTTTTTCTAGAAGGTGATGCCAAAAGTGGAGATTTAACCCAAGTGGCAGCAGAAAGCATGTTTATGCGTTACTCTTTGAGGCATGGCTTGACTTCGATTGGAAGAGGTCTTCTAAATTGACTTTATTTTCAAATCCAAGTTTTCTTGTGTATATGTAAACACCAAAGTAAAAACTGTAAATATTTTGGTTCTGTTGGTGAAACTTCAGATATACTTAAATGGTGTCATTTTTAGATCAGTATCTTCTGATGCTTTAATAGAAAATTGGTCAACTCCAATAATCATCATTGTCCCCACATTCAATTCATAGAGCCAAAGTGAAGATCTTGGAAATTAAGTTGAAAGTAGAGTATCTGTATTAATACTACTGCTCTTAACATTTATTTTAAAATATCTACATTTTTGATTAAAATTTTTTGCAATTAAATTACAAGTACCAAGTTTAACAAGACACATTTATGTAGTAGATTCAATGTTTCCCTCTAAAGATTATGGTGCAGAAATATACCTGAATTGGTATAGTGCACACAGTATTAATAATTGCATACAAATATTTGATGTTCAAGGAAACTTACCCATATAAGTAAATACATGAGGAAATTTCAAAAAGTTTGTGGAAAATATATATTTTTAAAAACCTATGCATGGGCCAGTGCTGTGGTACAGCAGGTTAATGCTTTGGCCTGAAGTGCTGGCTTCCCATATGGCCGCCGGTTCAAGTCCCAGCTGCTCCCCTCCCGATCCAGCTCTCTACTATGGCCCAGTGGAAGATGGCCCAAGTCCTTGAGCCCCCTGCACCCAAGTGGGAACCTGGAAGGAGCTCCTGGATCCTGGCTTTGGATTGGCACAGCTCTTGCCATTGAGGCCAATTGGGGAGTGAACCATCGGATGGAAGACCTCTTTCTCTGTCTCAGCCTCTCCTCTCTTCTCTCTATGTGACTCTGATTTTCAAATAAAAGAAATCTTTAAAAAAAAAAAAAAACCTATGCACAGATCTCAGATTTTTGGTGCTGGAGCAGACATTTAGCCTAGTAGGTAGTATGCCACTTAAGATACCTGTGTCCCATATCAGAACCCCTGGATTCCATGCCTGGCTCGAGCTTCTGACTATCAGTGCACACCTTGGGAGGTAGCAGGTGATGGCTGAAGTGATTGGGTTCCTGCACTGTGTGGGAGACCCGGATTGAGTTCTCAGATTCCAACCTCATCTTGCCCCAACCCTGGCCATTGCAGGCATTTTATTAACTGTTATTTTACACTATCCTTTTATGAGAAGTCAGACTTCTGGTCTGTGGATGGGGAAAATGAGGCACAACGTTGGGAGTGTTCACAAAACTTATGTATAATGTTCTTTCTCCTAATTGGATTTTGGCAGAAGTCAGCTATGAAACTAACTGTGTATGTTTAACATAAGTTGGTGGAGCCTGCTTTTAGATTAAGCACTGTCATTCAGTGGGGAGGAATTTTATTTTTTTGATTCACCAGATTTTACTCCCAATTGATTAGTAATTGTCTTAGGCCACCTAATTTTATAGACATCCTGATATCTTGAAGCTGTATTCCAGAAGACATGGATGAATATCCCACCAAGATAGAACGTAAGGAGAATAATCAACTTCTCATACTGATGCCATTAATGGATGAAAGTTGGATGAAAAGAGCACATGTTCCCTCTAATTATTGCAGCAATGAACAAGTCAGTATCAGTCGAAAATGTTAAACCTAAGTATTTCAATATTCAAGGTTAGACATCTTTAAAATTCAAATAGACAATATGAAATAATTCCATTACCAATTTGGATTGATTAATTATTAATTATATATTATATAATTATGTTGAAACAGATTTTGTAAGCAGGTAATTTGGAAAGCAGTGCCACTTACAACATCCAGAGCAATGAGAATGATACTGTGTGTCTGTCCTCAGTGAGTCAGCTGCTTACACTTGGTCCAGATTTTCCCATGCACAGTGGCCTCTCCCATACTCTACAGTATTCAAATGGGATTTCGGATGAGATCAAGTCAGGAGCTTTTACTCAAACAGAATATTTTCCCTCAGTAGTACTATGGTTCTGTTAATGTAATAGTAAATTTGTGTGTGCTAAAATGATCAGTACTGGCTATGTTTTAATGTATTGATTTTTTTATATTGAGGAAGAAATTCTTTTAAAAACAATAAGTAACTTAAATAGAAACAGCTTATATAAATTATACAGCAGGTTCTCCTTGCCTTTATGACTTCTAAAAGAATTTCAGTAACATTTTGCCAAATTTTAATGAAAGAGTGATAAAGCAATTTATTATGAAATAGAAAATGCTTTTTTTCTAACATGTTTTAAATTGTATTTTTTCAAAAACTTTTTGAGTTCATTAATGATAAAAAATATTAATACAGACATGGTTAACAATGATCTATTTATAAAGGGCATATTCATATCCATATAATTTCTATATTAATGTGAAGGCAGATTTAAAAATCTGTGAATGTCTTTTTTATTCAGTTAGCCAAGGGCTATTTAATTGCTCTTTAAAAGTTCTAATGAAAGATTTTTCCTATTTCAAAAAAATTTCAAAATAATTGATATTTTCTCTTATTTCACACATTTCTGAAAAATTATACTTGGGCTGGTATATTACAGACATTTGCATTTATATTTAATAATTAACATTTCTACTGAGCAGGAATCTCTTGGTAAAATATCAACCTAAACATTATGAATCAGAAAATACTAAAATTTCTCTTTTATAAAGACCTGCCTTTTTAGTGGCATGGTTTGTAATCTCCAATTGTCAATGGTATTTTTACATCAAAAATGCTTGTGTAAGTCAGCACTAGTTGTTGTCAGCTTATTAATATTTCTTTTGTGTTTTTAATAACATGGCTTAATCCCTTGCCTAACATCATGGTGACGACTGTGGCAGTACCCAGTCTCACAGAGGTAATACAATTCTTAACATTTTTAAAAACCGGGAGCAGTGGATGAGAAGAGTTTTGAAAGTTGAGGTCATGTTGTAAGAGGTGACTGTTCATTCAGGAGCATATTGTTCAGTCTCCATGTGTTTGCATATATTCTATAGATTCTTGAGTTTTTAATTTCCAGCTTCATTCCCTTGTGGTCAGAGAAATGTGTGTTTATTCTTTTTTTTTTTAATTTGCAGAGACTTGCTTTATGGTCTTGCAATATGGTCTAGCCTAGAGAAACTTCCATGCACTAATGAAAAGAATGTGTATTCTGCAACCATGAGATAAAAAGTTCTCTAGATACTGGTACATTTGGTCCATAGTGTTGATCAGCTCTGTTGTTGATTTTCTGTCTAGTTGATCTGTCCATTGATGAAAGTGGGGTATGGAAGTCTCCAATTACTATTGTATTGGAGTCTATGTCTCCCTTTAGATCCATTAACATTTCTATTAAATAGCTGAATTCCCTGGCATTGGACACATATACATTTATTGTATAGTGTCTTTCTGTTGAATTGATCCCTTAATCATTACATAGTGCCCTTTGTCTCTTAACAGTTTCTGTGTTAAAAGTCTATTTTGTCTGATACTAGGATGGCTACACTTGCTTTTTTGCTTTCCATTAACATGGAATATCCTTTTCCATTCTTTGCCTTTCAATCTGCACATATCTTTGTTGATGAGGTGTGTTTCTTGTAGTCAGTAAATAGATGGATCTTGTTTTTTAATCTATTCAGTCTCTGTCTTTAAATTTGGAAATTTAGGCCATTTACACTCAAGGTTACTATTGATCAGTAATGACTTGACCAGGCCATTTTCCATAAATATTCCTATTGTTTACTTTGGATTTCCTTTGTATTTTTACTGCAAGATTTTCTGCACCCACATTCTTTGAGAATGATGACTGTTTCTGTGTGCAGCACACCCTTAAGCATCTTTTGTAAGCCTGGACTACTGGTGACAAGTTCTTTCAATTTCTGTTTGTTATGGTAGGTCTTTATTTCACCTTCATTCATAAATGAGAGCTTTGCTGGGTATACCGGGTTGACAATTTTTTTTCTTTGAAGACTTGGACTATATCTTTTCAGTTCCTCCAAGCTTCTAGGATGAGAAGTCAGCTGTGAGTCTAATTGGAGATCCTCTAAAAGTAATCTGGCATTTCTCTCATTCACATTTTTTAAAGATTTAGATAAGATTTTAGAATCTTATGTTTTAATGTTGAAGGTCTGACTACATTGTGTAATGGTGAAGATCTTTTCTGGTCATGTCTATAGAGTTCTATGGGCATTATATACTTGGATATCACTTTATCCATATTAGGATAGTTTTCTATAATTATTTCACTGAATAGACCTTGTAATCGATTCTCTTTCCATACCTTCAGGAACTCTTAAGACCCATATGTTGGGTCATTTGATAGTATTCCATAAATCTCCAACATTGTTTTTAATTGTTATGATTTTTTTCTTTTTGTTCTAATGGAAAAATTTCCAAGGATTGGTCTTCTAGATTGGATGTTCTTTATTGTGCTTCAGCAAGTCTGTTGTTGAGGCTTTCCACTGTATTTTTTATTTGACATATTGAATTCTCTGTTTCTAACATTTCATTTTGATTTTTCCTCAAAATCTCAATTTCATGGGAAAATTTCTCATTCATGTCAGGTATGGACTTAATTCATGAATTTGCTTCTCATTGCTTCTGAGTAACCCTATGATTAATTTTGAATTCCATTTTGGCATTTCATCAATCTCTTCATCTTCACATTCTAATATTGAAGTGTTCTTCTGTTACTTTGGAGGGGGTGGTCATGATGTCTCTTATTTTTTGAATTTCTGCATTTATTTTTAGGAATTTGTGGAGATATTTTTTTTTTCATTTGATGGCTTTTATCTTTTGACCATACCTCTGTGGCTTAGTGGAGTGTCTGCCCCATTAGTGAATAGTCAGAAGCTTGCGCTGAGTGTGGCCTTGGGGCTCTAGTCTGTGTTCCAGGGTAGGGCAAGTATACAGGGTGACACTGAAATTGGGCATGGTAGATCTCTTGGTAACAGAAAAGAGGGTATGTTCAGATCTGTTGGCACAGTCACAGCTTCACATCCTGTCCTCCAGGGTGATCAATGCCTGGATGTTAGCCTTCAGTGGGTGCGATACTCAAACTCACTTCCACATGAATTGTAAAATGGATCTGTGCAGTCCTCAGTGTGAGTATAGATCCTGCTACAGTCAAACACCCAAGGCAGTCAGGTAGCTCTGAGCCTGTAGATCTGCACACAGTGATTGCACAGAGACCCAGCAAAAACCCTGCACCCTCTCATGTGGTCAGAGTTTCCATAGTCTCAGCACACACAGTTCTCAAAGTCCTGAGATTCAAAGGATCCACTCTGTTCCCATGTCTTCTGACCAGTTTCCAGGTGCATACAAATCTCTGCAGCTGGTACTGATGTTGGAATGTCTGCTTCTCCCTGCCTGGTGCTGGGTGCATGCTCACCCAAGCTGCTGCCCCTGCTGCTGTTAAGATGGTGTCTTTCCCCACCAGTTGCTGGGCCTTTGCACAAGAGCTACTGCAGCTGCTACCTACTTATGTCCAAAATGGTGCCCCAACTTTGATTGCTGTGCAACTGTTGGGAGGATGGGGAGAGAGAAACATGCCCCCTTTTTTTTCACTGAGTGAGCAGATACACTATTCTCTTCAGGGCTCCAGGCTGGAGTCGAAGACCATGTAATCTGCTTGGCTCTCCTTCTGGCTGTATCTCCAGTGGCACAGGCTGCTTCAGTCTGATCTCGCCTTGCTCTCCAAAGTGGTGCTTTCTCTGGCTCTGGGTTGTTGGGATTGTGTGTGTGTCCTTCTACACAGATCCATGGCATCTCTCCTGCAGAATCTCCAATGCAGTTTTCCCTCCAACTCTCCCATAGAAGGCACTTTTCCATTTTTTTCCTACTATTTTCCCCCAGCCTAGAGCAGCCCACCATTTCCCTATTCAGCCATCTTTGGATCTTCCATTTGTTCTCACTATCTTCTTAATAACACAACTTAATCATAAAATGTTTTGATTGGTAAGATGAAAGAAGCTTAGCCATTAATCATATTTTAGTTTCAAATTTTATCCCAGAACTTATTATCTAACTGTTCCTTTTTCTTAGCTGTGGGTTCTTGTTTTATGGATGAAATATCGTTTTACATTTCCCTGAGAAAACACATTCATTCTCTTTTTGTTCTTTAGATTGTTATTTTGCTCCCAGATGTCTTTTTGCCAATGCAGACAGTTTATTGTCTTTTTAAATCTTAAAGGGAGTCACTAGAAATTGGGGCAGAATTTTTGTGAGTCTGCCAACTGGCAGGTTTAGCTCAAATGTAAGTGGGATAGGAGTTTGATGTTTTCCTGGGGCTGGCCTAATTGCCTGTCTGTGGAAGGATTTACCCTGGAGCTTGAATATTTCACATTGCTTACCTTCATTCTCCTCAGGTGCTTAATGGAATTCCTTTAAAAATAAACTTCCTGTCCCCTAATATATGAATGTACTTTATCCTCTGATTAAGCAGGAAGATTTAAGGGTAATACATGGTTTAGTTCACAAAACTTTAACAAATCCTGTCTCTTGAATTGTGCTTAAGAGTCTTTTCCTGGAGTGGGGAACCTTTTTCCTGTTAACGGTCATTTGAATATTTACAGCATCATTTATGGGCCATACAGAATTGTTGACTTAAAAATTAGCCTGCTAATAGATTTATTGAATTTTGAATCCCATGTGTGGTTGCCTTGGTGAGGCCAGACTAAATCCGATTTCATGAGTCTTAGATGGGTCATGTGCCAGATGTTTCCTAACCTAGGACACCATCTGGTAGAGGTCTTCTGAAATTCTGCTCAATGTATTCATCATTTCCTGCCTTATAAATCCCAGACTGGCTTCCTTCACTCTGCTTCTTCACTCAGTATTCTTCTATCAGAAATATGTTATACATTTAAATAATTAAAATAACTATTATTTAGTGATGTCTTGGAAAGGGAAAATTAAGTGGTTTTCCTCATAGCCATCTTGACTGGGTGTTTTCCCCATGTTTATTTTCTATTGGCAAAAATCATCACTTCATAGTCTCAAGTTCGCTGAATATCAAAATCTTATGTGGTAATAAAGGAAGGAGGGGCACGTGACAATTATGGAGCATCTACTGTACTCCACGTATATGGCTGGATGCAAGAGTCAGGGGATACATTGCCAGCATTACTATTATGAAGTTAATTTTCCATGTCAGTTTATTGAAGTTTTTAGAATTACCATGGCAATTTCACATACTAACAGGTTACATCAATCACATATTAGTTAAAAGATTGATTTTTCTTTCTGCTACTCAACACTGTCCTCATATCATGACTAACTTTTGCTAGTTTGGTTTATTGTGCATATAGTTGTGACACACTTTTTTCAAAACATGAGTTCAGAGATTGTTATAGCAAGTAGATCCAGTAAAGGTAAACAATTTTATAAATTAATTGATATAAAATGTAAAAAATAAAATTTTTAATAGACATATCAGTGCTTTGCAATAATACAAGCAAGCTATTTTTCTCTTAATGACTATGATACTACTGCTATTTTTGCAGTTTGAAAATGAAGTTGAATCAATGCCTCATGTTCTAGCTCTCTTCATAAATTGAATTTAGCAAATTTCTTTGCTTACTACTTGTTTCTACTGTGGTTTCAAGAGTTCTAGGCCATAACTGCATTTTCTTCTTCTTTTTTGTAAATATTTATTTATTTACTTGAAAGCCAAAGTTACACAGAAAGAGGAGGAGAGGCAGGAAGAGAGAGAGAAAGAGAGAGAGGTCTTCCATCCACTGGTTCACTCCCCAAATGGCCACAATGGTGGAAGCTGTGCTGATCCAAAGCCAGGAGCTTCTTCAGGTCACCCATGCGGGTGTAGGGGCCCAAGGACTTGGGCTAGCTTCTACTGCTTTCCCAGGCCATAGTAGAGAGCTGGATCAGAAGTGGAGCAGCTGGGACTTGAACCAGTGCCCATATGGGATGCTGGCACTGCAGGCAGTAGCTTACCTGCTACGCCACTGCGCCGGCCCCTATAACTGTATTTTATTTAGCATCAATTTCTAAATCTTGTCCCATGAAAATGCAAGTTATTTTAAGAGGAAATGCCTCATTTCTTATTAAAGTGATACAATATTGATGGGGATCAAAAGAGAAATGAATAATGGAGCACACACCCTGACTTCAAATCTTTTCTCCATTCAGATTCTGCTTTGTACTTTGGGTATTAACTCTAAATGGCTTGAATCAATCTTTCTTTGTACTTAGGGTTCTAAAAATGTTAAAATTTTCAAATGACAAGCCCAGTCATAGGATGACCAGAATCTATTTAATGATATTACTAAAACCATTAAAAGTTAGATTATCTTGGAAACTATTTTATGTAAAAATAGAATTTTATCCAGATATAATAAAAATTATGCTCATTATATTTTCAAATATTTTCACCTTGTTTTCTAGTATTAGCTGAATTAAGCATAGTTAATAATAAATTTTTTTTTTTTTTTTTTTTTTTTTTTTTTTTTTTGACAGGCAGAGTGGACAGTGAGAGAGAGAGACAGAGAGAAAGGTCTTCCTTTTGCCGCTGGTTCACCCTCCAATGGCCGCCGCTGCAGCCGGCGCACCGTGCTGATCCGATGGCAGGAGCCAGGATCCAGGTGCTTTTCCTGGTCTCCCATGGGGTGCAGGGCCCAAGCACCTGGGCCATCCTCCACTGCACTCCCTGGCCATAGCAGAGAGCTGGCCTGGAAGAGGGGCAACCGGGACAGAATCCGGCGCCCTGACCGGGACTAGAACCCGGTGTGCCGGCGCCGCAAGGTGGAGGATTAGCCTATTGAGCCACGGCGCCGGCTCAATAATAAATTTTTTTAGTTAGCATTTCCTTGGAGTTCTTGACATTTTTTTCTCTATTTAATGCTTGTCATCAATGTAAATAATGAGACACTTGAAGAGTTAATTTAGTCTTAAGTTCTCTTTAAAACAATGAAAAAATCAGTGCCATTATTGTCTGTTTAATAATTGTCTTTGCTTCTCCCTACATCCAAAATTTACTATCTAATTATTAAATATTTTACAGAGATATTCCCTCAAGAGGGCAAAGTGTAATTTCACCAGCTAGGCTAATGTCCACTAAAATATGAGTTTTAATTAGCTGCTATTCAAATGGTTGTGGTGCAACTCAATTTCCACAAAATATTTTATTGACAAAGTGTATTTTCATTGACAAAGACCCTTCATCAATATAGACACAAAGTTTTTAACATCACTGCTAGTTGACATTTAACCTTTACATGAATGCTTATGGTGTTGATTACCATTCCCTTGATGTGGTCATTCCAATTATGGGGCAATTGAATAGGTTAGAAAAGTCATAAATAAGTCTGCCTGTCTATCACTTCTACCTATAAGGTTTCATTCTGTCCTGTGAACCCATATCAATGTTTATTTTAGCACATTTTATTATGCATGACAATTACTCAGGACAGTATAAAGGAGGAAAGGGCTGTGGCTACTTGAAAGGAAATGAAGAGATCCTGGTAAGGTTTTGGAAGAGTACGCAGAGGCAGACTGTGTGATTTTTCTCTCAAAGGCTGCCAGAGAAGAAAGCATATTGATTCTAAGCTAGATTAAATATACCTGCTGAGAATAAATTTTTGACTATTTAGGTTAATGGCAGTGGAGGAGAGGGTGCTGCTTCTGAGATAAGATATGTTAATGAAGAAGCAAACAAAATGCACAGATGAGAATGAGAATGTTAATTATGGGCCTCGGTCATTAGACCAGAGTTTTGCAGTAAGTTCATGAATCACTCCCAAGAAACAGGCAAAAGAAATGGAAGAAATTAGACAGACGTGATATCTAGTAGTTTAGAATTATTCTTCTTAGTCCACTATGACTTGTATCAAATTTATATTTCATATAGGAATAACACTTTAAATTATAAATGATTAAAAGGAATGTTTATTTGTTAAACTGGCCGTAGAACCCTGGTTATGAGATTTGTGTCCCTTGACATGTGTCTTAGGGAATCAGCAAATGTTCTTTCTGATATGAAGATGCCATGTTTTATTTAGTGACTGGCTTAGAGACACTTTTAGGAAGGTATTAAAAAGCCTTGCTGGTAAGTGTGTCTAGCACTCAGTGATAGAAACTGCTAGGTGTTAGTCCAGCATTTATTACCCCTTCCACTGTACTAATAGAAGTCTGCCAGATGAAAGATTGCATTTTCAGCCTTCCATGGAATTACAGCTGGCCAGTGAGGTGTGAGCGCAGGATGTGGTGCTCTGTTTCATGGATTTGTTTAAAGCACGTGGATCCTTTTGGGGAGGGATAGCCTTTGTTTCTCTCCCTTCCTGCTTTCCTATCTCAAACTCGATAGCTAATAACTTCTGTAGTCCTCTGAGCCGGTGAGACTAGGTTGAGGATGGAAATCAGTTCTAAGGATTAAGACACTAAGCCTGGATCACTGGTACCTGCAGGATTGCTGTATTACCTTTAGATTCTTTGCATCTGAACTTATTCAGCATCAGGGAGAATACATTTATTTCTCTTAAAATATTGTTTTTGGCTCTCTGTGTGTTCTATAATATTTGTCTTATTATATATCCTATGTAATGTACCCACGAAGTAAAGTTACTAATGTGAGAAAATGGTATGTAGAAGTCAAAGTTTTCCTTCTGACTGTAAATGTGATCCTACAGGATTTCCTGGTTGTTAGAAACAGCCATGCAACATTATCTGGAGATACTCGTCTCTTCTGGGTGGAAAGTTGCTGCTGGGGCTGTGTCTTGTGTAAACCCACAGGCTTGGGAAGATGGAGATCTGAGTTGAATTCCAATGTTTTCAGTTTTTGGTTAATCCTGGAAAAATGTCATAACTTCTTCAAGACTCTTATTCCTCATATATAAATTAGGCATAATAATTTCTACTTTTTCAATTTGTTATATAAATTGTATGAGGTAATGTAAAGAATTAATATAGTACATAGCATGCATTACAACCATTGTTTTTGGTGTTGGTTAAAGGTAAATAATTCATTGTCCTTCTTGATTTAACATTAAATATCTTGCTTTTTATTATTTTTCCAAGTATTTATGATGTTCAACAGTGCTACTTCCTAACCTACTTTTTTAAATAGTGCCTGATTCATGGAGAGTGTTAAGGGGTAAGGCAGAAAACTAATAAGCAGTATTGCATAGTTAGAAGATTTTCATTGTAACTATTAACTTCATGGAGAGAAATTTATAGGAGTAAAACTTTAAAAACAACAGACTTGTACTTTTAGGTGTTAGGAGTCAATTAAGGAATTTAAGATTCAAGATATGAAATGCATATCTTTATTTTAGAAATGTTGTAATTTGTAATGCTGTAGGATTATAAACTTCAACTGAATTTGTATTTTATTGATATATTTTCCTTAAGGCCAGATTCAAAATTGTATCAGTCAGTCTTCTATTGCTGTTTTTATGTTCTAGATTAGAAAATTTCCCAAGATATCAATACTCAAATTGGGATTTGATTATTGTATTTCCTGCTCTTTCCTCTGGCCTAATCTGACCACTAAATAGGGCCCTTGCATTTCAGCTTCAAAAGTTACAGGTTTCAGGATACCTCTCTGATTTGGGGTTCCTCTTATTTTCATATTACCTGAGTGAAGTTTAACAGATTTGAAGTCATGGTATATTTCAATGAACTAGACTAACTGCTTGTTAGTTGGAGTTAATTGTCTTGTTTTTAAGTTCTGGCTTCAAATCAGTAGGCTCTGTAGGCCAGTACTCCCATAGTATTGAAGGTGACAGCGGTTGTCACTGACTGATACAGAGCTGGATAATGTGCCTGCTAAAGTGTGTTTTTATTTTGGCTAGAGAACTTATAATTACTTAGTTGTCAACTAAACCTATGACTTGAAAGGTTTTAGTTGAATATTTTATTATTGATAGCCTGTTTGGTTTTATCTGAGGGATTCAGAAATATTACACAAAGAAACCTGTTTATTTTAATGACAACCAGTGTTCTGAGCATCTCAAAATCGTGAATTGTGAAATGAGGATTCTTACAACCTTGTTAGTTCTCTAATAGAAAAGTTTTGATAGTTGTTTGATCAAAGTAACACTTTGAAGCACACTCAGTAGTTAGATCTGAATATGAGATAAAACAAATCTCTTTCTAACATCTGCAGGGACCTCCTCTTCTTTCTGAAGTTGCTAGGATACTATCTTAAAGAAATAACTCATTTGATTAACTGCAAATAGAAATTGCTTTTTTAAAAAGTTCATACATTTATAATAGCCTAGGTCAGACATAAATCTATACTAGCTAAATGTTAAGCATATGATCTCGATGACCCTTTTGGAAATCAGAACAAAAATCATTATTTTTCTTCATAAAATGCATGACACTGAGTGACTTTTAGCCATGTTTTACCACAAAAATGAAAATATTATTTATAGAGAGATACTTTCTTTTGCTTTATTCTAGATTGTAGTTGATACTGTGAGGATCAAATATAATGATATGCATAAGTACATTGAACCTATAAAATGAATGTACAAAACCAATAATTTTTTACAAACTGATGTCATGAGAAGTGAAATTCTTGCCTGTTTTTATGCATGTAACCTGTTACCCACACCTATGCTTTAACATTTGATGACATTTTTTCCTAGAATTTAAAAATGTAATTTCATGGCAGTGACCATTATTATCTGTAATATTATAAGTAAAGTTTTAGGCACAGAAAACAAATCTTTCTTTGGTTATACAGTTTATCTATGGAATGATGATAATCTTGGTCTCAACATGAACATCACAAAGGAACTCCATATAAAATATTCTTCTTTGTTACTTTTGTATATTGTGAGACTCAGCTACCATCTACGGAGGTACAGGAAAAGCCAACAACGTAATTAAAGCAGCATCCGTAGTAGAACCATTTATCCAAACAAAGCCAAGCTACCAATTCACTTATTAGCTTCTGCTTCATGTGAGACAGGAATTTCAAATGCTCTCCATTCCTTTGATTTTTCCAAAAGTGTCATTAGCTTGATATATTCTTACAGAAAGAGGATGTATTCACAGGGTTCTTCCTATAGGTGTGATACTGATAAAGGTGAAAATTGTAGCTGTTGGCTATAACATAAAGCTCTGTAGCTTTGCCTCTAAGAAACTCTACATGAATAACTGCAAAGGCAAAGAAGGAGTAGAAGTCTAGGGCTGAACTTTGTTGTGGCCAGTTCTCAGATGAGAATGCAGGCAAACATTGGAAGTAAATGCATCTTCCAGTTCTATTCTACTGAAACTTGAGAGTTAAAGGGGAGAAGAAAAATGAGAATGAGTGAACATTAAAGAAATTAGTTTGTGGGAAGTGGAAGAGATGACGAGAGGTTTCCTGGACAGTGTGTTTCTAAGTGTGTCTGAGCAGTTGTATGGAGTGCAGTTGTGTGTTCAGTCCCTTGAAAGGGTGTCCCTGACTTGGGCTAAGGAGTTGAAGGACTGCTGTATCTGTACATACTAATTTATATCAACGCATTTAAGAATTCAAAGAGAACTTTTCTATTTTATTGCAAGTCTAGGGGAGATCTTGTACCTAATAAGTGATATTGGGAATCTGAATCCCCAAAATATGGATGTATTTGAGAATTCATCTCTGAAAGCTGTTTGTTTGCAAAGCTTGATGAAAAACAAAAGTGTTTGATTATATCTGTAATGGTGCATTCACTTTTAGTGAACAAAATGATGCTAGCTGTGGATCTGGGCAGCTCAGTGCCACCAACTTGATGGGTTTGTTGAAGACTAAAATAGGAATACATGACTTATATGGCCAGTGGTAGACCACCTTAAATGACTCGGCTCTTCTGTGAAGCCATAAAGTTTCATAGGGGCTTCATGGAAGCACTGTTTCCAACGCTCTCTTACCTCCATCACTCATCTGCCGTAGAAATATAAATTAACTAGATTTACTCCACTACCTACAACCTCTCAAGGGTTTCTCAGAAGTCTTAGAAGGAATACCCAACTTCTGTCCATAAGGCCTGTAGCCCCATAGATCTGGTCTTGTTCCTATCCCTTGATCTCACTTCCTCCTGCTGTTCTTATTCTGGCCTCCACCTTGCACCTTGGGTGCATAGAGCTTCATTTCTTAATTTGTTTTTGTCTCGACGCTTTTGTACTGTTTTTTCCTAAACCTACTGAGCTAAAGTCCATTGTATGGCTGTTGCCTATGAAATCTCTCCTAAAATAATCTTTCCTTGACCACCCATTAAAGTAGTCTTCCCCTGCTTAATTACTTTTTACTAATTGGCCCTTGTTATTTCTTTCATAGTACGTGTGACAGTCAGAAATTAGCTAGTTTGTATGTTTACAGTGTTTTACCTGCCTTCCTCCCCTAGAATATAAACATTATGAGGGCAGTGATCCTGTCTGTCTATTCAGGGCTGTTTTTCTAAGGCGTAGATTAACAACTGACACTTGATAAAAAGTGGAATAAATATTTGTCTAACGTTGTACTAATGTAGAATGTTTATGAAGGAGTAATTCTGGAGAGTGATTCTGGAATAGAATCGTATTACAAACTGCAAATACCATACAGCTTTTGCTTTGTCACAAGTAGGTCCAAATCCTTCCTGTATTTTGAAGTCTTTTCAAAAATAGCCTTATTCAGATGTAATTCACTTACAGTAAAATTTACCCTTTAAAATGTGTAGTTCAGTGGTTTCTAGACTATTCACAAACACAGGCAATCCTCTCCACAGTCAACTGTGGAGCACTTTCGTCACCTCAGAAGCCCTCATCTTTGAGCTATCACCTCCTATTACTCCACACCTATCACAATCCCTAGTTGTAAGCAGCCATTAATATACTTTCTGTCTCTTTAGATTTCCACAGTATGAAATTTCACTGAAGTGGAATCACAGAATATGTGGCATTTTGTGACTGACTTCTTTCACTGGGCTCAAGGTTTTCATGCAGTAAAAAAAAAAAAAAAAAAAAAAGGAAGGAGGGGGATCCAGGGAGAGAAGGTGGGAGGGAGGGAAGTATGGGTATCTTAGAATTATACCTATGAAATAGATAAACTCTGTTCCCTTTATATTAATTTTTTAAAGTCCATTTGTGTTATAGCATGTATTTTTTTTTTTTTTTGACAGGCAGAGTGGACAGTGAAAGAGAGAGACAGAGAGAAAGGTCTTCCTTTTTGCCATTGGTTCACCCTCCAGTGGCTGCCGCGGTTGGTGCGCTGTGGCCAGCGCACTGCGCTGATCCGATGGCAGGAGCCAGGTACTTCTCCTGGTCTCCCATGCAGGTGCAGGGCCCAAGTACTTGGGTCATCCTCCACTGCACTCCCGGGCCACAGCAGAGAGCTGGCCTGGAAGAGGGGCAACCGGGACAGAATCCGGTGCCCTGACCGGGACTTTGTTTTTTAAAAAATAGCTGACTAATAGAAGTATATTATGTGATTATACTAAATTTTATTCATAAATTTGTCTTTGGGATCTGGATAATTTCCATCTTTTTGTTTTTATGAATAAAGCTGCTATAAATATTCACGCACAATTTTTTGTGTGGGCATGCAATTTTATTTCTCTTGAATATATGCCTAGAGTAGAACTTCTGGGTCATGTGCTTAATTGTTTGAGACTAACAAACTGTTTCCCTCCCTTCCTTCCTTCCTTCCTTCCTTCCTACATTTATTTGAGAGGCAGAGTTAGAGTGAGGGAGAGACAGAGCGGGATTTTCCATCTGCTGGTTCACTCCCCAGGTGGCTGCATTGGCCAGAACTGAGCCAGGTTAAAGCCAGGAGCCTGAAACTTTATCCATGCATCCCATCTGCGTGGCAGCAGCCCAAGCACTTGGGCCATTTTCTGCTACTTTCCCATGCATGTTAGCAGGGAGCAGGGTAGGAAGTGGAGTAATCAGGATGCAGGTGGCAGCATAGGAGGCAGCCTGACCCTATGTGCCACATTGCCTGCCTAATGGACTGTTTTCTGAAGTGGTCCTCTGGCTTTTTTCTTGGTCAATTCAGGTAATGCTTTGTCAATTTTCTTGATCTTTTCAAAAGTCTAGCTTTTTATTCTCTTGAATTTTTTTCTATTTTTCTATTCTCCATTTCATTTATTTCTACTCTAATGTTCATTATTTCTTTTCTCTGCTTGAGTTAGATTCATTTTTTCTGGTATCTTAAGTTGCTATGTTGGGTTATTGATTTGAGATTTTTTTTTTCTTATTCTAGGCACTTAACAGCTTTGATTTCTCTCTTAAGATGGATTTAACTGCATTTTTATTTATCTCAGTGTTTTCTGACTACTATTTTGTTTCCTCTTTTAGCTACTGATTATTTGGGAGCATGTTGTTCATTTTCCACACATGTCCATTTATTTTCTGCAATTGTTTTCTAATTGTATTATTTGGTGTCCAGGGAACATAGTTTTGGGTTACTTCTATCTCTTCATGTTTGTTGAGGTTTGTTTCATGGATTAATGTATGATGTATATAGGAGAATGTTCCATGTGCTTTTAGAGGAATGCACATATCATGTTGGATGAGATGTTCTTTAGTAGCTTGTGAGCCCTAGTTCATTTCTAGTGTTGAGTCTTCCGTTTCTTTGTTGATTTTTCTCTCTGGTTATCCTGTCCATTATTGAAAGTGGGGTTGTGAAGTCTTCAACTATTGTTGTTAGATTTCCTGTTGCTTTTCTTTTTTCTATCAGTTTTTGCTTCATGCATTTTTGGTACTCTTGTTGTTTGGTCTATAAATGCTTAGAATTGTTAGCTCTTCCTAATGGAATTGAATATAGTGTGTATATATATATATATATATATATAGTGTTTAATTGAATATGTGTATCCATGTATACTCACTTTTCTTCCTTTTTATACATTACTGTTCTACATGTTATACCAATTAATATTTCAAACTCAACAAAACATTGTTAAAATTATTACTTTACTAAATGTAACCTCTTCTCAAATCAGCTTTTCTTTCATATACATCCTTTGAGCTGATGTTGGTGGTAATATATGTAAATTGCATTTCTTTATGCTACCATCTCAACATTATTGAATGTACATATTTTATACAATTGCTTTTAAAATCAGCTATGAAATGAAAGAAGCATGCATTCATAATTTGTATTTGTTATAATTATATAGTTATCTTTATCCATATTTTTATTTGATCTTTCAGATTTAAATCATTGTATGCTGTCACATTCAACCTGAGAACTTCCTTTAATATTTCTTGCAAGGTGAGTCTTTTGGCAGTACATTTCTTATTTTTGTTTATTTGTAGTCTTACATGAGCTATAACATTCACAAACACATTCACAAGTGATGTGTAATAACTTAGAAGTCTCTATAACAAATTTAAATTTTTATTGGCATATAATCATCTAGCTATGTCCAATATGCACAATAATTCTGAGATTTGAATTTACAGCTGCATTTGAATTGACTGGTCTTTTTGGATGCCTTGATTAGGCAAACATATTTGAATCCTGATTCATACTTGTTCTTTGTGGTACAAAAATGGCTCACTGAAATTAATATATAGTCCTTTTACATAATGTTTGTGTCCCTGATGAGTATGGAAAAGTGTCTAGCACTGAGAGTATAACCAAAACATTTGGAACTTTCTTTTTCATTTTGCTAAAGTTTAGATTCCTGGGTTTGCCAGCATATGGTTTTTGAGACCTCAAGAGGCTCTTTTTTTTTTTTTTTTTTGACAGGCAGAGTGGGCAGTAAGAGAGAGAGACAGAGAGAAAGGTCTTCCTTTACTGTTGGTTCACCCTCCAATGGCCGCCGCGGCCGGCACGCTGCGGACGGTGCACCGCGCTGATCTGATGGCAGGAGCCAGGTGCTTCTCCTGGTCTCCTATGTGGGTGCAGGGCCCAAGCACTTGGGCCATCCTCCACTGCACTCCTGGGCCACAGCAGAGAGCTGGCCTGGAAGAGGGGCAACCGGGACAGTATCCGGTGCCTCAACTGGGACTAGAACCCAGTGTGCCGGCGCCGCAGGTGGAGGATTAGCCTAGTGAGCTGCGCCGCCGGCCCTCAAGGAGCTCTTATTAAAAAGTTGTATACTACAAAATGTGGATGGGATTTCAGGCAGTATTATCTAATTTCTAATTATTTTGTTGCTGTCTGTAAGGACTACCTAAGGAGTCGGATGGGAGGTCTAAGAGCTTCAGTCCTTTATGTTCTGTTGTAGAGTATTACATGTGAGGACAAATCTACATGTGCCTGAGGGCAAATTTAGTTTCTTCATTTGTTATCTGGGAACTCTGAGTTTGTTGATATGCATGGGATGCTGCTTTAATACTCATATGTAAGAATTTAATTAATGAAAGATAAAATCCCGAGGGACAATGATTCTTAGATCTTTCTTTAAGTACATTTAATATATTGTCAGTCCTAATACCCATAAGTGTCCATTCTGAAGTAATCTGACATGCTTAATGCATAGCAATATTAATATTTTAGTCCTTTCTTCTTTGGATCTCAAAGCATCCTGGGCTTTTTCCTGCTACTAATTTTCATAAAATCTCTGAAAGTGATAGAAATCATACAAGGGAGTATATGTACCCAAGTAATCATCACCTTTCTATAATCCATATCTAAAGTATTTTGACCTAATAGAAAAATCATGTTGAGATATTTAAGTTGTGCTTTCCTACTTGTGACTGGGCTCCATATATGCTTTTGGCTAAAAGTTTATGTTCCATTTCATGCCTCTTCCTTCTTTACCTTTAGCTACCTGATTCAACTGACCAATTCCAATAGACATTTCTGTTGGTCAATAGACAACTGTCTAATAGAAAATGCTGTGTGTGATTCCCTTCAAATCTGTTACATCTATAGTAATACTAAAAATCAATCTTTTCTAGAACTAATTTTGAGAAGTTTGGATAAATAAGATTAACATACACATAAAGTCACACATACAGACACACACACACACACAGACACCTACCTGCACATAAAGCAGTATATGTAGAATAAATATTCTCTTGTAGAATCAGGCCCTGTCTGTACCAGGACCTCTGAGATACATGTGTGTGTATAGAAATATACATAATTTTTGGCAACTATAATTGGAAATATTTGTATCTGGGTTTTGATGCTTTTAACATGGGGGTATGAACTGATATATATATATATATACACACACACACATATATACATATATGTAATTCCTATGATTTAAATTAAGCAGTATAGGGGGATAGCTTTTGACTGAATATATTTCTTTTTTGAACAAATACAGGTCTCTATCTTGCGTCCTGTAATGTGACCTCAAGTGACTTCTAATTTGACGTAGGTCTGCCCCATTAATGACCTGTTAAGAGTGTTTACTGTTTTATGTTTGAGATAAAAGACTAATGTGAAGCTATATAGTAATTTTTAAAAACTACATCTGCTAAATTGCTGTTTGGAAGAGAGAGAATGATGAAGGCGTTCATCAAGCATGCTTTCAAGTAGTTAAAGGATTGCCCAGATAAAGGCTGGTGAATGTTAAACAGAAACATATAATTTTTAGTAAATAAAAAGAGGAGTTCTGTGGTCAACAGCCCTGTTCATTTGAAAACTTGAATTTATTATGATGGAGTGAAATTTCTCAAACAAAAGTTTTAAGAAATAATAATACAAAAGATATCTTAGAATCTCTTGGAGGAAGAATCCTTTACTGTAGTTATAGAGTTTGTGTAACATGACTTCTGTGTTTTTATGTAGGATTATTAAAATCTCAGTACAAAATTTAAAACTATATTTTAGACAAAACACAGCATAAGAATTGATACCTTACTATAATTTTACTCATATATATTTATGTTTTGAACAAAAGCATAGTTGCTAGGTACTAGAAGTTAAAACTTTAAGACAAAACAATTCAGGTTTTTTCATCTTAAAAATCAATGAAGTTATACATAAACTTTAAAGAAAATCATAATTGATAAAAATAAAGTATGGCATGATTTGGGTCAGCACTTTATAAAAAATCATTAATAATCGGAAGTTTTAGTGAGATTACAGGTACTTGGGCCGGCACCATGGCTCACTTGGTTAATCCTCCGCCTGTGGTGCCAGCATCCCATATGGGCGCTGGGTTCTAGTCCCGGTTGTTCCTCTTCCAGTCCAGCTCTCTGCTGTGGTCCGGGAGGGCAGTGGAGGATGGCCCAAGTGCTTGGGTGTCTGCACCCGCATGGGAGACCAGGAAGAAGCACCTGGCTCCTGGCTTTGGATTGGCGCAGCGCTGGCCGTATCGGCCATTAGGGCAGTGAACCAACAGAAGGAAGACCTTTCTGTGTCTCTCTCTCTCTCATTGTCTATAACTCTACCTGTCCAAAAAAAAAAAAAAAAAAAAAAAAAAAGAGAGAGACTACAGGTACTGATTAATTTTGCTATGACATGTTGACTTCAGTCAAATCAGTTTTTAATTTTACTAGAACTGGGTGGCAATAAAAATGTAACTAAATCATTGAATCTATTTTCTGTTACCTGCAAGACTGAATTTCATTTTGGGAAAAATATTCTTAAGGGAACAATTATAATATTCTTTGGCTAGCTATGGTCAAGAATTAGAAGTTTGTAACAGAAACTCTTCTTGTAAGCGTTGTAGCAAATCTTTAGAAGAAAGGGTACTTGATGAACACATAGAGCTATAAATATCAATGTGGTGATTTGTGGCACACTTCACAGCTAGAGAAGGAAACAGGTCATTTTAAAACTCTGCCCTGGGGAGGGGCAGAGAAGTAGCAGCGAATCCCATTATGATGGGGGTGGAGCTGACACTGGTATTTGGACCATGTGACCACCTGGCTTCCAGCAATGGCAGTGGGCTAGTCTAGGATGGTGTCAGGGTATAGAACGTGCCATAGATAAGACTGCACCATTTTACTTACATTTCCCCCTTTTGTTTTTATAAAGCAGGAGTTGTATGGGAATATATTAGCCCCAAAAGTCCAGGAGGGGTAGAAGGATGATGATCTGTCTTTAGAGCTATTCCTGTTGATATGGGGCGATGAGGTACTCTTTGCTGGCAAGAGTACCAGTCTCAAGCCACTGTCTTCTGGGTGAGGAGCCGAGTACATCCCTGTAGCAGCATTTGGCTGACCACCTGGCTGTTGAAGGCCTTGGTTCGTTCCATTATCAACTCCTGTACACACTTAAACAGACATGCTAGTATGAAAGACAGGATGAGAATAGCAACCTAGTAGTAGCATTAACCAAGTAATGAGAGGATTTCATAGAGGAGAGGAAATGGGGGGGGGGTCTCTGGACCCTTGTGAAGACCGATGGACGTAGTTTAAAGTTGATCCCAGCCAAGACCGGGAGAAAAGCCACTCATCTTTTGCCGGTAGAGGGGTTTGTCTGTAGAGATCATACAACATTAAGTGGAGGAGAGGACCATCGACACACACAGTTCAGGAGTAGAGCCATTGATGTAAGAGTAGAGGCTATGATTACAAAGGAATGAGGCCCCGAGTGGGCTACATAGGGTCTAGAGCAAAAGACAGAGTCATTATTAGAGATCGAAGAAAAGTGCTGTCTAACCACACATAAGTTCTCTGAGAGGCAGATAGAAACGGACAGAAGGGGCTTGATAATCCGGTGGGCTAGCATTGGCTTTAAATCGTGTTGTGGCAGAGGATTTATGATAGTTACCTGAATGCTTGCAATCTTGCTTTGTTTGATTCTATTTAATTATTGAATTAGCAAATCTTTGAGAATGTTCTCTTGATACTGAGAAGAGAGAAGTTCATTTTACAATTTCTGTGTTATACATTCCTTATACTAGTTTGACATGGTAAATAGTTTTAGATAAAGATCCAATCTAACACCTGTTGATTAAGTATTCTGATTTAAAAATTGTTAACAGATTTTGTATTTTTAGTTTTATGTTATTTGAAAATAAACAGAGCTGAATTAACTGTAATTGAATTTCATTATATTTAACTTGGCTTTGCATGGTACAAATAACATATAAGTAAATTGATGGGCTATGTTTCCTATTTCACAGTTCTTGTTTCTGTTTCTTAACAAAAAAAAAACCTTCTATAGTAAAAATAATTTAAATAGTAGTGGCATTATATTAGGTAATTCTAATTTATAGCTATTAAATATCACTTAGAAATGTACTTTTTTTAAAATGCATATTTTCATTTGATTCAAAGGGAGAGAGGGGGATGGTGAGAAACAGGGAGAAGGGGAGAGAGGAGGAGGTGGAGAGATATATTGAATATTCTGGTTCACTCCCCAATTGCCCATAAGAGACAGTTCTGGGCTAGGTTGAAACAGAGCCTGGAACTCAATCAGGGTCTACCATATGAATGTCAGGGATCCCAAGTACTTGAGGCATCATCTGTTGACTCCCAGAGAGCATGTTATTCGGAAGTTCGATCAGAAATGGAGGACCTAGCAGTAGAATGTGGCACTTCACCATGGGATGCAGTCATCCCAAGTGATGTTGTGCCAGCTGCCCACCCTCCTGATATTTTTCTAAGGCCTAATAAGGTTTTCAAAACCAAATTGAGGCCGGCGCCACCGCGGCTCACTAGGCTAATCCTCCGCCTAGCGGCGCCAGCACACCAGGTTCTAGTCCCGGTTGGGGCGCCGGATTCTGTCCCGGTTGCCCCTCTTCCAGGCCAGCTCTCTGCTGTGGCCCGGGAGTGCAGTGGAGGATGGCCCAAGTGCTTGGGCCCTGCACCCCATGGAAGACCAGGAGAAGTACCTGGCTCCTGCCTTTGGATCAGCTGCGGCGGTCATTGGAGGGTGAACCAATGGCAAAGGAAGACCTTTCTGCCTGTCTGTCTCTCTATCACTGTCCACTCTGCCTGTCAAAAACAAACAAACAAACAAAAAATCGAAATTGTGACAGTGTGGTTTTTTTGTTAAGTAATTTCCCGAGTTTTCAAATGTGTAGTGAATATGAGCTACTTTTATTATAGCAGATTATAGTCTGTTTTGGCCAAGAATTAAGGCTGTATTCCTTGGAAGCAGGAATTGTAGTATAGTGGGTTAAAACACTCCCTGTGATACTAGCATCCCGTATGGGTACTGATTCGAGTATTGTCTGCTCCACTTCCAATCCAGCTTCATGCTAATGTTCCAAGATGGCCCAATTCCTGGATGGTCCCTGCACCCACATCAGAGACCCAGATGAAACTCCTGGCTTTGGAATGGCCCAGCTCAGGGGGTTGTGACCATTTGGGAGTGAATTAGCATTTGTAAGGTCTCTTTCTGTCTCTGTTTCTCTCTCTCTCTCCACTACCTTTTCAAATGAATAAATGTATCTTTTAAAAAAATACTATGTTCCTAGGGAAAGAATCTCAGAATTAAATAGAAAGCAGCTTAGAATGTGTTCTGTCTTCTTGTGTCTTTTATACCCACTCTTCAACATTATTATTATTCCCTAGGAGAAGTGAGATCTTAATCTTCTACCAGCTTACAAATTAATGAGAAATTTGATTCTGTTTAAATTTGTTATTGTGTCTTCTTTGGAACTTTCATATTGAAAAAGTATCAGTTAAGTTTAGCTCTTATTTTGTCCAAGCTATAAGAACCAGGTGTATTTGCTACAAATACCTTTAGTTTGTGTTTGAATTCATCTCTGGATTCAAATTGTATCAATTTAAGGGGCTATTTGTCCATCCTGGTGCTGCTTATTTGAATATTGGTTTTAGACATTCAGGTTGACTTCTACTCCTTTTACTTTATCTTCTGAATGCTCTGTTGCCTACGCATTCAGTCTTCTTGGTTATTTTCTCATTTACATTTTCTTGTAACAAGTAGTTTGACTTCTTTTGTTCTTTTAATTGTGAGGGTGAACAAGGAAGAGGGTGTCACATGTATTGTAGGTACTGTGAGGTTCTGCTCTTGATCACTCCGAACTCCCTGGTATAGATTCCTATTGTGGAATTGCTTACTTAAAAGCAATAATGGTTATGCTTCAAAATTCAAGTGCTATATTTTATTTCTTTTTTTTTAAAGATTTATTTATTTATTTGAAAGTCAGAGTAACACAGAGAAGGAGAGGCAGAGAGGGAGGTCTTCAATCTGCTGGTTTACTCCCCAGTTGGACACAATGGCTGGAGCTGTGCTGATCCGAAGCCAGGAGCCAGGAGTTTCTTCCAGGTCTCTCACATGTGTGCAGAGACCCAAGGACTTGGGCCATTTCCATGGCTTTCCAAGGCCATAGCAGAGAGCTGGATCAGAAGTGGAGCAGCTAGGACTCGAGCCTGCACCTGTATGGGATGCCAGCACTGCAGGTGGTGGCTTTACCCACTACACCACAGTGCTGGCCCTGAAACTAATAGCTTTTATACAGGTAGTTTGCATGTCTTTTTTTGTCTATGAATTTAAATGGAACAAAATTTATTTTTCTTAGAAATGTTGATCTCAAATAATTTATAAATTTCCCTTTGCCCAATCTATATGTTCCCCCATGATTGTTTTTTTTTTTTTTTGTAAATGGATTGCTCTCTAGTTTGTGTGTTTATATGCAAGGCATATCCCAACTCCATGGAAGTATTTCTTATAAATATGATATCAAAGCAAAAATTGCCTCAAAGTTAACTGGCCAAGGCAAACATTATTCAAGGCTATTACAATACAAGAGAAAGTCCAGAACTATGTATAAACTTCATTCCATGCAGTGAAAGTCAAAATTTAAGGTGAGATGTGGCTGCTGGGAAAGTTCTGGAGGGCAATGGGTGGGAGTCTTGGGCTGTTGGTATCTTCTAATTGAATACATCCGAAGGAAAACTCAAATTCTCCTTTCTTAGAAGGGAAGGTAGCTCTGTAAGTTGGAATCAGGCATCCATTGAAAGTAGGCGCCTACCCTCCCACAGAAGCTGGGACACAGGGGTGCCTTCTTATTTGGTGATGACTTTTGTAAGACATAATACTCATAGTCCTTAAGAAAAGACATTCCTGGTTGTAAAACTGTCGAAGCTTTATGAAAGATTCATATCTCAAAGGAGCTGATAAAGAACTTAAAATTTCAAGTTTTCTAAAGGAAACACTGCAATATAAAGGGGGTCAGTACGTACAGTTAGAAAGCAGCCTGTCTAAAGTTCAGTGCAGCTAGGGAGAATATTAAGGACATCTTGGTCAGTGGCATTATTAGTTAAACATATAATGCTTCTTCAGATTTCCTCATGGGCTTAGAAATTTTTATGTAAAATCAATATTTACTTCAGGAGTTCAGCTGTTACTCTGAGCCTTAAGATTTGTGTATACTTAAAAATTAGTCATTATTTGAAAGATAATTCCTGTAAGTCACATATGATTTTAAGATTTATTTATGTATTGGAAAGGCAGACAGAGAGGCAGACAGAGTCTTCCATCTGCTGGTTCACTCCCCAGATGGCAGCATTAGCCAGAGCTGCGCCGATCCAAAGCCAGGATCCAGGAGCTTCCTCCAGATCTCCCACATGGGTGCAGGGGCCCGAAGACTTGGGCCATCTTCTACTGCTTTCCCAGGCTATAGCAGAGAGCTGGATTGGAAGTAGAGCAGCCAGGACTTGAACTGGCACCCATATGCGATGGCAGCAGCTTTACCTACTATGCCACAGCGCTGGCCCCCAAGTCACACATAATTCAAATGCCTCAGATGAATTCAGTATGATAGACATCGACGTTAACATCTTGCAGGGTTTATTTGGATAAGCAGATGACAGCTATGAGCGCTGAAAGCTGCTGTTGGTGTTTCCTGTGAGTGCTTACTGGGTTGCCCTATTAGCTCTATCGTTTATAGAGCACTTGAACTCTCAGTATCTTTTGTTATCCATTCCACAAAATGGTAAGATAAATTCTACAGCAAATGTGTAATCATGGTCGAGAGTTTAAGCATCTGAGACTTCATTTTTGAGTTGTATTTTTGAATATTAATTTTAAATAGAAAACCTAAGTATCATGGCTGTTTTGATGCTTCAATTATGTAATTTATCCAAGAAACATTTACTGATCCTACCATTTTATGGGAATCACTTCATTATACTGGGAAAGAACACTGTATCATTTTGGTGAGTTGCACTCCATTATATACTTGAATAAACACACAGCCTCTGTCGGGTACCATGGAGGACAGCACAGAAGCACTGAATGGAAGTTATTGGAAGACATGGACTTCATCATCTAGTTCACATGTGAATCCTCAATAGTGAGGAATAAATGATCTCCTTATTGAAAATTTTGTGCAAAATTCTGTGCAGTGCAATAAGGGAAGTGAAAAATATAGATTGCTTTTTTCAAGATTTATGTATGTAAATATGCATGTATGTATTTGACAGAGTGAAATGGGAAAGACAGACACAGAAAGATCTTAAATTAGCTGACTCATTCCTCAAATGGGTGCAATGGCTGGGGCTGGGACTAGAACTGGTGCTCTGATATAGGATTCCAACATCACAGTGGGAGTTTAACCTGCTGTGCCACAATGCTGGACCCAATGTATTTGTATACTATGTGAATCTTTGACTAGATCCTACACTTAACAAAACCTTGACAAAGTTTATACTCCATGATACATGGTTCTCCATACCCCTCCCAGGTTCACTGTGATTTTTTAATGCTTCCGTCTCTCATCAATTAATAAACAACTTGAAGACTGTTACCTGTTCATCTAAAGAAAAAATATTTCCCTGATTGCTGGTGTTTGAACACCGAGTGATTTAAATAGATTATAATATTTTCTAGAGATATCAAATACTTGGAAAGTACCATTTATACATAACTAATAGATTAACCATTAGGTCATTAACAACTTATATCCTTTTTAATAATATTGCTAATGGCCTTGTGCAGTATCCAAACTATAATCGTTACTGAACTCAAATTTTTACTGAGCGAATGAACACAATTGGTGTTTAATTACTTTTTTACCTTTTTTTTCCAGTAATGTGGGGAGCAACCGGACTAGACTGAGTTACTGGAATTAAGACTTATTCTATGCATGGTTCTGTGTCGTTCCCCCATGAAGACGGGGAGCGACATAATGGTGCCGTGACTCGGATAGGAAACCCAGGACGGATAGGAAACCTAGAACGGATAGGAAACTTAGGACGGATATGAAACTCAGGAGGGAAGAAACGGGAAGAAATGGGAAAATTACCGGAGAGAGAGACTAGCAAACAGCCTAGGGAAAAGCCGGACGAAAAAGGTGCCGGAAGAAGCTATTGAAAGCCTAGGCATAGACTCAGATACGGACTACGGGGGGAAGCTGGGAGAAATCTCTAAGGTCGAAAGCGAAAGTGAAAGCTAGAACAAACAGACTCGGATACGGACTGTGGGGAGAGGCCAGGAGAAATGAGGGAGGAATATTGTTGGAGGAAAGCTTGGGGAAACATACCGGGTAGAGAAAAATGTTAGGGAAATTGAAGCCGTGGGGGGCAGGCCAAGGCGGACACAAAAGCCACTTTGGGATTCTCAAGTTAGCCCGGGAATAGGGGGCGAAAAGTTGAAACCAGAAGCGGAAACGTAAGCCAGATTGGGATCCGTCTGATGAGCCCGGGGAGCAAAGGATGGGAAGCCAAACCGTGGGGCGGAAACGTGAGCTGGGTTGAATTCGCCAGGCTAGCCCGGGGAACTTAGATTGAATGCTAGTGGCGGACACGTAAGCTACGCTGTGTGACTCGCAGAAGCCGCCGCGTGCAGAGAGAGCACGGGGCGTGAATAGATAGGGAACGGGGCTGGCGTGAGGCCGTGGTGCAGACGCGAAGGGCGTGGAGACCGCGGAGCGCGCGAAGCCAAGCCGCGCAAAGCCGGGAAGCTGCGCAGATGAGAGAGGCGCGGGCTGAAGCGGCTCAGCCGGGAAGCCGCCGAGAAGCAGCCTCGGGGCTGGCAGCGGGAAGCTGCGGGGATAAGAGAAACAGAAGTTTAGAAGTAAAAGAGAAATAGGAATGCTGGAAGATAGAAGTAAAATGGGAGAAATGGGAATGCCCGGAGATAGAGAAATAGAGAAATAGAAAGGCCTCCCTACAACACTGCAATGTGAGAGCTTGGATTCGGTCTGCCTGATTAAGTGAGGCGATGAGCACGATGAGCACCTGCGGCGGCTAGCAGCTTATGCGCCGCAGGTCACTGAAGACAGGCATGAATTAACATCAGTAAGGCCTCCCCACAAAAAGGCAATGAGAAGGCTTGGATTCGGTTTGCCTGATAGGGCTTGTAAGCCCCTGCAGGCTCGACCAGAGCATGCGCTGCAGGGCACCGAACACAGGCACGCATCAGCGCCTAAAAACCTCCTCACAACATGGCGAAGAGAGGACCCGGATTCGGTTTGCCTGATTGATAGGACTTGTAAGAGCCTGTGGCAACTCTAGCAAGTAGAGCAGAGTGTGTGCCGCGGGACACCGAAGACAGGCGCGTATCAACGCCAAAAAATAAAAAGAAAGGGGGATCTGTGGGGAGCAACCGGACTAGACTGAGTTACTGGAATTAAGACTTATTCTATGCATGGTTCTGTGTCGTTCCCCCATGAAGACGGGGAGCGACACAGTAAGGCATCTACAATTTAGCAATTAACTGGGGTAATTTCAGATATTAAACATGCAGAAAAAGTAGAGAAACTACATTTTAATAACAAGTCATAATTTAATCTTGTATCTTCAAATGGCCCCAGGCTTGGTCTGAGCACTGATGAATTCTTGGTTTTCAGTAAGACTTTTATGTAACCTCCATGGGGTTGATTGAATGAAGACTTGGTGATAACTAGACTTTGAAATGGAACTGCATAAATATGGACTCGTCCTCAGAATAGGTCCTCTCACTTCTGCTGCTGAATACTGAGGATGGAATCCTTCAGGATCAAAAAATCTACTGGCGGAGAGAGCCAGCGACGTCAAATAGCCTTCTACTTGGCTTGACCTTCAAGGCCTGGCCAGTTTCAGAGACCTGCAGAAGGGTATGAATGGGAGAGGCAGACGGGGAGAGCTGAGGGAAAGCTGGAAGCATTGAGGACTGAGGGATACAAACAGGACCCTGCCAGCCTCACCAGAGGCATCAGCCCTTGTTGTTGGAAGGGGTTCCATACTGTGGTGCTTACCTTCAGGAAGTCAAGGTGGCTAACAGTTTCAGATACATCGTTTCTTTTTTTCTTTAATTTTTAAAAAAATTTTTTAATTTAATTTTTTTGACAGGCAGAGTTAGACAGTGAGAGAGAGAGAGAGAGAGAGAAAGGTCTTCCTTTTTCTGTTGGTTCACCCCCCAAATGGCCGCTATGGCTGGCGTGCTGCGCAGATCCAAAGCCAGGAGCCAGGTGCTTCCTGCTGGTCTCTCATGTGGGTGCAGGGGCCAAGCACTTGGGCCATCCTCCACTGCCCTCCCGGGCCACAGCAGAGAGCTGGACTGGAAGAGGAGCAACCGGGACAGAATCCAGCGCCCCAACCGGGACTAGAACCCGGTGTGCCGGCGCCACAGGCGAAGGATTAGCCTAGTGAGCTGCAGCGCTGGCCAGATACATCCTTTCTTATGAAGTCCTGTGTAGCAGAAAGAACAGGCCCATTTCTTATCCAGCTCCCTGCTACTGTACCTGGAAAGCAACAGAGGATAGCCTAAGTGCTTGGGACTTGACACTCACATGGGAGACCTTGAAGAAACTCCTGGCGTTGGCCTGGCCCAGCCCCGGCCTTTGCAGCATAAAGCAGTGGATAGAATCACTCAATGTCTCTCTGTCTCTCCCTCCCTCCTTCTCTCTCTCTACCATCCTGTTGCATATAACAGAAGGAACATTGGGCTGATCTTTATCATGGCACACCCTACTTAAAGTGGAGTTACATGTCATAACTTGAGGCATTCTGCCTAAGATGGTTTGGAAAGAAAGGAGCGAATGGAAAAAGTGAAATTCAATGATATCTGAAGACAGTCTAAGTGTCAGTCCATAGCTCGTTCATTCTGAAGAGAGATATTTGGGGTAGATGGAGACGGAATCAGAGCTGAACACAATGAGAAGATTTTTGACTGATAGATGTGTTAGATCTGCCTTAAAGTTGCAGCTATGAGACAGGTGGGCTAGAACAATAGCGCAATTCTCTACAATAAAAAAAAAAAAACTTCCAGTCAAAAGTGTTTGATGAACTAATTTATGTACTTTATGCTTTTCTCGTTAGCTCCTGTTGAAGAAAGGAATCTTTCTACAGTGATTAGGGTTTCATGTAGCAGTGAGGTTTTTAAGGGCATCTGACTCTTAAAGTGCTCCACCTCTCATGTATCCATAAATTCATTCTAATTATTTCTTTAACACTTGAATTAGATATTTATTGTATGCCAGACAGTATTCTGTGCTTTAAAAATACAGCATTTGAGTAGAATCAATATTTTAGTTGGAACAGACTATAACCAAACAAAATTATTCCGTATTGCAGTAAATGTCTACAGGAAATGATCTGGATGCATGAATAAACAGAATAGCTGGTTTGGAGGTTGGGTAGTACTGCTACAGATAGGGTTCTTAGGAAGAAGCTCTTGGAGGAGCTGCTGTGTGTAGTAAATCTTCAAGGATTAGAAGAAGCTAGTCACAGAAAGTCCTAGGAAGAACACATCGTGCAACAGGAACAAATTCAACAGCTCTTTGCTTGGAAAGATATCACTGTTTTCAAGGAAAGAAAGTAGGCTTTGGAGGTTGGAGAGTAGAAGGTGAAATTGGAAGGCAGACAAGGGCCACATCATGGCTGGACCTTCTAAACCTTGAAATGGATTTTTTTTTCAAGCTACTTTGGAGGAAGCTTTGAGACTTTTAGGTAGGGAAATAATATACTTTGACTTAACTTTAAAAGATCATATTGGCTGATTGATAGAGAATAATTGGGTATAGAAAAAAACAACAGAAGTAGGGCAATCACTGAATTTAGGAAACCATTGTAGAAAATCATTTCACCAATGGTGATTTGGGCTAGGGGGATGACAGTGGAGACAGAGTGAAGTGACAAGATTTGGGTTTAATTTGCTAGTAGAACTGACAATTTGTGTATGGATTTTACGGGTGGTAGATTGGGGAAAAGAATGAATGGAAGTTAATTTCTATGGTTTTCGGCTTGAGCTATTGAGTGAATAGTGGTATCATTTACTGAAATGGAAATGATTGTCTGGGAAACCGGGTTGAAGGAATCAAGGGCTACTTATGAATACATCAAATGTATTTCTCCAAGTATAGATGTGTAAACCCTTGGCTATGTGATTAAGGAGCTCAGAAAGAGCACAGGACTGGAAACAGAAATTTGAATGTTATCAGCATGTGTATAGTATTTTAAGCCTTGGAAATAAATGACATTATTTAGGGAAAGATATAGTATAGATAAAAAGATACTATTGAGGGATGAATTCTGAAAGAGAAATATGATTCAAGAAAGGGAGAATGATTGTCTAAAATTCATATGAAAATTTGAGTAAAAACAAAATAAATAGTATTAACATTGGGTTTACAATATAGAAATCACTAGAAACTAATGGTGAGGGACCAGCATTGTGGTGTGGCAGGTAAAGCTGCCCCCTGCAATTCTGGTATCCCATAGCGGTGCCAGTTTATGTCCATTTCTGATCCAGCTCCCTGCTAATAGCCTTGGAAAAGCAGCAGCAGATGGCCCAAGTACTTGGGCCTATGTCATCCATGTGGGAGACCTGGATGAAACTCCTAGTTCCTGGTTTGGACTTGGCCCGGCCCCAGATGTTAGGCCATTTGGGAAGTGAACTAGTGGATGGAAAAATCTATCTCTCCTTTTCCTGTAACTATGACTTTCAAATAAATAAATAAACCTTTAACAACAACAACAAAAAACCCTTGATGATTGTCTTTGTCAAGGAGGGGTAGAAAGTCAGATTGGAGTAGATGGAAAGATAAATGGGAAGTGTTGAAGTGTTGACAGGAACTGGTAATAAATTTTCTTTGAAATGTTTTGATGTAACAAAAAGTAGAGATGTGGGACAATGGCTGGAATGATACGTGGGGTCAAGAAAGGATTTGGAAAATTTGGAAACATTGAAAATTCAATCCAATGAAGACAAATAAATTGAAAAATCCAGAAAGAGAAGAGGATGAAAATAGAAGTGAAAGTCCTAGAGAGAATGGGAGAGATCTGGTCCATTGTGCAAGGCTGTTCCAGTTTTTGATTTAGAAAACATTTTTTAGAATCTGCAGTATTCCTGGTAATCTAACAGAACTGAGAATGCAAGAAAACCTATTACAAAGAAATTACAACAATCGGCTAGAAGAGACAACAATGAAAGGAAAAGTATACAGAGAAACAGAATATGGATGTTACATAAAGTCCTAGAAAAACAATTTCCTGAGTGATAATAGAAGCATCTCAACTTTTATGTAGATCTTTGAAAGATTACTATTTGCAGCCTTATTTTCCTGGTATTTTATTGAAGAGTATCTAATTGATGACTCACTTAGCACTAACACTTGGAAATATTACATATTAAAATATTAATCTAAAAATGTGTTAATGAAAATTTTAAAAGTAGGAAGTTTTACCCAGAGATGACTTTTGAAGAAAGATGGCACCTTGGATTGGATTGTCTTTGCAGTTCTAGTTTGTTGTGCCAAAACACCTTTCAACTTGAAAACTGCAAGATTCATCCTGTAGGATGCCTTTGAAATGTCAGTTCATTTTTTTGAGTTTCTATATTATAAATATCTGATTAGTGCAGATTCTTTTATTAATTTCCAATTACTTAACAACAGGGACAAGCTATTTATTATAATTATACCAAAGGAAAGAGCGTGGGCAGAGAGAGCATCTAAACTCGTTTTTCAATGGTCAGTGTCGTTAGCATTAACCTTTTTAGACTGTCTGTCCCTGATATTTGGAAGAGCTGGAAGTGGGTTTATTCAGCAGAATTGCAGTATTGCTCTTTTGCCCTTATCACCCTTGACTCTTACCTATATTAATGGTTGAGACAGGGTCTGATTATCTTTCAGATGGGCGTCTGTAGGCTGAGGTTGCTGGTGCTCCTCTTTCTGTCTCTTGGGTACAAAAGATCAGAAAGTCGCCAGCCCCGCTGATAGATGCATCATTGCTTAATTGCTTCTATTTAGTTTCAAAGAAAAGACCATTCATTAACATATTTTGAAATTTACCATCACTTTTTAATTTTAAAAATGCTATTCCAGAGACATTTCTTCAGAGTCTTTTAAGAGAAATCTTACGTCTTTTAAGAATCTTTTAAGAGAAATCATATTACATGTGTGGATTTTTGTGCCATTCTAGACAGTTTTGGTAAGTTCAACACTGTGATAAGCGATTATAGCTTTAGGTACTACAATACTCTGCTAAGAACAGGCTCTGGAACTGTGGTGGCCAATGTTACGGAGTTATATTTAGTTCAGAACCAGAGTTTGCCGTGTTTTCTTTTGTCTCTGGCATATATGTTGACTCTGGCTGATACTGTAAACAAACATACTGTATGCCATTTTGAGGGAATGTGTTAGGGTTCTGTGGCTTGAGCTCTGATTTAGCTACTATTATTAGCTGGAAGATGAGGAAGAGAAAATATTATAGTCTGGTTTTCCATAGAGACCTTGCGAATACACACATGGGTGACTGTAATCAGAATTAATCATAGGTTGTGTGTAACATATGGAATAGGAGGTTCATTACCTGTAATTTGTCCAGGAGTGTTGACTCCTATTTGCTAGATTGGGTTCTTATTTTACCTGACTTAAAAAATCATGTGCACTAGTTTTTATACCATAGAATCAAAGAAGAAATGTGTGGTTTGTAGTTGCCTTATACTATCTGCATCTATAATTATGAAACAATCATCAGTGATTATAAGGGGCAATGTCTAGAATTTAAGAGAGCTGAGGCCTTCTTAGATGTTGCAAGCACCAAATTTTGCTGCTGTAACACAGCAACTTTTCAGATAATATTGAGATTTTTCACATAGTAGATTGATTTATTCCCACTATCACTTTCTAATTCATTTATCCTCTTCATTTTTTAGTATCTATTTTCCAGATTTTTGCCTTTTAAAACTAATTTTGATATTTACTTTAAGTATCTATATTTTCTAATGGCTTTATTAGTATTTTTAATATTTGTAAATTTGAATAATCTGCTCATTATTGCTTTTAGATCTTTAATGAAGAGATAAACAGATGCAATTTTAACCTCTGTAGATATTTTTCTAGTGTTCTACCATTTCTTTGAGTATAATCCCATGTTTCTAGTATTAGTGAAATTTCCAGTGATTATAAAAGTGCTCATTTCCAAACTAATTCAAATTAATTTTTCAAAGCATATGGCATGATATATAACCTTAAAGTTTTACAGCAGTTTGAAGAGTCTTAAACATCACTGCTAGTGATTATATAAATAACCTTTAGTTTTGCATATCTGTTCTCCTACTTAAGCTGTTTTCTTAACTCTGAGAATCAAATGTTCATAAAGCAAATGTCAAGCTGAAATTAATATGTTTAGAAATAAGCAGCATGATGGTGAAGTGTATCATCAATAGCTAAATGCCACCAAGGAAAAGACTTCCTGCTTTATGCGTATTTAAAGACCACTAAAAATGCTGAGTTCTAACCTTGTTAATTTATTTACCTTTACCAGTTTTATGGGTGTTATGCTGCCTCATTGGGCCCAAAGCAATCCTTCATTTTCTTTAAATTATAAGAACATTGATGTTCAGGTTCTTCTATTAAAACATGCTACTTTTATGTTTGATAGTTTAAAAGTTTTACATAGTTCAGTGGTTGATGAAGAATATCCCATGAAATTAGACTTAATAGTTCCATAAGTAAATTTATACTGTTTTATATAAAATTCCAGTTATAATATAAAATATTTCTTATTTGCATGGTCTTTTGTTCTAAGGCACTTGATATGTTTTACTTTTTGTATAATATTAGGTTGGATTTGTGCCAAGAAAATGTGAACAAAATGGTTTCTTGATGCTTTAGACAATATTTATCAAAACTATGAAAAATGATATGCATTTTGGTTCCCTGTCCCATCTGTTTAATAACAGTCTCATTCCATGTTCAAATGACCTAGAACCATTCTCATTTTCAAAAACGAAAAGTTAGACTGGCATTTTCTCATAATAAAGGTGATAGGATTTTAGCATTGTATTCTTTGAAATGACCTTAACCAAGTTCTGCTATCTAATCCTGGAAGAGAAGGCTTGTAGATTTAACTTTAAAACCAAAGTTGTCCTCAATGACAAGCATTCTAAGTATTTTACAAATAATAATTATAAAATTGTTTTATAAGTATTAATTTTATATTTAGGTATTTTAAAATAAACTTATTGGGTGTTTAATAGGAAGTGTTTTTCTTGAAGCTATTGGTGTTTTACTTGAACAAAACATTAAAGTGATTGGTTGAGAAGTAGATTCAGGTAGCTACCTAAATTACTCTCCAGGTTAAAATTAGATTGACCTTTCTTTTGGAGCAGAGTTCTATATATCTATCCATTTATCTGTCTATCCACCTATTTATCCACACTTCTTAAGATATTTCTGGATATGGATATGATGCTTGGTTTATCTCTTCAAATGTTAAATGCTCTGATTGCCCTAAGAAGCCACGTCTAGCCCCACGTTGACTAATTGTTAAAACTTAACTTGACACTTAAATGAACATTTAGAGTGAATGCACTATAAGTCTTTGTCAGAATTTAATCTTAGCTTGTTGTTGCTCAATACTTTTGAGTCTACTGAGAGGAACAAAACATAGATAGAAGTACGCGGATGCTATTAAGCATTGTAAAGCAGTGATTGTGAAGAAGGAATAACACATTCTCTGCATTAGTCAAAATAAATTTGGCTATGTTACAGTAAAATAGATCTCATTGTCACCGCTTAACTCACACATTTCTGAGTCATGTAAGAAATACATGTCTATCACAGATCATCTATTACTTTGCTCCAGATATCTTCACTCTATGACCCATGATCCCAGAGCACCCCCTATTTTGAGCATTTCAAGTTTTATAGTATACATAAGAGAGACATGAAGAGCAACAAACAAGCTGTTAGAGCGCCTGTCTGCCAGTGCCACATATCACTACTGTCCGCAGTTAATTGACCATAGCAAGTCATCTGGGAATTTCTGAATTCTATACTGTGGGGAAATACATAAAATCCTTCCCACACAGAGGATTACTATAGGAAGAAAAATCAGAATATTTGGTAAAGAGCGATACAATTTTTCACTTTTCCCCTTGGGGAGATACATCTTCTGCTTTTGTCAATACTGAAGCCATCCATAGAAATCTGATAGGCCTCACAAAGGGCACTTAGCCCCAAGCCAACGTGTAGAGAACCATGGTGTTACTGAGCTACTGATCCTGATGGGTACATAATTTCTATCTATTGATTTTGAGCAGGAAAAAATGATTTTTTGATCTACATTTTTAAAGGATTTATTTGAAAGTCAGAGTTAGGGAGAGGGAGAGAAAGATATCTTCCATCTGCTGCTTCACTCTCCAAATGGCTGCAATGGCCAAGCGGGGCCAATCCAAAACCAGGAGCCAGGAACTTCTTCTGAGCCTCCCATGTGGCTGCAAGGATACAATGATCTGGGTACAATTAATTTGTTGATTTGACAATTATAGAGAGAGCTTCTATCTACTGGTTCATTACCCAGATGGACACAATGGCCCGGGCTGGGCCAGGCTGAAGCCAGGAGCTTCTTCCCTGTCTCCCACATGGGTGACAGGAGCCCATATATTTAGGCCATTTTCTTATTCTTTCTCCAGGCCATTAGTAGAGAGCTGGATTGAAAGTGGAGCATCCAGGACATGAACCAGCACCCATATGGGATGCCAGTGTGGCAGGCTGTGGCTCAACCCACTGTGACACAATGTTGGCCTAGCTGTTTTGGTTTTGTTAGAGACTCATCTACTAGTTAGTGAAACTGTTCCCTGAGCCATCTCTTTAGATGTTGGAACAACCAGACAAAACTGATCAGGAAAGGAGAAAACGTTTAGTTTCCTACTGCAACCAAGGGGAAGCCATACCTGTTGCACACAACCCAATCTGTAAGGCCAAAGGCCAGACACCAGTCTTTGTTCTCAGATCAAAGTCCAGAACAGTGGCTGCTGAAACCACTTACTCTGACCCTCGACTTTCAACAGGGAACTTGCTTTTACTTTGCAAACGGTTGGTAGAAAGATGAATGGAACTGGGGAGGCAGAAATAGAACTTAGGTTTTCTGACATGTTTCAATATTAAAGAAACTCCAAAAGAAAAAGTTGATAACCTTCTTCAAGTTCAGGAATCTTGACATGTAGGATTCTGCCTTGAACTTCTACTGTTAGCCCCCTCTTGTCCTCTTTTCTGCCTCTCTTCATGATAAATTCTTCCTTCCTCATACCTTCATTTTCTTCTTGTTGAGCTCCCCAGCTCTGGTTTCCTGAACTAGACCTTAAGGCCCTTAAACTCTGAGAAATGTAGTTTCTCCCTCAGAAAATCAAAATGAAATGGTTTTCTTCAAGCGAGTTTGGAAAGCAGGGGCAGGAGATGAATGGCACTTGTATTTCTCAGCTTGGCTAGGAAGGAATCCTCCAGGTTTTATACATTTCAGAGATGACCATTTGTAACAATTGTCAATCCAGGAAGCAGAGTTCTGTTATCAAGCACATGGAATATTTGTATCAGATGAATTACTCAGGCAATATGGTACAGAGGAAAATCGTATGCAACAGTGGGTATGTGAAACACAGCCCTTTATGGGGCATATTGGATATTGTGTATGGTGTACCTGAGAAAACCCCAGTTCAAAATCAGAAGAGCATTCTGTGGTTCTTAACAGTGTTTCACATCTGCAAAGAAACAAATGAAAAGTGCATAGACCCAGCTGTTGATGCTGTTCCTTTGCTACATATTTAAAGCCTGGTTCTAAACGCCACTGTCCGGAATCCTTCCATCTGTAATGTTACTACATTAGGAATAGAAATTAATCTCACCTTTATTTTGTGTGGTTGTGCTTTCTTGATAATGTGATCATTTGTACCCATTTTATACATTACTTTGAGAACATATATTTTCATTTCTTCCCTTCATGTGGCTGTAGCTGAGGATAGGCCAGGCTGAAGTCAACAGCCAGGAACTCCATCCGGGTCTACCAAATAAGAGGCAAGAACGCAAGTATTTGAGCCATCATCTGTTGCTTCCTAGGTGGAATGACAGGAAGCTGGATCGTTAGTGGAGTAGCTGGGACACAAACTAGCACTCTGATCTGAGATGTAGGCATCCAATGTGATATAAGCCACTGTGCTACAACACTTCCCCTCTTTTGTACCTTTTCATGAATATGAACCATGCCATTCCTCATTGCTTCTCCTGTTGCCTGGCACAGTGCTCAGCACTACACGGTTGATTATTGAATAACTTGTTCCTTACAAGACTCTCTCCATGTTTGTACCACCTTTTGCAATATCTGATAAAATAAGGTGCATAAGCATTGACCTCTTTATTTTAACCCAGGCATCATCATGTACTAAATGTAGCGTTGTACAAATAACTTAAAATTTCTCTGCCATAATTTCTCCGCTTCTACTTGGAGTGAAAACAGCACCTAGTTCCTAGTGATGTCGAGAGGAGCTGATGAGCTAGCATATGTGAAACTCCTAGAGAATTGCTTGGTTTGTAGTCAGTAATCATCAGTATCGTTATCATGATTTGGGTAAGGAGCAGGAACTAGGTGTTGATGAAGGTAGCAGTCATAGATTATTCTAAATGGTGGGGAAAACGGCTGGAATAAGAATAAGGTAATCTCCCAACAACTTCCTGACTTTTGATCCTAATTTGTCAGTTGGGAATTTCAGTCCTTAACATATCAGTAACTGGTCATCTTTCAGCATAAAGACAGTCATGTTGACTACCAAAGGAAGTCTTGGCTTTTTTTTTTTTTTTTTTCTGCATCATTGATCCATTTTCTCACTATCGATTACTGTTTACTAAAACAGAATGGAGATCTTATCTCCAATTTGTTATGTAATTGAGAAAAATAGTTTGCACCTGAGAAGATTAGAAAATCATTTATGATGACACAACGTTGTTCTTAGTATCAAAGGGGCATGGTGTGCTGAGTTGTTTTCCTCACAGAGAGAAGGTGTCCTGCTGTGGTTGATAAAAAATGAATCTTTAGGGTTGCCGGTTCTGTCCCAATTGTTCCTCTTCCAGTCCAGCTCTCTGCTGTGGCCCGGGAAGGCAATGCAGGATGACCCAAGTGCTTGGGCCTTGCACCTGTAATGGGAGACCAGGAGTGGGCACCTGGCTCCTGGCTTCAGATCGGCACAGCGCGCCGGCTGTGGTGGCCATTTGGGGGGTGAACCCAATGTAAGGAAGACCTTTTTCTCTGTCTCTCTCTCACTGTCTAACTCTTTCAAAAAAAAAAAATCTTTATTCCAGAAATTGCTCCAGATTCGTAGAGATTATGGGGAAGCATATGGAACTATGGTATTGATTGATTTGCTCAGGTTTCTTGAAGATATTATATAAAAATGTTAAGACAAATCTTTAAGTGTTAGTGTCATGTATCTGAATATCATTGTAGTTTAAAAAAAAACCAATCTCACAGATTATTGGAAAGAACTGAAACGTTAAGAGGATAGTTATGTAATGAGAACTGAAATGAGAGGGAAGTGGTAGAACAAGTAAGTCACTCAAGAAAACATTGTTGAGACAGCAATATGCCATATGACCATAATTGTGTCCAAGAGAGATCATAACCTGGACTCAATGGTTAATGTGGTTCAATTAGCCTAGTAAGTCCTCTTTAGAAAGCTAAGGCAATTCTTTAATTGAAGACTTTATTAATATTATAAAATAGTTTTCATGATTACCCTGCATTGTTTTTTTAAATGTTTTTCTTTTTTTTAACTTTTATTTAATGAATATAAATTTCCAAAGTACAGCTTATGCATTACAATGGTTTGCCCCCCCATAACTTCCCTCCCACCCGCAACCCTCCCCTTTCCCGCTCCCTCCCCGCTTCCATTCACATCAAGATTCATTTTCAATTCTCTTTATATACAGAAGATCAGTTTAGCATATATTAAGTAAAAATTTCAACAGTTTGCACCCACATAGAAACACAAAGTGAAAAATACTGTTTGAGTACTAGTTATCGCATTAAATCACAATGTACAACACATTAAGGACAGAGATCCTACATGAGGAGTAAGTACACAGTGACTCCTGTTGTTGACTTTACAAATTGACACTCTTGTTTATGGCATCAGTAATCACCCTAGGCTCCAGTCATGAGTTGCCAAGGGTATGGAAGCCTTTTGAGTTTGCCGACTTCAATCTTATTCAAACAGGGTCATAGTCAAAGTGGAAATTACCCTGCATTGTGATATGAGAATTGTGTAAGTTTTGTGATTAAGCCTGATTACTTAGATATTTGCAACTTTTTGAGCTAAACGTAAGATACCTTTGGGTTTGCTCTGACATTTCTTTACTGATACTTATTTAATTTTTTATTAATTTAAATTGACATATAAAATTATTTGTATTATGTATAATCTGTTTTTTCTGATTCTTAAATTATATACTCAGCTAATTTTTTTTCAGTTTTTCATTTTTACTAATGTAGACATTTCAGGCTATACATTATTTTGAATTATTTTCTCTGTAAAACACAATTTCACATGGAATTTTAATTAATGAACAACCATAAGCATTATTAAAATGTCTATTGAGTCTTCCTCCTTTTCTTGAGTTATTTAGTTTTAACTTAATAAATATACGGAAGTTTTCAGTTTCCTTTCTGTTACCAACTTCAAACTCACTTGCTCTGAGATCAGCTAATGTGTTCTGTCCAACTCTCATTCTTTAAAAATTGAGACTTATTGTGTCAGTTACTTCCTGAAGCATAGGAAACTATTGTAATTATGTCATTATTACTGGGTCAGAATTTCAGACATATCATCTAGGTGATTGTTTTTTTGCTTGTGGTACAAACAGATGGACTTGTTTTTAGGATCTGTATGGTTCCACTCATATGTATTCTAGTTTGGTAAGGATAATTGGAGGAGTGGATTCAGTTGGGATGGTTGACCAGGGGGCTAACGTGTGGTTTCCACAAGTGGGTGGCTCGAGTGGCCAAGAATATTACAAGCACATAAGGCAAACCTCATATAATTTCATGACTTAGCCTGGAACAGTCATGTGCTGTCGTTTCGATTGTATCCCACTGCTACAAGTAGTTAAAACTACTCTGAGGTTCAAGAGGCTGATAGAGATTCACATCTCCATTGGAGGTGTCTCAACTCATTTGTGAGCATGTTCTGAAACTATTACTCTATATGGTATATTGCGCAGTCAACTTTTATAAATGTGGTCAAACCTGACAACTTTGAGTGTGTGTCATCTCATTGGGTAAAGGAATAAGGAGTGATCGTTAATTGTGCTCAATTGTATTTTTCAAATATTTTATGCTTCTATTACTATCAGTGTGCCAGTTACCAGGACAAGAGCACATTTGACAATTTGATTTTCTAAGCTTCTGTTTTTCATATTTTGAGACCATTTTAGTAGGTACATTCAAGTTAAGACATGTCATCCTTGTGTTTGGATCTCTTATCACTAGGATGTGAATCTCTCAGTCTTAATGCTTAATAATGCTTTCCTGCTATATAATGTATTTTCTGCTGTTATATAACTAGCTTTTTAAAATCAGAATTTTTCATTTTTTATTCCATCTCTTCCTAGTACTCCATTTTCTTTTGAAGATTTAATGGAAAGACTTAGAGGAAGGGAGAGAGAAAGATACTAACTTTCAATACACTTGTTCATTTTCTGAATGGCTGCAGTGGGTGGGGCTGGTCCAGGTTGAAGCCAGTAGCTTGGAATTCCATCAGGGTTTTCCATGTGGTGACAGAAGTACAAGTACTGGGTCATTTTTGCTCCTTTCCCAGGTGTGTTAGCAGGGAGCTGGATCAGAAGTCGAGCAGCATAGAATTGAATCTGCACTCTTATGGGATGCTGACAATGCTTGTGGCAGCTTAACCTGCTGCACCACAGTTGGCATGTATAATTGCTTTTGATATAGTTTTTTTTTTATTTGACAGAGTTAGACAGTGAGAGAGAGAGAGAGAGAGAGAGAGAGAAAGGTCTTCCTTCCGTTGGTTCACCTCCAAATGGTTGCTATGGCTGGAGCTATGCCGATCTGAAGCCAGGAGCCAGTTGCTTCCTCCTGGTCTCCAACGCGGGTGCAGGCACCCAAGCACTTGGGCCATCCTCCACTGCCCTCCTGGGCCACAGCAGAGAGCTGGACTGGAAGAGGAGCAGCAGGGACTAGAACCTGGTGCCCATATGGGATGCCAGCGTTGCAGACAGAGTATTAGCTAAGTGAGCCACAGTGCCGGCCCCTTGATATAGTTTAATACATAAGTTTTTTTTTTTTTTCCCCATTCCTTTACTTTCAAATATTCTGTGTTTGTGTTTCAACTGCCTTTGCAAAATAACAGATATCTTCTAAATTCTACATGTTTTTAAATGAATAGCAAAATACTTTTCTTTGTATTGATACTTTCAGTCCATTTAAATTTATTGTGATCATACATTTTAATTTATGTTTATGAATTTATTGTTTTTTCATGCATTTATAAATGCATTTTTATCATAATTTTTCTAAATTTACCTTTCTTCCTGTAGTTTAAAAACTGTACCTTCCATTTCTATTTTGAAAGAACTACCAGTTTGAAATCTTAAGATTCATAGTTGAAACTGTCTAAAGTTAATACCATTACTGCTCTTCCTGTACAAATACAAGTTTATTAAAACTCTTGTCATCTATTTCTCTTTTGCATTTTACCACCTATTTTTTTTCAAATTTTAGATTTTTCATTCTAATTTTTTTAACCTTAGCAATCTTTTTGGTTCCCCATTTGATCCTTGTTTTTGTGACTTTATTTTTTTTTTAAAAATTATTCATTTGAAAGGTAGAGTTACAGAGAGGCAGAGGTAGAGAGACAGGGGGATCTTCCATCCATTTTTTATCACTCCCCAAATGACTAACACTGCTAGAGCCAGGCCAGTCTAAAGCCAGGAAAAAGGAGCTTCCTCCTGGTCTCCCCCTTGGGTGCAAGAGTCAAGCGCTTGGACCATCTTCTGCTGCCGCAGCAGAGAATGAGATTAGAAGAGGGGCAGCTAGGACTTGAACCGGCACCCATATGGTACAGCAGCACTCGGCTTTACCTGTTATGCCACAGCACTGGCCCCTGTGATTCTTTAATTTCTTTAAAATTTCCCCATAAAAGTAGGCAACATTCTATGCTGAAAACTGAAATATTTGATAATCTTGGGGTTTCTAAATCTATTATCTGTTATTTCTATAGATTACCACTTTTATTGGTTTGTTACCTTGCATATTTGATGGAACTCCTTTGATTCTGACCTCATTTATGTTTGACCTTATTATATGAGAATTTTGAAAGTCTAAATAGGGAATTTTCAAGATATGATTTACATGTCTTTACATCAGAAGTTAAAGATGGGGCAGGCCTTGTAGCACAACAGGTTGAGATGCTACTTGACATACTCACATCCCGCACCTGGAGTCTGGCTTAAGTCCTGGCTACTTTACACTTCCAATCTAGCTTCTTGCTAACGTACCAGGTAGGCAAAAGATGTTGGCCGAAGCACTTACATTCCTACCACTCACTTGGAGATCTGGATGGAGTTCCTGGCTTCCGACTTAAGCCTGGTCCAGGCCCAGCCGTTGGGGCATTTGAAGAGTAAACCAGTGGAGGGAAGATCTCTGTCTCTATATCTATGTTGCTCTGCCTTTGAAATAAGTAAATCTTTTTGAAAAAATTAAAATGACTAAATCACTAATGTGACCATTTTAGCTTCCTTTAAGGGTTCAGGGTTTAAAGCAGAAATCTCTGGTTTTGACTCCATTTTGGCTGCTGGAACAAAACTCACTATCAAATAGCAGGCCTAATGGAGTATTAGCTTAAAGGGATGCTTTTCTTCTGCTTCATAATTTATGACTCCATAGCAAGAATCACAGCTCACAGTGCTTTTTTTTAAAGATTTTATTTATTTATTCAAGAAGCAGAGTTACAGAGAGAGGGAGAGACAGAGAGGTCTTCATCTGCTGGTTCACTCCCCCAGTGGCTGCAGTGGCCAGAGCTGAGCAAATCTGAAGCCTGGAGCCAGGAACCTCCTCCAGGTCTCTCATGCAGGTGCAGGGGCTCAAGTACCTGGGTTGTCATCTGCTGCTTTCCCAGTCCATAGCAGAGAGCTGGATCGGAAGAGGAGTATCAGGACCTGAACCAGTGACTATATGGGATGCTGGCACTACAGGTGCAGGTTAGCCTGTTACGCTACAGCAATGGCCCCTCACACTGCTTTTTTGAAAAATTATAAAAAGTGGACAGAATTCATGTTTCATATATACAGTTTTAAGAGCATAATGATATTTCGCAAACTCCCTCCCTCCCTCAATCAATCCTACTCCCCCTCCTCCTTTTATTTTTCTTTTAGGTTTACAATGATATATTTTGAATTTTCTTTATAATCACAAGCTGTTTTATTCAAGTGAATTGCTGGAGCTATGGGAAAGGACTGAAGGTTCTCATTTCCTCCTGTAAGCCCTGCATTATATTAAACGATATTTCTAGACCATCTCACCCCAGGATCTGGTTGATATGTGGTGGGAGACTCTCAGTGTATACGGTCCACATTAATAAGAATATTTTTCTTCAGAAACAAGATCTGTATGATACAAATTATTAAAATTTCCCTCGAGTATAACAGCTTGCAGCTTCACACCCTTTAAGCCCACTTATTTCAAAGAAGTTAAGTCTATTGCTTTCAGCTATTTATGGCAGAGTCCGTTGCTTGAGCCCATTAGTTCGAGAGGCTTTGGTCCCTCTAGGGAAATGTATCGGCCAATCTTGCTGAGGATATCTGAAAAAGTCAACCAGAGGCTTCCTAAACTCATTGAGCAATTTCCCTGCTTGTAAGTGTCCAATTTAAATAGAGTTTAATCATGGCCAGCAGAGCCCAAGAAAAGCCTATTTCCAGGTGTGCAGATGGTGTGCCGCCAAAGACAATCAAGGGAATTAATTATGAGAATGATGAGCAGACTTAGACAGGATTTGAGATTGTGTGCTCTGATGGACACATAGCTATTAAAAACAAATGAGCAAGGAAGAGGCATTTTCTCTGTTACTCGGTAAAGTCTTCTGAAACTGGGAGCTAAGAAATTTCTATTTGGTAGATAAAGGTTCTAACTGGTAAAGAACCAATAGGTTTTATCATTAATTTTCCCCTTTCAGCTATAACCAAGTTAGGCCTGGACTTGTTTTATTTTTAGCCTGAATTTGAAAGCTACGTTAAAAAAAATGCAATGATTGTTATACAATCTGGGTTTGATGAGAAAACTTTGTGCAGAAAATAATGCAATTAGCCCAGATACAAGCAAATGGCCTATTTCCAGGTATGTCAAAAATTAATATAAAACATTGTTCTCCAGCAAGTCACATTCTATTAAAACAAAAGCATTAACACTAAAAAAGCAGCATAATGAAAATATTAGAAACCTCCTGCTGATAGGAGGTTTATTTCAAGAAATAATTTATACAATTAAATTCTAACACAGGAAAGTCTTGACTGTCCCTTGAAAATTTTATTTCTTCATTTACCAAATATTTATTAAATGCTTATGTGTCAAGCACTGTTATAGGAATGGGAAATAGAACTTTGTGCAGATCAAACAAAATTTCACCTTTGAAAGTTTGGAGTGTAATGATGACAGATAATAAATAAGAACATTCCATATCAAATAGGAAAATAAAGCACAGCAATGAAAATGAGGACTTGTTGGAAGTGTGTGTGTGTCTACTGTGTACGAAAGCTTGTCTGGTAAAGGTTTTCTGATAGGAGATGTTGGATAAGAAACCCAATTTTCGGGAAGAGATCTCTTGAAGTTATGTGGAATCATTTAGGTGTAATTCAGTTATACATCCCTAAAGTAGGAACATACTCATTGCATTTTTTTTTTTTTTTTGACAGGCAGAGTTAGAGAGAAAGGTCTTCTGTTTCCATTGGTTCACCCCCCAAATGGCTGCTACGGCCGGCGCACTTCGCCAATCTGAAGCCAGGAGCCAGGTGCTTCCTCCTGGCCTCCAATGCGGGTTCAGGACCCAAGTGCTTGGGCCATCCTCCACTGCACTTCCGGGCCACAGCAGAGAGCTGGACTGGAAGAGGAGCAACTGGGACAGATTCCAGTGCCCCAACCGGTAATAGAACCCAGGGTGCCAGCGCCGCTGGTGGAGGATTAGCCTAGTGAGCTGTGGCACCGGCCGTTTTGTATTTAACAACAACTAGAGTACACAGGAAAGGTTTGAGTTGAACTTTCTGACACAAAGGTAGTAAGGGGAAATTTTTTCCCATAGTACTAATATATTTTTCATAGACACTCGACACAATAGAGGTCTTTAGTAACAAAATGCTAAAAATTAAAAATACATAGAATATGTTATAATGACTTCTTGATTTGTGGTAAGTGTGTACATATCATATTTGGTTCTTGTACACAAATAACTCAAAAAACAAACATAATTCAGAAGTTTCACTAAAAAATGAAATTATAATGTAGTTTATTTTAGTGTAAAATTTTGATAATCCATGAAGTTTTCATAATACGAAATTCATTTATTTATATTTATTTAAAGGGAACAGATATGCATTTTATATATACAGTTTTAAGAGCATAATGATACTTCCCATGATTCCTACCTTCCACCATCCCTCCTCATTCCTTTCTTATTTTTCTTTTAAGTTTTGTGATGACACACATTCAATTTACTTTATAACCATAAGCATAATCCTCCAGCAAATAAAGAATTCCACAATTAATAAGCAGATACACCACTGTTCCTCAGGAGTATAGACAAGGGTTATAAACAATTAAATTTCAAGATGTCAATTTCACTCTCTACATTACATTTTTTGTACTCTATATATTAGCGTAAATCAGAAATCATAAGATATTTGTCTTTTGGGGACTGGCTTATTTCACTAAGCGTAATGGTCTTCAGTTGCATTCATTTTGTTGCAAAACAAAAGATTTCAATCTTTTTATGCTAGAGTTGTATGTTGTACACATACACCATATTTTCCTTATCTAGTCATCAGTTGGTGAACATCTGGGTTGATTCCATTTCTTGGCTATTATGAATTGAACTACAATAAATATGAGGGTATAGATAACTCTTTCAAATGTTGGTTGATTTAATTTTCTTTGGATAAATTCCCATAAGTGGGATGGCTTGGTCATAAGGTGGATCTATTTTCAGATTTCTATGGACCCTCCATTCTGCCTTCCATAATGGTTGGACTAGTTTACATTCCCACCATTATATTAGGGTACCATTTTCTCCATATCCTCACCAGCATTTATTATTTTTTCATTTTTGGATGCTAGCCATTCTAACTCTGGTGAAGTAAAACCTTACTGTGTTTTTTTTTTTTTTTTTTTTTTTTTTTTTTTTTTTGACAGGCAGAGTGGACATTGAGAGAGAGAGAGAGAAAGGTCTTCCTTTTTCCATTGGTTCACCCTCCAATGGCTGCTGTGGCTGGCATGCTGTGGCTGGAACACTGCGTTGATCCGAAGCCAGGAGCCAGTTGCTTCTCCTGGTCTCCCATGTGGTTGCAGGGCCCAAGTACTTGGGCCATCCTCCACTGCCCTCCCGGGCCACAGCAGAGAGCTGGACTGGAAGAGGAGCAACCTGGACTGAATCCGGCGCCCAGACCTGGACTAAAACCCTGGGTGCTGGCGCCACAGGCAGAGGACCAACATCACCATCTTCTAACTGTGAGTCCTGACAGGTAGGAGCTTTATGCCTGAGGCTTCCCTTCTCTGACTTTCTCACGTATCTGTGATGTCCTGGGGAACTTCCTGATGCTCCTCCAGTTCTCCATGGGTTGCAGACTGGAGGATCTACCTCAGTTTTATTCAGGTAGGAAATTTCCCTGTGGGTTCTCTGTCATACGACTTCCCCATTCTTTCTTTTCCTTCTGCTCTCTGTTAGGGATGGGGAACAGAGACACCTTCTGTCCTGCAATTCATTTCTCTTCTTTCAGATCCTCCTCCCACCCTTTCCTGAGAGAACTCTGGAAGCGGAAGCGGGTTAGCAGGATCTATCACCCAGTCTTTTATCAGCCCTTTATTTTTGTGCTAAATTTTATATCCTTTCTTCAGAGGTTTGCTTTGATACGGCAAATCATAGTTCTGGAATATAAGCACTATTCCTTCTCCAAAAGTGTAGCTTTTATAAGTAAAAATATTTTGCTGTATAAACTGTTGTTTCTTCCATGAATTTCAGAACCTACTTGGAAACTCAAAAGCTCATAAGCTTTCTTTCAGTTCTCCAGCTTTGACTATGTCGTTGCTGTCCTGAGGCAATGAACTTGGAGTGCCTTGATCTCCAGGGCTGTTTTAATTGGAAACAAGAACTTGTCAGTTTATCACACGCTTGGGTAATATTTAAAAATACTGAGTGAATAATTGGATCATATACAGAATATTGTTAATGAGAACCGTTTTAATATACGACACACAGAATACTTTCATTTAGCAGACATACACTTTTAGACATCAATATCTCACACTTCAAAATCCAAAATTGAGATTACTTTTGAAAAATATTCACTCAGGCAATGTGTGCTTATTGGATTTCTTTTCTGTATAAATGAAGACTTTTAAAAATTTGCAGATGAATGGAATTAGAAGATGTACTCCACGAATTTTTAAAAAACTCTTCGTATTACTGCAAGAGAAAAATGAAGATGACTGTGCAGAGCTTTATTCTATTCTTAAAAGTAAGGCATGTATTCCTGGCCACTGAACGTTGGCCATAGCTGATTTCATTGGAAATTAGGGTGGTTTGTCTTCGGTGCCCTTTCCTTGCTAAACAAATAAATTCTAAACAGATAATTCTCTTTGAGAATTTCTTACTTGACCTTTAATTTTTATATTTATTGTATTTCTTTGATTTAAATTATTATGCAGTTGATAATGATGGATTAATCTACATTTTCAGCCCTGACCTCTCTCCTGAGTTTCAGACTCATATACATGGGAACTTCAAAGAGTCTGTAGAAAATAGAATTGTTTGTTTTCATACAAAAAAGTTGAAACCCATGCAAATAAGAGGTCTTCAAAAATTCATGCATATTGTATATTATGGAAAACTTATACAAGAAGTACAAAACTTTTTATACCAAAATGAAGTTATCTTTAAAATATTCTTATTTACTTGGACAGAGTCAGTGAGGGAGGGAGAGAGAGAGAGAGAGAAAGAAAATGAGAAGGGAACTCCCGTAGCTGGTTCACTCCCCAAGTGCCTACAGCAGCCAGGGCTGGGAGCTGGGAATGCAATCGAGGTCTCCCACATGGGTGGCAGTGACACAATCACCTGGCTTATCTCTGGTCTGCAACGGAAGGAAGTGGGAATTGAAATCTGGAACTGGCACTTGAACTCAGGTACTCTGGTATGGGATGTGGATATCTTAACCTGGTATCTTAACTGCTAAGCCAAACATGCACTAATGAGCATTTTTAATTCTCTTTTTCTGTAAATTTTTAATTCCCTTATATTGTATTTTTAATTCCCTTGTATTGCTCTGCACAGACCTCTCAATGGATGTTTGACAGGTGCTTCAAATGCAAATGTGCAGTATTGAACTACCTTTTCCACCCAAATTTGCTTTTTCTTTCCACATATGTCATCAATTTCTATCAATCGTACAGCTTGAATAGCTTTAATAATTTTATTCTCATTTCTATCCACTGTTACTATCTTAGATCCTTAATTATCTTTCCTGAACTGAGCAAATGCACTTATGCAAGTGTCTCTGAACTTCTTTCTCAGTAGAAGTCATCCTCTTGCAACTTTTTATTGATTATCCTGGTCAATGTGCTGTTCCCTAAAATTCTTCAATGCCTTCTTTATTAACTCCAGTATAAAAACTGGAAATTCTGGCCGGCGCCACCGCTCACTTGGCTAATCCTCCACCTGCGGCACTGGCACTCCGGGTTCTAGTACCGGTTGGGGCGCCAGATTCTGTCCCGGTTGCCCCTCTTCCAGTCCAGCTCTCTGCTGTGGCCCGGGAAGGCAGTGGAGGATGGCCCAAGTGCTTGGGCCCTGTACCCGCATGGGAGACCAGGAGAAGCACCTGGCTCCTGGCTTCGGATCGGCGCAGCGCACTGGCCATAGCAGCCATTTGCGGGGTGAACCAATGGAAAAGGAAGACCTTCCTCTCTCTCTCTCTCTCTCACACACACTGTCTAACTCTGCCTGTCAAAAATAAAATAAAAATGGAAATTTCTCAGTTATTCAGGGATATTCTTTATTAGTCTATCACCAACTAGTCTGCAGATATAGTATGGTTTAGGGCTGGTGTGGTGTATCTGGCAAAGCTGCCACCAGTGATGCTGGTATCCCATATGGGCACCAGTTCGTGTCTGTTTGTTCCACTTCTTAACTAGTTCTTTGCTGATAGCCTGGAAAAAGCAGTGAACGTGTTTGGGACCCTACCATCCACATGGGAAATCTAGATGAAGTTCCTGGTTCCTAGCTTCAACTTGGCTCCACCCTGGCTGTTGCAGACATTCAGGGAACAAACCACTGGATAAAGATGTCTCTCTTCCCACCCCAACAACCTGTGAGTGTGTGTGTGTGTCTGTTTCTCTTTCTCTGTAACTCACTTTTTTATAAAGATTTTATTTATTTGAAAGTCAGAGTTACAGAGAGAGAAGGAGAGGCAGAGAGAGGTCTTTCATCCGATGGTTCACTCTTAATTAGCCGCAGTGGCTGGAGCTGCACCGATCTGAAGCCAGGAACCAGGAGCTTCTTCTGGGTTTCCCATGTGGGTGCAGGGGCCCAAAGAATTTGGGCTATCTTCTACTCTTTCCCAGGCCATAGTAGAGAGCTGGATTGGAAGTGGTGTAGCTGGGGCTCGAACTGACACCCATATGGGATGCCGGCCTCTGTAACTCTTTCAAATAAAGTAAATCAATCTTAAAAAAAAAAATAGGATGCTTAGGGGCTGGTGTTGTGACACAGGAGCTTACGCCTCTGTTTGCTACGCAGGCAACCCATAATGGAGTGCTCTGTCAAGTTCAGGCTGCTCCACTTCTGATCAGTCTTCCTGTTGGTGTTCTAGGGAAGGCAGCAGAAAATTGCCCTAGTGTCTGGGTACCTCCCTCCCATATGGGAGACCTGGGTGGAGTTCCAGGCTCCTGGTGTCATCATGGTCCATCTCTGGCTGTTGTGGCCATTTGGGCAGTGAAGCAATGGATGGAATATCTCCTTCTCCCCTCCTCTCTCCTCTGTTCTGTATTTCATTGTTAAAATATACTTAAAATCTCATTGAGCTTATTGAGATACAAATTCTAGAGTCTGATTCTCAGATGTTCTCATTTGTGGGTCTGGAGTGAGGCCTCAGGGTTTGCATTTCTAACAAGCCTGCCAGGTTGTACTATGGAACCTTCCAAGCATGTTTGCAAAGTGCCCCCTTAGCTGGCAAGCCCTGGAGGGGCAGGGCACATCTTTTATTCTGTTTTCCATTACAGTGCCTGTTGCCCAGTGGCTGGGCTCTCTGCTCACATCCACTAAATGAATGAGTGACTCTATGCCTATATTTTTAAGATCCAGTAGCACCTCCCTAGGAGCTTCAATGCCATGGGAAAACTGAACAGGCAGATCTTGTGCCTTCTAACTTTTGCATATTACAAATGCTGACCAGGCTGCTCATGCTAAACAATGGAACACTATCTGGAGCTGTATCTAAATTTTTTATTTCTTTTAAAATTTTTTTAAAGATTTATTGATTTGGTTTGAAAGGCAGAGTTACAGAGAGAGAGGGAGATTCAGAAAGGTCTTCATCCACTTGTTTACTTCCCAGATGGCTGCAATGGCCAGAGCCGGGCCAGACAAAAGCCAGGAGCCTCTTCTGGTACTCCCATATGGGTGCGGGGGCCCAGGCACATGGGCCATCATCTGCTGCTTTCCCAGGCACATTACCAGAGAGCCGGATCAGAAACGGAGCAGCTGGGAATGAAACTGGTACCCATATGGGATGAGGCGCTGCTGGCATTAGCTTAACCTGCTCTCACAGTACCAGCCCCCTAAATTATCACACAGTATAAGACACAGGTTCCATGATGAAAGTGAAAGATTATGTTTACATTAAACTGCTTGAAAACCAAAGAGTAGGGTCTGGTGCTGTGGTGAAGTGGGTTATACTGCTGTCTGTGATGCTGGCATCCCATCTGGGCACTGGTTTGAGTCCTGGCTGCTCCACTTCTGGTCCATCTCCCTGTGAATATGCCTGGGAAAACAGTGGATGGTCCAAGTGCTTGGGAACCTATTACCCACATGGGAGACCTGGGTGAAGTTCCTGGATCCTGGCTTTAGCTTGGACTAAAGATGTAGAGGCCATTTGGGGAGTGTAACAGTGGATGCAAGATGTTTCTTTCTCTCCCCCCCCCCCACCCCATTGCAAGTCTGTTTTTCAAGCAGATAGATAAATCTTACAAAAGTGAGAAAAATACTCAGATTTTAAAATGTGTTTCTGTGCTAGTTGAATATGTTGCCATTTAAGTAAAATGTTCTTGTTTAGCTTTTTAAAATAAGGATTTTATAATTTTTATATAAAGGGGTTTCTTTTGAGTTAAAAATTGTGAATTTCTAGGGTTGTACTTTTAGGTGGATAGCTTTAGCAAAAATCCACATCGAGAAATTTGAGAAAAGTTGATAGGTTCTTAGCTCAAGAGCAAAACTAGATCCTTTGATTTCTTGACATAGTGTTGTAACCCCTCCATAATCTAGTCCTTACATTGCCTCATAGCCTCATATAATCAAGTTCCTCGTTAACTTAAAACCCTGGAACAGTTTCCATTGCTCATAAGACAAAATCCAAAGCTTCTAATACTTCCTGTAAACCTCTGAATGACCTCATTCCTCACCTTGTACCTTCTGCCCCCTCTTTTCTATTCTTCAGTGTTATCCTTTCAGATATTTGAATCTGCCACTCTTCAACCACAAGGCCACCTAAAGCGTTGCCTGCGCCGCTATATGCCCTGAGCCTGACTCCCAGCTACTCTAGAATGTAGCTTAAGTGCCTCTTCTTTGAGTGTGATGAACGTTCTTCTCTGCTAGGGATCAGTGATGTTGGACTAGATTCTCATGGCTCCAGGTACTGTTTGTTCCCAGCATGTCTAACATTTCGTGCTCTTTGCCTACATTATCTGATACATGTGCCTGATCCTCACTGAAGTACGAGCTCCATAAAGATAGGGATGATCTGATTTGTTCACAGTTGTGCCTTCAGTACCTATTAGAATGCTTAGCATATAGCATACCTTCAGTGAGTTACACTGAAGTTAGCAGAATGACTGAAGAGCTGTTTGTAACATCCTCTCACTCCTCACTTCAAGCCATATTTCAAACCGCTATGCTTTTGTACAAATGAATTTCTTATTGGCCACATATATTTACTATTTAATACTCAAATTGAGTATCCAGTGAGCCTTTGGTGATTCCATTACAACTTCCATATACTTTTAAGAAATGATTTGTCAATAAGTATTGGTTAATTCTGATGTAAAAATAAATGTTGCATCCAGTCATCTCCATTGCTCTGACTTCATTTCTAAAGAATTATCATCTCAGAAATGGAAATTGAGATTATTCCTTTCTGTCCTAACCATGCCTGTCTCCCTACTGCTACATGATGATCAAAGTGAATTTTTAGAAAGTTCACCAGATCATGTACAGTTGATTTGCTTCTCATTTTGTGGGTGATATCAAGCTGTTAAACACGGTGTTGAAGCATTTGGTCCTGGTCTGTAGTTGAAGCCTCAACAAGCTCTGCTGTGTTCCAATTGTATATCCATTCTTGTAGTTCTGAGAAAGAGCTAAATTTGTTTTTGCCTAAGAGAATTCATAAATGTGGGGAGCAACTCGGACTAGACTGAGTTACTGGAATTAAGACTTATTCTATGCATCTGCTCTCCCACTATATGGCGCTGAGAGAGGAGAAAACAGCTTCTACACAGCTGCCTCTTGCCAACTTGAGTGATGACCTCCAGGAGCTGATCCTGCTCCTGATTGGAGGAGAGCAGTGTACTCGGCGTGTGGGCAGCCGAGTTGGGATTGGCGGAGGAGGACTATAAAGGAGGAGAGAGACGGCATGCACCAGGAACATCTAAGGGGAACATCTAAGGGAACACCTGTGCAGCCCCCAAGAGAGCCGGACAGCGGTGTGCCGCTCCCCCGCGGAAGTGGGGAATGTGGCAGGGGGAACCGCCCTTCCACGGAGGTGGAAGGGACGGTAGCCAACCCGAGAAGAACCAGCAGCAAACCCGGGGAGGGCCGAGCAGACGAAAGAACAGCGCAGGGTCCTGTGTCGTTCCTCCACGAAGAGGGGGAGCGACAATAAATGCTCTTATTCTGATCAATTGTTGCTCATGTTTCAGATCTCAGTTAAAATATTTTTTCAGAAGATTTTCTTTAGCAATTTCAATCTAGATTGAGTTTGTTATTCTATTTTGTAGTACGCCATTTTATTTCCTTGTGGCACTTATGCTTTTGTATTGTGAGTTTGTGTGTGAGTGTGTGTGTGTGCATACAGTTGTGTGTGCTAAACTCTGCTCCTCACTCTATTCTTAACCTCTTAGTCTAAAGGCTTTAGGAAAACAGGAAACATTTCTGTCAGTTTGTTCATTGTACCCCAAGGAGCCAGCATGGTATTTGCTCATACTAGGCATTGAATGTTTTTTTTAGAAGGATAAATAAATAAATAAAGAACATTTTCATGTTTCCATTACCTGTCATCAAGTCTATGACACTTGATTATATTTATTTGTTTTATATAATATAATCCCCCTAGCAGATGGTAATTTCTATTTGAAATTAGTAATGGATTTTTGAAACTCCATCTTTGTTTTTCTACCCCTGATACATGGAGAAGGTATGATAATAATTTAATGATTGAATACATGAATATGATAGTAACATGAATGGTGAGTTATTCAATATGATTGGACACATGGTTGGCAAAGGGTAGATAAGATAGGAGGAAAACCAGGCTGCTTGATGGTTGGCCACTATACACCCCATGTTTTACACTTAAATAATTAAAATGTGGGAAAACAAGAGCAAAGCAGATTTGAATTTATTTGATAATGATTCATAAGGTTTAGAAAAAAGTTCCTCCAGTTTTGGATGTGCTAGGTACCTTGGTAATCTTTCTGACAAATATCTCCCAAATACGCAGAATACTATGTTCCTATGCTCTCATTCCTCAACAGATGTTTATAAAATCTACAAACAAACAAAGAAGAGAAGTTCAGGCTGTTTTCCTACTTTGTCTCTGATAACAGGTGGTAGAAAATAGGAGGTCAGTTACCATCTTTTGAGAAGCAATAGGTGTGGAAGGGATTAGTTTATATAGAAATGTGATTTCAGACAACTTTCTATTCAGAAAATTCCTCTGTACCTTATGTCAGTTTATGCTCTCTGACATTTAATATGGTATGCATCTAAATCTATGAGCTTGTACAAATCTGTTGGAAGGACAAATCTTGTATTGGAGAAACAGCATTAGTTTGAGGAGATCCTAAGGCCAAGTCAGACTTAGTGAGTGAAATAATTAGAATTGAGGAACCAAGTTGACAGCTGGGACAAGTGTTTATTGCTATGCCTCATTCAAAGGAAGAGTAAAGAAAATGGGACCACTGAAGTATGATGTCATATCTTTAATTCAAAAAGAGTGACTCCAAGTAAAGTAAAGATGTAATCAAAATTCTATGATGGTATAATGGAAAGTGTAATTCTCTACCTTCTTGCTAGTTCTACACCCATTCCTCACACTTCGCCTATTATAGTTCTTTTCCTTTCAAGACTCAGCCATTATGATCATAGACATGTCATTTTTTCACCTTTTACCCTCAACTTCATTTACTTAAAAAATTATTGATATATTTTAATTTTAGATTTGAGAGTTCAAATATTTCATAGCCAGTTTCCCCTCTTATTGACATGTTATTAGTATGATACTTCACTATAACTAATGAACCAATATTAATACATAGATGTTTCATCTTTGATTTCACTTGAGGAATTTTTCTGTTCAGCAGTCCATCTGGGATGTCACATCACATGTAATAGCCATGTCACACAAGGCTGTTCGTGTTCTGGCATTTTCTGAGATTTTCCTTGCTTTGAGCTTCAGAGCTTTGAAGAGTACTGGCCAGGTATTTTGTAGCATGCTTCGCTCTTACACTTTGTTTTGTTATGGTAAGACTGACATTATGGGTTTCTAAGAAAAACCATTGTTCAGTGCCATTTTCACCACATTATCAACTCTACATATGACCAACATGATGAATTACTGATAATATTGACCTTTTTCCACTTGATTGAGGTAGTATTTGTCAGATTTCACCACTGTCAACTTTAGCTTTCTTCCATCCCTTACTGTAATCTTTAGAAGGAGATGAATTATATAGTGTACATTTAGGAGAAGGACGTGAACTTCTGAATGGCAGAGAATCTGCATAGATTATTGGAATTATTCTGTACCTGGGCACTCTTTCACTTGGCTCCTCTAGCTTTGCCATACTATATTAATGCAGTATATGTGTGTGATATGAGTTTGAGTATTTTGTTACTACATGATGCTCCAAGTTCATCTTTTATTTATGCACCTATGATCAGTCATATCTCTAAGGATCTTGGTTTCTTTCTCGAAGAATTGTAGCAGAAACAAAGGTCTAGGTGCTGGGTGTGCTCATTTCCATTGTACTGCCTATCTTTTAAGCTTTTGGGTGATAGTGCAAAGACTGAGTTTATATTCATCCATGTGGATACATATACCTTTTGGTATTTTATATATATATATATATTTTATATATATATATATAACTGTTGATAACAACAGTTATATATAAAACAACAATAGTTAACTATAGTAAGTTAAACTTGGATTGCTATACTAATGCCTGTAACTCTAATCCATGATCAAATGACTCATTCTAACCTCTGTGCTTGTTTGTCCGTAAACTCACACTGCAATTCTGAAAAATTTCCTTAATTATTCCATTCCAGTGTACATGTATAGCAGTATCATAGATGTTAACTTATAACCTTGTTGGTGAGAACATTATTAAATGACTACACTATTTATGGGAAGTTCATTTTGCCTATAGCCCTATAGATTCCCCTTATTTCATTACATTAGTTAGCAACTCTTCTCCTGTCTTCTCAGGGAGACTAATTCATACTGTTTTTTTTTATTTTATTTAAGTTATGCAAGTTTCATGTATTTCATATACATAGATTTAGGAACATAGTGATTCTCCCACCTACACTCTAACACTACTTTCTCCTTCCTCTCCTATTCCCGTGCTTAAGTTTAACAAACATCTATTTTCAGTATACTTAATGATCATAAACTTAACCCTACACTAATTAAGAGTTCAACAAATAATAATAAGAAGAAAACATTGTTCCTCAATGGAAAAGACAAGGCCTGTACACAGTCATCAAATCTCAAAATGTCCTTTTCACTTCAATACATTACATTTTAGGTACTCTTATTAGTTACCTCTGATCAGGGAAAACATAATAACTGTGTTTTTTAAAAAAACTGGCTTATTTCACTAAATATAATGGTTTCCAGTTGAATCCATCTTGTTGGAAAAGACAGGGTTTCATTTTTTGACACCTGGGTAGTACTCCATAATATCATCAGCTAGCCAACAATTGAAGGACATCTTGGTTGATCCCATGTATTAGCTATTGTGAATTGTGCTACAATGAACATGGGGGAACAGATAACTCTTTCATATACTGATTTCATTTCCCGTGGGTAAGGAGTGGGATGGCTGGGTCATATGGTTGGTCTATATTCAGATTTCAGAGGTATTTCCATACTATCTTCCGTAGTGGCTTTACCACTATGAAAGTTTACCAGTTTACATTCCCACCAACATTGGATTAGGATACCTTTTCCCTCATATCCTCACCAGCATTTGTTGTTTGTTGATTTCTATATGAGAGCCATTCTAACTGAGGTGAGGTGAAACCTCTTTGTGGTTTTGATTTGCGTTTTCTGAGTGGCTGGTGATCCTGAGCGTTTTTTCATGTGTATGTTGGCCATTTTAATTTCCTCTCTTAAAACATGTCTGTTCAAGTCCTTTGCCCATTTCTTTTTTAATTTTTTTTTGACAGGCAGAGTGGACAGTGAGAGAGAGAGAGAGACAGAGAGAAAGGTCTTCCTTTGCCGTTGGTTCACCATCCAATGGCCGCCGCAGCCAGTGCACTGTGGCCGCTGCACCGAGCTGATCCGATGGCAGGAGCCAGGAGCCAGGTGCTTCTCCTGGTCTCCCATGGGGTGCAGCGCCCAAGCACTTGGGCCATCCTCCACTGCACTCCCTGGCCATAGCAGAGAGCTGGCCTGGAAGAGGAGCAACCGGGACTGAATCCGGCACCCCGACCGGGACTAGAACCTGGTGTGCTGGTGCCATAGGCAGAGAATTAGCTTATTGAGCTGTGGCGCCAGCCACTTTGCCCATTTCTTAACTGAACTGTTTGTTTTGTTGTTAAATTTCTTGGGCTCTTTATAGATTGTGGATGTTAAACCTTTATGTGTTACATGATTTGCAAATATTTTTTCTCATTCTGTCTGTTGCCTCTTCACTTTGGTGAGTGTTTCTTTTGTAGTGCAGAAGCTCCTCAGCTTGATGTAATCCCATTTGTCAATTTTAGCTTTTATTGCCTGTGCTTTTGGTGTCTTTTCCATGGAATCTTTGCCTACACCAATGTCTTGCAGGGTTTCCCTAATGTTCGCTAATAATTTGATGGTAATGGATTATAGATTTAGGTCTTTGATCCTGTTTGATTGGTATTTTGTATAAGATAAAAGGGAGAGGTATCGTTTCATACTTTTTTATACACAGACATCCAGTTTTTCTAGTACCATTTGTTGAAGAGACTGTCCTTGCTGAACAAATTTATTTTAGCTTCTTTGTCAAAGATAAGTTGGTTGTAGTTGCATGGACTGATTTCTGGAATTTCTATTCTGTTCCGTTGGTCTCCCCATATGCTTTTGTGCCAGTACCAGGCTGTTTTGATTATAACTTCCCTAAAGTATGTCTTGAAATCAGATATTGTGATGCCTCCAGCTTTATTTTTGTTGTATTGGATTGCTTTAGCTATTCGGGGTCCCTTGTGTTCCATATGAATTTTAGCATCTTTTTTTTTCTAGATCTATGAAGAATATTGGTATTTTGATTGAGATCATATTGAATTTGTAAACTGCTTTTTGTAGTATGCACATTTTGACGATATTGATTCTTCCAATCCATGAACATGGAAGAATTTTTCATCTTTAGATGTTGTCTTTGATTTCTTTCTTTAGTGTTTTGTAATTCCCATCATAGAGATCTTTGACATTCTTAGTTAAATTTATTCCAAAGTATTTAATTCTTTTTTGAGGTATTATGAATGGAACTGATCTTAAAAGTTCTTTTTCAGCCATGGCATTATCTCTGTTTGCAAAGGCTATTGATGTTTGTGTGTTGATTTCATATTCTGCCACTTGTCCAAACTCTTCTATGAGTTCTAGGAGTCTCTTTGTGGGGTCTTTTGGATCCTCTATACATAGAATCATGTCATCTGCAAATAGGTATAGTTTGAATTCTTCCTTTCCAATTTGTATCCCTTTGACTTCTTTTTCTGGTCTAAATAACTCTGGCTAAAACTTCTAGGACTATAGTATACAGCAGTGGTGAGAATGGGCATCCTTATCTGGTTCTAGATGTTAGAGGGAATGTTTCCAGCTTTTCCCCCATTCAATATGATGCTGGCTGTGAATTTGTCATAAATTGCCTTGATTGTGTTGAGGATTGTTTTTTCTATATCCAATTTGCTTAAGGTTTTCATCATGAAAGGATGTTGTATTTTATCAAAACCTCTGATTAATACATTGGTAATACAACTAAGTTCTCATCACAGCCTGCCCTCTTTTTTGAGAATCCCATGATTTCCTAAATGAATTTTAGGAAAAAAAATATTTGCACACATTAAGACACACTCTGCTGTAATGTTTTTTTGTTTTGACAAATGCAAATATCCTGATACTATCATTAAAATATCATATAGAATAATTTTCTTGCTGTTAAAGTCTTAAATCTCCTATTCCTTTCAGGATCTGGCTACTTTGTCCGTAGCTGCAATATCTTTATTCCCACTATCTCTTTTCCCTTAATTCCTATGTACTTTTTAAAGATAGTGGCTTCAAATCCTTTCTGGAAGTTTCCTTCTTCTCTATGCTGTGCTCTAGACTGACCTGTAGCAAGCTCATCTTCCTGATGATTGACAGGGTGTAGAGATCTTATGTTTCAATATGGTTTCCAAAAGGGCAGTGGAAAACACACCACCCTTGACTAGCACTTTTCATTTCGCTCTTTAGGGTACCTTCTAGGGCTGGGGAACATCTGGCTCATGGGCCATCAAAGGTTGGTTTCCAAAAAAACTTGCAGGCACAACGCAAAAATTAATAAATCTACAGCAGACTAATGTTTTTGAGGATCTATTTATTTGAAAGGCCAAGTTAAGGAGAGACATAAAGTGAGAATTTCAATCTTCTGGTTCACTCCTCTAAATGGCCTCAATGGCCAGGGCTGTACTAAATGAAGTCCAGGAGCCTGGAACTCCATCCAGATCTCCCACATGGGAGGCAGGGGCCCGAGCACTTGAGCCACCATTCCTGCTTTCCCAACCATATTAGCGGAGAGCTGGACTGAAAGTGCAGCAACCAGAACTGGAACCAACACCCAGATGGGATGCTGGCATTACAGGTAGCAGCCTAACCCATTGTGCCACAATGCTGACTTCTAGCAGGATAATTGTTAAGTTGGCAATTTTGTATGACCTGAAAATGATGTTATACATATCCAAATGGCCCTTGACATCAAAAAAAATTCCCTACCCCAAACCTCCTAAGCTAAGTGGATGAGATTATTATTGTTGTTAATGTGGAAACAGAAAACCTTTCCCAAGGTCACAGAAGACTGCTCAAATCCTAAGAATGGAAAAGTGTATTTCATTTCTTATGCTCTCTACTCAGACTAGATCACTCCCTACAACAATGAATGAAGAGAAATAAAATCCCATCTCCTGGTCTCTTTCCTTTCTCTCTTTTGGGAATCAGGTATTTTGGAGAAGCAAGAATCTTGGATAGCGCTCAGATACATTTGGGAGTTCTGGCACAATTTTAATCCAATCTCACTTCTGGTATTTAGGAAACCAGACATTTAATCCCCATCCCTGCCGGGGATCTAAGCACTCACATGCTTTTCTCTCACCAGGGGTGTCTGCCTATTTTTGCCCAAAGACACAATAACTATTTTAGGTAAGTTCATACTGTGATAAGGCTTGTGCTATGTAAATGAAATGAAGATATTTTAGACTGAATTAACAGGATTTTTAAGGGAACACAATTTGGGGGAAAATGTCCAAGCAATTTGTGTAAAACTATAAACTTCCTTTATATTGTGGACTTTAGAACCCACATGAGAAGCTATTTTTTTTTCTCAACTTACAATCTTACTCTTTCTTAATGAGTCTAATACTTATTTATTTACACAGTGCTGATTGTCTAAGTGTGGCTCTGTTGATCTGAAATTTCCTTTTAAAGAATTAGTTTGAATAAATTACAACAAGCATTTGCTTAGACACATCTTAAAAGTAATTTCTAACATTTAGAAGGTATAAACATGAGATACATTCTGTGTAATGAAAATTTTACTAACTTGTATTTTAACACCATTAGATTTCTTATGGAATGTTATAAGTCTTAAACTCTAATTCAAAAAATAAAAGTTTGTTAAAAGCATTGTCTTTACACAGATGTATACAGAAATGTTAAGATAGTGTACAAAGTCTTTTTAGTGAAAATAAGGTGATTCACTATGTTAAAACTTCCTTTAGTCTACTTTCTAACCACCTACCTCTGAATATTTTCCTGGGTTTCTTACTGGCATTGGCACCAGGATTCTATAGGAACCAAACTCAACACCTCCATATCAACCTTAAACTCCAGCTCTTACATTTTATCATATGCCATGTTCTGTAAGGTTTACTTAGTGTGTCTTGGTCTCCTCCCCCCCTGCTTTTTGTAAAGATTTATTTATTTATTTGAAAGGCAGAGTTATACAGAGAGAGGAGGAGGCAGGCTCACTTCTCAGATGGCCACTATGGCTGGAGATGTGCTGATCTGAAGCCAGAAGCCAGGAGCTTCTTCTAGGTCTCCCCTAGGGGTACGGGGGCCCAAGGACTTGGGCCATCTTCTACTGCTTTCCCAGGCCATAGCAGAGAACTGGATGGGAAGTAGAACAGCTAGGACTGTAACTGGCACCCATATGGGATGTCAGCACTGCAGGTGCTGGCTTTACCCAATATGCCACAGTACTGACCCCCTTGGCCTTATTTCTATCTTTGCTGTCCCCTCTACCCACATTTTTCATTTCGGGTAAGATGGAACAGTGCTACTCACCCATCTGATTACTTTTCTCTCTTGTCCTAATGTATCTTAGATGAGGCCGACAAGCATTGTTCAGTCATAATTCTGCTTGTTGTGTTAATGGACTGCTCCATTGCTAATGAATTAAATACATATTCTCCACTGCATTGTTCAGGATTTATTTAACTTTGGACTCCAAGAACTTTTTTAATTCCTGGGGGGAAAAAAGAAGGAAAATAAAACTATATGCTGTTTCCCAATCTTCCTCACTGTACTCTAGCCCAACTGTCTTACCTCTCTCCATTCTAATGTTAACTGGAGTGTGTTTTATAGCAACTATTCCAATGAGCTTTTCTAACACTCAGGACATCATGCCGTAATTACATGTGTATTGTGTGTCTTTCTTGGAGGACAGCGCAAATTCACATATGAAAGCCTAGCATGGTCTGTGTCGCTCCCCCTCTTCGTGGAGGAGCAACACTAAACCCTGCCTAGGCTTCATATCCGAGTCACGGCACCATTATGTCGCTCCCCGTCTTCGTGGAGGAATGACACAGGACCCTGCGCTGTTCTTTTGTCTGCTCGGCCCTCCCCGGGTTTGCTGCTGGTTCTTCCCGGGTTGGCTACTATCCCTTCCACCTCCGTGGAAGGGCGGTTCCCCCTGCCACATTCCCCACTTCCGCAGGGGAGCGGCACACCGCCGGCCGGCTCTCTCGGGGGCTGCACAGGTGTTCCCTTAGATGTTCCCCTTAGATGTTCCTGGTGCATGCCGTCTCTCTCCTCCTTTATAGTCCTCCTCCGCCAATCCCAACTCGGCTGCCCACACGCCAAGCACGCTGCTCTCCTCCAATCAGGAGCAGGTCCTACAGTTTATTGGCTGAACTGGAGGCAGCTGTGTAGAAGCTGTTTTCTTCTCTCCCAGCGCCATATTGTGGGAGAGCAGATGCATAGAATAAGTCTTAATTCCAGTAACAGTATAGTCCGAGTTGCTCCCCACAGTCTGAAATAAAACAGCTTGTTTCCATGTTTAGGTTTAATCAGGTTTCCTGAAGTCATTGGTTTATAAAAAGCTTTTCAATGCAAACAGTTCCATTGCATGACCTCTGCTTTTGTTCAAGTTCTTCTTTCTGCGTGGTATGAGTTCATCCTCATCTCTTATACATGAAACTGGCAAAATCCTGTCTTTTTTAAAATCTGGTATCAAATGCTCCCTCTTCCAAAAATCTCTTCTCGAGTTATTATCAAGATATTAAGGGTTTATTCAAGACTCCCTTATAGACTTTAACCTCACTGGGCAAATCAATCCAAAAGTACTTTCATGAATTCTGTTTATTCACAATCCTTGAAAGACCTGCTCTAAAACTGGCTGAGGCTCCCAGACCCTTCAAATGTCCCCCTTTGACTTCAGTCAGGGGACACTACCAGGACTGTGTTATGGTCTCTCCTACTACAATTATGTGTAATAAAGTTAGCTCTGTTTTATCACTATTTATTGGTGGTTTTCTAGGAAAATCAAATATAAATGAAAAGTCTGGTGTATAAAGGATTAAGAATTGTCCCAAATTGAATAGTTAGAAAATGGCAGTGTTAGGATTTATAGCCAAGTTCTGAAAGCTTCATCCATAAAGACTCTCCTCTACCTTTCCTGTGTTTGCTGGACATTTAGACATCACAGATAGCTGTAAAAAGTAGAGTGGAATTAATTTGTCCTTAGATCTTTTTCATGTTACTATGTTTGACTCACACATTCAAATAACCAAAAATATTTCTTGAGTCCTTATAGTATCAGGCATTGAAGATCTATGTATGAAACAAAACAAAGTTTGTGTCTTTAAGGATGTCTCTTTCCAGTTGGGGTGAGGTGAGGAACAGACACTAAGAAAACAATTGTAGTGGCAAAATGACAAAGGGATTGGAATTTTATGTTGGCTTGTAACAGAGACCCCTCTGAGAGGGTGATATGAGATAATGTCTCTAGGAAGTAGATGAGAGAGTTGTTGATATCTTTGGGAAAGCTTATTGGACAAGACTTAAACTCGAAAAAAACCATGACATTTATGTTTAAATAATAGTGCAGTGATTGAGCAATCTTTACATTGAATGAAGTATTTTCATATTGAACTAATGCTGCAAGTGGCTTAGGGCTATATTAGTAGTATGTGCCAATTTATGTTTAGTTGCTGCTTTGGTTATAAACAATCCCTCTGCATGTTTTTGGTTATCTAAGCCATTTTTAATTCCTAAGGGTGATTGGAGACCCTCTCTTCTGATTAATTTTCCTTTGATTTTTATATAAATTACTTGTGTGATGTGAAGTACTTAAATCCAATTTCTTTGTGAAAGTTTAAGAATTGTAGCATTTAGCATTTATTCCTAAAGCTGGCAAGGTCAATAGGAAGAACAGAAACCAAGCAGAATATATTTAGTTATATACTTTGTTCACACGTTGTGTCATAACTCCCTTTAGCTGATTGAATATAGAGGAATTTCAGTCACTAAGAGGAGGTTTTCAAGTTCTGAATGTGTTTTTAAACTCTGGATAATTCAACCACAACTCATTTCTTCCTTTAAAACTAATGTCTCAAAATATTTCTAAAAGATTTTGATGAAGCCATATGCATAAAAATTAATTTGCAAAAATATCATTACTGAGTATTCAAGTATGAAAAATATTGAGGGCCAAAGCAGTTGCCTTTACGACTTGATGAATTAGAAACACTGCCTCTCTGACATATGGTACTTACTCCACTAGCCCCCATCAACCGTGTTTCCATCCTAGGGGCCTCAGGGCCACCACCCCACACTCAAGGCTCTCTAATAAGTCACATAAAACATGAAGGTCTTCTCCAACTTTGCCTGTATCCCTCTCTACAGCAACATTCACTTCCCAGCAGACTTCAGACAGTTAAGGTTGCTTGCCTGCCTATGTAGCCCCTCACCTGTCTTCCTTTACTTTTTCTTCCCCTTGTGGAATTCTCCTTTCCAGACCCCACCTCCATGTCGGAGTCAACACGTTTCCCCTCCTTACTCATCTTTATTCTCACTGTGCACTCTCTCCTTGTAACCCATCTTGTGTGAGTTTAATTTTCATCTCAATACAGATACTCTCTGACCTACATCAATATCTCAGTTTTCCTTCTCATTCCAGGTCATGTACCCAGTGCTCATAAGGATATCCTGAAGGCACATAACAATGAAACTCAATGCCTACAGCACAAAACCAATGATGTTTAGCCCAAACATATTCTTTTTAGATTCTTCCTGAATCCCTTGAGTTCAGTAGTTGTATAAGATGTAAATTAGCTTATTAATTAATTAAATTCACATCCAGCCACAGTTTTAGACACTGGAAATACAACAGTACACAAAGCAAACTTTCTATTCTCATAAAGGTGACAGTTGGTTTGGAGGAGGTCAGAATGGGTAGATAAGCCCAACAGTGGTGAGTGCTAAGAATAATAATTGAAAGGAGATAAGGTAAAGTCTTACAGACAAGTTGCTTTTGTCACTGAAAGGCTTGTAGGAGAGGTGGTGTTAAGAGTTTCTGAGGAACAGTAGGGATTCCAGTGTGCCTGAAATAACCCATGGAGTTAAGAAGCAAGATAGAGCAAGGACCCTGTAAAGACTAGAGGAGATAATATTGGATTTTCCTGTACTCTATACGCCTTTCAATCTGGTGGAGAGTTTTAGGTATGTGGGAAACATAATTTTACTAAACACTATGGTCATTCTTGGTACTATATTGAAAAGTGATTTCAAAGGAGTAAATGTTGAATCAGTAACACCAATCATCGGGCAACAGAAATAGTTAGGATGAGATATTCACATTACACTAAGACTTTTCTGAAACTGAGATTATGGAGTGAGTGCAGTGGATGGTAATGAAGAAACCCACATGGAGCTCAGTGTTGGTTGAGATAAGGTATGTGAGAAGACCATTAGGAGTCAAGGAACTGAGAGGCCAGAGTATTCACATTGTCATCTGTGTGGGTAGTGAACTCAGGGCCATTGTGTCAAAGACATACTGAGCCAAGAACTTCTATACTGGGTTCTCTCCAATTCATTCTCTTTCAAATCCAATTCTCATCATGCCTTTCTCTTCCTTAACACTCTTCAGTATCTTCTCATTCATGTTAGGATAAAATCCAAAGTCTGTGACGTGGTTCAAGGAGCCATGTGTGATCTGACTCCTGCCTGCTTCGGCCTTAGTCACTTTCCCCTTGGCCCAGTGTGTCAGCAGCATCTCCACCCCTGATCTTCCTACAGCTGTAGGCACGGCTTCTGCTCCTCCCCTCTTGAGGGACCTTTTACATGCTGCCCCTTCTGCTTGGAGCTCATTGTCTTCCCTGCCCTTATTGTCTTCATTTAATTTTTATCTTGGTTTAATTGCTGTCTTTACTGAAACCTTACTTCAGTAACGATAGTATTGTTTTTCTCCTTTTTAATAATATTAACTACTTGTGATTAGATTTCTTCAAGAAAGAGAGAGAGAGAGAGAGAGAGAAAGAGTGCACATGCGAGAGAGGGAGAGAGATCTCCAATCTACTGGTTCACTCCCCAAATATTTGTAATATCTGGGGCTGAGCCAAGCCTCAGCAAGAAGCCTGGAACTCCATCCAGGTCTCTCATGTGAGTAACAGGGACCTAAATACTTTCACTATCACCTGCTGCATCCCTGGGTTCAGATTAGCGTAAAGCTGAATTGGAAGAAGAGTAGTCTGGACTTGAACACTCTGATACAGCATGCAAATGTGCAAACTGGTGACTTAACCATTGCACTACATAACTACCCCAGGATTTTTTTTTTTTAATGAAAATATTTTGGTCTCTATCTACCTCATTCCTGTGTTAATTACACAACAAATCTTACCTGGGTTGGTCAAAGAAAAATTTATTTAGTGTGATCCCTGAACTTCAATAGTAATAAAGAAGACCTTCCATGTTTTTATAACTGATGTTAACATGAAATTGTATCTCTTTAGTCAGGGCTATGTCCAGAAATTTCTGATATTTCAGTTTATTTACATAAAAATCTAATCTCTATTAATAAAATTTCTACATCTATCATAGCAACTTGGGGACTACTACCCCATACCAAAAATCCCCTGAGGTTGAATATTCCAGTGATGTCATTTGAGAAGAAAATTCACCAAATTGTGGTATAATTATTCCCCAGGTCTATCCAAAGTAATTATGAAACCCTGACCTCCTAAATTTAAATGGCAGCACTAAATTGTGTCTGAATCCTTTACTGTAAAGAAGTTGGGAGAAAACATGTAAAGAGAGTTTCTTTTAAGAAAAGAGGAGGTAAAGAAAGGAGAAAAGTATCATTATGTTCTTAGAATTTTATGAACTACATTGAATCTGTTCTTTTTGTGTATAATACCACATAACATCAGAATTCTGTTATAGTAATTATGTATTTGCTGTGACCCTAAGAATCTTACATAGTATAAGATTTTTAAAATAAGTGAGTAAAGGAATGGGTCTTTTAAAAGCTTTTCTAAGGTTAGTGTAGAAATAGATTTTTATTTTTCAATTCATTTTATTTAGAAGATAGTGAGGATATGGTGCTTTTTTAGTTCCCTTTGCCTGTCACCAGAATATATACAGTGACCTTTCTCATAACCCAGAGGCAGTAATACTAGAAATATTAGATTAATAAATGAATATAAGGAGAAGGCATAAAAATATGAGATATGGTACTTGCTCTCAAGATATATTAAAGTTTGACTAAGAAGATAATATCCATAAAATGGTAAAGGATGAAATAAGTTTTAGCTGAATTGCCAAATGGAAGATGGAGATAGTGACACAGCATTTGGGACGAAGATAGAAACACTGGTGAATGAGGCTATCAGAAGAGTTCACTGAGGAGGTAGGAGACAGGGAGATTCAGTTTCAGAGAAACAGAGAAGGGACTCCTGTTTCTGTGCTGTGTGTCTTTGTATAAAAGTGTTTTCTTGAGATACTGAACTCTTCTTTTAAATTGAAAATAACAAACGTAACTATACAAGACTGGGCCGGCGCCACGGCTCAACAGGCTAATCCTCCGCCTTGCGGCGCCGGCACACCGGGTTCTAGTCCCAGTTGGGGCGCCGGATTCTGTCCCGGTTGCCCCTCTTCCAGGCCAGCTCTCTGCTGTGGCCCGGGAGTGCAGTGGAGGATGGCCCAAGTCCTTGGGCCCTGCACCCCATGGGAGACCAGGAGAAGCACCTGGCTCCTGCCATCGGATCAGCACGCGGTGCGCTGGCCGCAGCATGCTGGCTGTGGTGGCCTTTGGAGGGTGAACCAACGGCAAAGGAAGACCTTTCTCTCTGTCTCTCTCTCTCTCTCACTGTCCACTCTGCCTGTCAAAAAAATAAATAAATAAAAAAAATACAAGACTGCCTAATTTTTTTGTTTAAACCTACTACAACATAATCAAACCTTTCCTTTTAGCATTCTTTTCATGAAAGTTCCGCTATCACTAGACAGAGTACTCACTGCATATTTGTTTCTATCTTTTTAGATGGACTTTGTCAAGTAGTACCTGTGATTTTGGCAACACTATTTTGGAATTTGCTTGCTTGTCTATCACACTCCCCGACTTCTCTATGAAGACTTCCTCATCCCACAACCAATGGGAATATCTCTACCATAGCTTTCCATTGAACTCCTTGTTTGGAGGAAAATTCAAATATTTTTTATTTGTGTGTGTCCTTTTTCTATGAGATATTTTTAATATCTTCTTGGGTAATGGTTTTTTTTTTAATACCTGGACCAATTATTTTTTTTTATCTCTGAAAGACCTTGCCATAATTAGATTCTCAGTACATACGTGTTGGAAAAATTATAACAAAGTGATTTGCAAAGCTATGAGATTTATTGACCAATTGTTCTTCCACTGCTGAGTGTGTTGATACGTAGCCTGGACAGTGATGAGTATCGGACTGTTTTGTTTGGGCTCTGTTCAGTTTACTGGGGAGGATCTGTTTGTTGTTACCTTATTTACTTGACGAGCTCTCTCCTGAGAAATCTCACAGGCCTTCAGGAAAAACACACGATTGAAACGTTTTTTTAGGCTTCTCTTCCCTGACTCCACTGCAAATACTTACTGTCACATGTCTCTGTGTCATTGCGTTGGTGCTTTCCCCTCAGAAGCCATTGGAAAGAACAGTCTGTGTTGTCTGGGTGAGAATGCTGCAGTCTAGCAGGGGCAGACAATGCTGCAATCATGTCATCAAGTTGACCTTTCAGTATTCTTTCAGAACTTTGGGTCATGGGAATCAATTAAGAAAATTCAGTAATAACTGGAATCCACAAAATTTGTTACATTTTTAAAAATTAATCTTTGGATGCTACATGTTGATTTAGCATGCTGTCTTGACTCTGTGATGTAAAATGTTAAGATTGTATCTGAACTCTTTGTATAAGAAGAGTATAAACCATGGCCAGTGGACTTTCAGGTCAACAAAGAAGCTATCAGGAAGTTTCTGAGACTTCAAAGAGGAAGGGGAAAAGCAATGAAAATTAATTAAAAACCAATAGCAACAACACTAAAACTAACCAGAATACATAAAGAGAATTAAAAAGAAAATAGTATAGACACTAAGATTTATAGTAAAAAATTATCCCATCCTGTTGGGGATTTTCACTAACAATGCTCAGATAGACCACTGAGAAATTGTTTACACAGGAAGAAGATGGCCTTGTAACCCTTCCTGCTAGAACTCATCACTTCAAAACTACTGAATGTTTCCTAACTGAAAAGTGATCCCTGTTAGGAATTTGGAAAACATTATGCTGAGTGAAATAAGCCAATCCCAAAGGGACAAATACCACTGGTTCTCCTTGATAGGTGACAACTAACTGAGCACCAAAAAGGAAACCTGCTAAAGTGAAATGAACACTATGAGAAACGGTGACTTGATCAGCCCTCGCCTTGACTGTTGATGAACAACTTAATACATTATCCCTCTTAGTATATTTTTTTTGTTTGTTCTACTTAATGCTTTTGGTTGAATACTGTAATCAATACACAATTCTTCTTAAGTGCTGAAACTTAACTGAAAAGTGATCGCTGTTAAATATAAGAGTGGGAATAAGAGAGGGAAGAGATGTGCAATTTGAGACATGCTCAAGCTGACTTACCTCAAACGGTAGAGTTAGAAACATACCAGGGGATTCCAATTCAATCCCATCAAGGTGGCATGTACCAATGCCATCTCACTAGTCCCAGTGATCAATTTCTGTTCACAATTGATCGTAATGATAGGACTAAGAACCAAAGGGATCACGTGAACAAGAATAGTGTCTGCAAATACTAGCTGATAGAATAAAAAAGGGAGAGAATGGTCCAACATGGGAAGTGGGATACACAGCATACTCAGAATGGCAGATGTCCTAAACAGCACTCTGGCCTCATAATCAGCCCTTAAGGCATGCGGATCCAGCTGAAAAGCCCATGAGAGTATTTCAGGCATGGAAAGCCAAGACACTCTGGGGAAAAAAAAAACAACCCTAAATGAAAGATCTCCATGAGTGAGATCCCAGTGGAAAGAATGGGTCATCAAAGAAGGAGGTACCTTTCTCTGAAGGGAGGAGAGAACTTCCACTTTGACCATGGCCTTGTCTAAATATGATCAGAGTTGGTGAACTCAGGGGGCTTCCATAGGCTTGGCAGCTCATGACAAGAGCCTAGGGTGATTACTGAGGCCATAAACAAGAGTGTCAATTTGTTAAGTCAACAACAGGAGTCACTGTGCTCTTACTCCTCATGTAGGATCTTTGTCCTTAGTGTGCTGTACATTGTGATTTAATGCTATAACTAGTACTCAAACAGTATTTTTCACTTTATGTTTCTGTGTGGGAGCAAACTGTTGAAATCTTTACTTAATGTATGCTAAACTGATCTTCTGTATATAAAGAGAATCGAATATGAATCTTGATGTGAATGGAAGGGGGGAGGTGTCGCTCCCCCTCTTCGTGGAGGAGCAACACAAGACCCTGCGCTGTTCTTTCGTCTGCTCGGCCCTCCCCGGGTTTGCTGCTGGTTCTTCCTGGGTTGGCTACCGTCCCTTCCACCTCCGTGGAAGGGCAGTTCCCCCTGGCCACATTCCCCACTTCCGCAGGGGAGCGGCACACCGCCGGCCGGCTCTCTCGGGGGCTGCACAGGTGTTCCCTTAGATGTTCCCCTTAGATGTTCCTGGTGCATGCCGTCTCTCTCCTCCTTTATAGTCCTCCTCCGCCAATCCCAACTTGGCTGCCCACACGCCGAGTACGCTGCTCTCCAATCAGGAGCAAGTCCTACAGTTTATTAGCTGAACTGGAGGCAGCTGTGCAGAAGCTGTTTACTTCTCTCCCAGCGCCATATTGTGGGAGAGCAGATGCATAGAATAAGTCTTAATTCCAGTAACTCAGTCTAGTCCGGATTGCTCCCCACAGGGAGGGAGTGGGAAAGGGGAGGGTTGTGGGTGGGAGGGAAGTTATGCTGGGGGGAAAAAAGCCATTGTAATCCATAAGCTGTACTTTGGAAATTTATATTCATCAAATAAAAGTTAAAAAATAAATAAAAAAAGCATTAAAAAAAGTGAAGTCATCCTCTTTCTTCAAACAAATACCTTTCTAAGGAATGTAGAGCTATTTATTACTGCCTGGCTGTTTGTTCAGTTTTATTATGGTGTAACTTTTTTTTTTCATGGGGTAGAAGTGTTATAGCCCAGTCAGGTATGAAAAATCAGTCGTAGCAAGGGGTAAAAGCTGGAAGTGCCAAAGCATGTATAACTGAGAATTATAGTTTACACACACTCCTACAGGCAAGAAAATAGTGCTACTCCAGCAGCAATATTATATAATAGTTATGCTATAGTAATTATGGGCCAAGCACTTCCTATCTAGTATGTTATTTCATTCTCATGGTGATACCACAAGAAGTATGTTACTATATCTCTATTACAGATACCGGGAATGAGCTACAAAGATTAATCATGTGCATATGGTTAAAATTGTAGAACCTACTTCTGCTTGAATTTGGTTTGTCTATTCTTAAATATTTTTGCTATAGTTCAGATATTTAAGGAATAAATTCATCTTTATAGAGTAAAGAATCATGTACTATGAACAAGAGATAAGTGACCAAAAAGATACCAAAAAAAATTGTCAAGGACTCCATAAATACAGTATCTTCCTGGTATATTCTAATAGCAATCAGATTTGCAATGAGAGACATGAAGGAAATCAACTCTGATCCTTATTGTCAAATATCATTGTAGGAATACATAGTTGTTCCTTAAAAATAAAAAAGAACAAAATTCTGTCTTTTGCAACAAATTGGATTCAACTAGAGACCATTATGCTTAGTGAAATAAGCCAGTCCCAAAAGATAAATATCATATATTTTCTGTGATTTGTGGTAGCTGATATTGAGTACAAAAAATTAATATATATAAGTAAATTTGTTGGGATTTGATTATTTTATAGCATTTATCTATACTCCTGTGGAGCAGTGGCCTTTCTACTTTCTACTTGTTGAAATCTTCATTTAGTGAAGGATTAAAGCTTTGATTATAAAAGTAAATTAAAAATGTTATTGCAAAAATTAAAAACGAGGATGGGAGGGAGGAAATATATTCTTAGAGTTGTGTCTGAACTATAGGAAATCTGTTCTTTATATTAATAAAAATAAAAAGTAAATGAATATAAATGTTAGGAAAATACTTTTAAACCTTACCAACATTTGGAAGAATGCAGTGGAGCTTTACCCTTTGCAGTCGGCTCATGGTTAGGAGAGGTGTGGAGAATGATGGAAAATCTTCCTCAGATTTGGCAAGACCTCAGGTAAAAGCCTCTGGCTCACAGAACTGAAGCAACCCTACTGATAAGAATCCCCCTGCCATTTTTGATGATGAGCCTTTCAGGGGCAACCCCCTAGGGAAGCTTCAGGGCTGTGTAGGCTGGTTCCGTGGTCACCCATTTTCTTCAGGACTACTACTTCTTCCCTTGTCTAGGAATTTAACTTCCCAGAACTTGTCACAGAAGAGCTTATCCAGGCACAGCATGGCTTGATTCAAGTGCTTCTCAAAGACTAGGCAGGCATTTATGGCATCCAGTTTACCTGTCAGCATGGATGGCATAGGAACCTCTTTGAAAAATGGTGCAACTGTGTGTCTTATCTGTTCAGGAAATACTCTGATTTTACTTTTGTCAACTCACAACTGTCCTCAGGCATGAGGTTGAAACAGAATTAGAAGTGTGGGGAGAAATATGGGATATCCACAATCTTTCAGGCAAACACAATTCACAAGAGTTTCATTCCCCATGTGTCTAATAGAATTCTTAAGACCAGCTCCATCAACCTTATCTTTGTTTAGACTCAGTCTTTCGTTAGGCTATGGTGCATGAATGTAACTGGAGCTCCAAAATAAAGTGTCATTTCAAATAGGCTTCTGAGTTCACCAGGATTCTTATGTATTTGTTGATACAAATACAAGGGGTGTTGTGGAAATCTTCTTACCTAATCATATATCTTGAGCGCATTCATTTATCAATGAAAATTATTACTAATTTACCTTCTGCTAATTGATGGATTTTTAAAGGGGATATAAGTATTTGGATGAATGTGAACTACTTATATAACTATGTCTGAGAGCAGTTTGTGGATGTTGGTATTTTCAAAGATAGGCCAAAGGCTGGCACTATAGTCTAGTAGGTTAAGCCTCCACCCATATATGGCACCATCCCATATGGGCACAAGTTCAAGTCCTGGCTGCTCCACTTCCAATCCAGCTCACTGCTGATGGCATGGGAAAGCCATGGAAGATGGCCCAAGTGCTTGTATCCCTGCACCCATGTGGGAGACCTGGACAAAGCTCCTGGCTCCTGGCTTTGGATTGGCCCAGATCCAGCCATTGAGGCCATTTGACGAGTGAACCAGTTGATAGAAGATCTCTGTCTCTCCTTCTCTCTCTGTAACTCTGCCTTTTTAATAAAATCTTCAAAAAAAAGTCACCCTTCACCACCACCTCCAGAGTAATTTATATAACATACCAAAGTATTCCATATTACATTGGATATATGATAGACAAGGGAAGCTTGGCCAAATGAACAAAGTTTATTCTGAGAGCACTGAATCTAGACCATTCTCCTGATCAGGATTTGATGTCTTTTCCTCTCTGATTAAATTACTCAAATAGTTGCAGATCTTTGTAATTTTTTAGCTCTTATCCACGAGGTCCTCCCAACTACTGAAACAGATGTTAGGAAGGTCCATTAACACCACTGCATTGCTCTTTTATCGACTGATTCTTGCCTCCCATCCTAACTTATCAGCATGGACACGCTGAGATTTTACTCAGATGTCACCTTCTCTTTGAGGCCCATTCCAGCCACTCTGTGTAGAGAAACTCTAGTCCTTATTCCTTTCCCGTCTACTCTTCTTTTTCTCCTTAGCTATATATGCTGTAATTTCCATCTCTTTTTATTCAGTGTTTTATCCCTAGTGCCAGGAGCAGGCACTGACACAGAAGAAATGACCAGTATATGCTAACTGACTGAATGAAAAACCTACTTTGTGTGAAATGTAATCAATATGATCGTTGGAAAGAATTTGAGAATGTATATAACACTTTGTTCTTGTTCATTAGTTTTTGCCCTGATAAATCTACACTTAGGAATCTATACTAAGTAAACAATCGAAGACAATCAGAAGTATACCCACAGTCCCTCAAGGGTTGTGCCTCAGCTTACGGGAACATGTCTGTCAGCCACAGAAGTGTGCTGATTACCATCCCGAGACCTGACTAAACGCTTCTGTGTGTTCTCCATCGCGATCGTTCCCATCTACCATTTTGTGTGGTGCTGGATGACCAGATGTGTGTGAAAAGATGTTCAGTTTTGAGGACAGTGACATCAGCGAGGTGACTCCTTTCATGGCTTATAAGACCCTAAATCAACATAGTTTTATACAAACAGTCTTCACTCTGTAACAAAAGCCTTAAATGTAGTCAAAGTCTTAACACAGAAACCTGACTTCCAAGAACTGGTCATAGAGAAATATGTTAAAAAAATAATATAGCACACCAAACAGCAGTCTACATATAGCAACGGTCACCATATCATTATTGATACTGACCTAAAGTTCAAAAGAAATCTCAATGTTTATTCAAAAAGTTAATGTTAAGTTTATTATGGAATATTGGATTTTTATTTTAAAATTTCTTGTTTTCTCAAGCAAATGCTCATGTTAAGTAAAATGCTTGTGACAAGTAAAAAAAAATCAATATTTATTTTGACATACATTTATTTATAAATATATGTACAGAGAAGGAATGGAATAAATTCATTAAAATGTTATATGTGAAATTTGTCATGGATGATGTTTCTCACTATCTTATTCTGGTATATTTCTTTCAAAATTCTCTTCAGGAGTATATATAACTTGTGAATTCAGAAACAAAATTAAAATAGACCAAAACCAATCATACTCTACTAGAGAAAAATAAAAAACCTTACTGGAAAACATTGAACTTTAAAGACTGTTCTTGCAAAAATCTCATTCCCTTGTATCACTGAATATTAAGCAAACTAGGAAATGGGACAGGAGAGTAAAAATCATTTTTGATTGAAAATCGCCAGGTTTCCTTGCATGACCTTTCCATTTACATAACACTACACATTCCTCCTTGTGTCAGTCAGTTCTTCCAACTGCCCTGTGGGGTTGGCAGGTCGAGTAATATTATCTTCAGTTCTTAGAAATGAGATAATCGAGACTCAGAGAGGTTAAGTGACTTGGCCAAAGTAACCCAGTTAGAAAGTAATGAAACTAACATAAAATACCTACATCTTCTTTTCTGGTCACACGCTTGCTCCAAACTATTATGCTGATAAATTAGAAAAGAGAAAGATAGTGATTGTGTTTTCAGCAAGTTATTCGAGTGAGCTTTTATTAGTGCCACAGAGCTTTGAAATCATTGATTGCCACTGTGAGATGATGAGATTGTGCTGCACAGAACTTGGCCATCGTCACCATGTGATTTTCAATTAAGAGGAAAAATCAAAAGTATCCCAGTGTCATGGTCATAACCTGGAGGGTTCAGACAGGCTACCAGCTGCATACAAATCAGGGTGAGCTAACCATTTGTGTGCAGACTGCAGTCTTTCAGAAGAAATGATCCTTCACACTTGTGGCTTAGCTATTTTATTTTTCATTCCATGTATACTGTCCTTTATGAATTAGGCCTCTAGTTGTTTTTTTTTTAAACTCTTGGGAAAACTTAACTGAGAAACTTCACTGAACAATCAGTATAATAATACAGAATGTTACCATGTGTGTTAGCACTCAACAGTTCTCAGAAGTTCATTAGGAATTATGTGGGATCTATAAGAAGCTGTGGGATCAACACTGCTAACCTGATGGCCTAGCTATCAATTTTGTAATTCATAAAACAGGGCTACTAATCTCTATCAAAAGTGTAATAACACATATAATATAGATATGCTGAGTACATTTTTGTTTTGCTTTTCTTTCAATATGGTGATAGCAAAAGAGCTTTCTAGGGTAACATCAGCTAGAGACTTTAAGGGATCCCCTAAGCATGTCATTGTGAGAAGGCATTGCAGGTGGTGCCAAATGATACACCCTTGAGTACCCCATGAGGAGGACGTGAAGGAGCCGTATGAAATATGCTCCCATCATGCCTGCCTGTGGTAGATCCTTAGGTATTATACTGGATCTTAGTGCAAAGGATACAAAGTATCTTTTACAAGTATATGGGAGAGAAGGACATAGCTACCTCATTCTGGTTTTATGTCTTAATTGTAAAGCAAGGTGCAGCTGTCAGAAAAAAAATTTGACTTGATTTTCAGTTTTATTGACAATGATAGCTTTATCTTGTTAGCACAAATAGCACTAAGTAATATGTGAACTGCATACTTGAAACCAAGTAAGATCTGGATTGATTTTATTAAGTACTTTCTGCTTATTTATCACTGGGTACCCTTTTGGCTAACCTACATAAAAGCTTATTTTTAAAACTATGTGTATTAGAAGGTATGGTGTATAATCTCCAAATTTTTATTCCGTAGTCAGTTGAATATAAATGTTAGTTTCCAAATATGTAGACTTCAATTTCACCTTTTAAAATTCTTCACCAATTCAGTCACTGCATGGCAAGCTCTATATTATTATACTGTTGGTGATGTGTCCAGGTCCAAAGCACCCTGCCTTTTAGTTTAAATTGAAGCACTTGACATAATTTAGTTTTGGGGGCTCCTCTGGTGTCATGAATGAAATGATTTGATGAGCATGCTGCCATGCTCAGCAATCATATTTAATCTTCCCTTGGGACACGTAAAAACCAAAAATCAAAGATGACAAGTGATTATCAATTTTTCAGAGCAGATTAACTCTTAATATTAATGTGAATGTCAGGGTACATGAGGATCCTTATGTTTAAGGGTGGAGATTTGAAAATCACTGCCAAGTTCCTGAGGCTGAGATGTGCTAGGATTATTTGCATATGTATCTTTGTTCTGAGTGGTGTGCCTAGGAGCTATGCTGAAGGGTGTAATGTAAGTGTTTCTTTGAAGAGCATAAGATGTGGATCTCTGTTACTTTTAAAATTTACTTTACTGATTTTTATTTATTGAAAGGGAGGCAGAGACAAATAGGCAGATGGGGGTGGGGTGGGGTGGGGTGGGTGTTAGATGTATCAATGTTGGATTTCACTTCCCAAATGCTCCCAACAGCTGGGCCTGGGCCAGGCTGAAGCCAGGAGCCTGGAACTCAATCCAGATCTTTCAAATGGATGGCAGGAATGCAACGCAAGTATTCCAGCCATCACTTCCTGCCTCTTGGGGTCTGCATTAGCAAGAAGTTGGTTTGGAGGAATAGCTGGGACTCAAACCCAAGTGCTCCAACATAGGAGGTGGGCATCTCAAGTGATCTTTCAACCACTGCACCACATGCCTGTCTCTGGCGATGTTTTTGTTCATTCACTCACTCATGCATTCAACAAATATATCTTGGATGCCTATTATGTACTAGGTACAGTTATCTGAATTGAGAATACATAAAAATGAAAAGTTATTAACTTTGAAGGTTATGTTCTATAGAGTGATAGGAAATAGGTGAAATAATTAGCATATTAGAAACTGTGTCTGGTTAGTGTTAAATGTGGTCACACTTAGGACTTACCTCAAAAAATAATATAATTGATTATGACATATTTGAAAATCTTCAAGTAAAAGAAATATTTTCAAGTCAGATTTCCACCACCATCAACATGTTGAAAAACATCTTTATCCTAGTTTGTACCCGTATGTCGTTTAGGACTGGCCACTAGGTGCTATATCTTGAGTATTTGTATAGAGAGCTTTTGTTTAAGTCACTATCACTTTGTTCATGATATATATTAAAGCAAATTCCTTTTCTGTGGCTTCTGATTTACCCAGAATTTCTGTAGATGTAGAGTTGCTCTTGAAACTTCATTAGAGGATGGCTGGTGCCGCAGCTCACTAGGCTAATCCTCCGCCTGCAGTGCCGGCACCCAGGGGTTCTAGTCCCAGTTGGGGTTCCAGATCCTGTCCCAGTTGCTCCTCTTGCAGTCCAGCTCTCTGCCAGGAAGGCAGTGGAGGATGGCCCAGGTCTTTGGGTCCTGCACCCGCATGGGAGACCAGGAGGAAGCACCTGGTGCTCACTGTCTAACTCTGCCTGTCAAAAAAAAAAAAAAATTCATTAGAGGAAATATAATTTTTTAAAAATTTTGACAGGTAGAGTTATAGACAGTGAGAGAGAGACAGAGAGAAAGGTCTTCCTTTTCCATTGGTTCACCCCGCAAATGGCTGCTATGGCTGGCGCTGTGCCAGTCTGAAGCCAGGAGCCAGGTGCTTCTTCCTGGTCTCCCATGCAGGTGCAGGGGCCCGAGCACTTGGGCCATCCTCCACTGCCCTCCCAGGCCACAGCAGAGAGCTGGACTGGAAGAGGGGCAACCAGGACTAGAACCCGGCGCCCATACGGGATGCCGGCACCGCAGGTGGAGGATTAGCTAAGTGAGCTACGGCGCCGGCTAGGAACCATAATCTTAAAAGCTGACCATATTCCAGCACAGATTTTATTTGGAAGTTTGAAAATGAAAATATTAATAATTATGTTATTAAAGTTTTATCATCATTGAATGAACTTCATCAATTGTCAAATCTGTAACAGCAGCCTAATTCACCCATTATCCTGGGCACGTAGTCAGCAGTCAACTCACTGTCGGTATTCTGAGGACTTGAGATCAGTAGTTGGTTAAGGACATGTAACTGTATTTGTGAGAAGGCCCATAGCAGGACCATTACTTGACTCTTTGGGCACGTTTAAATGGGTATCAGAAGAAATTGCTCTATTAGAATTTTCAAAAAAACCTCATTTACTGCTTAAAGTTTGAGCATGATCCAAATGAATGGAAGATGTTGAGTAAATAGTAATTTCTCTGTTTTTGCAATGTCTCCCAGTGGATGTCATAAATGTTGGTTGAATGTTGCAGGAACAAATCCTGGCAGTTAGAAACCCCTGCATGCGGTGCATCATTAGGCTGTTTGTGGAAGGTGTAAATAGTTTCCGTAAGAAGGAGGAAGGGTTAACAGATGGTAGTTAAACAAGGGGACCAGCTGCACACTACAAATTAACATTGAAACTATCACACAGGATTTTTTTTTTTTTTGCATATGCTACTAATAGTTGCTTTGAAATACAATAGAATAAATTGTCCTACAGGGTCAGCATAACAATCGAGTTGGCAGTTTATACAGGGTTGTACTCATTAGGTATTTGCCGGGGCTGTGCGTGGAGCCCTGTTGTTGTTGGACAAATACAGTAGTTAAATATTTTCTTCAAAGTATATACATCCAACAAAGGGCCTCCTACGAAGAGGTGTTCAGCAAAAGAACTGCAGCTGCATGATTTAGAAAGCATGAGGGAAAGGTAAGTACCTCAGAATCCATAAATATCTCATTTTTCTTTTTATACAGGTTTGTCATTAATCAGAATTTTTTTTTTATCTTGGACCTTGGAAGAATCGGTAGAGAAAAAAAATTAAAGGATATATTTGATTCTAAGAAAGTAGACACTTTGTGTCCCCTTAACCAGACTCACTAATATCATTGTTCTGTTATCTTTCATAAGTTATATCATAAATATGGTTTTATTGTAGGCAGGCCTACAGTATAAAATTGATTAGGTTTGTAAGCTGGAAGGCCATGGCTTCACCACATCCCTGTATGTCCTCACACCCCTACCCTGTGCCCACCTGACAATCAGGGTAATTAACCACTCCACTTTGGAAGTGCATTAAAGGCCTGGAACACAGTAAGCCCAGCCCTTTTTCAGCCTTTTCCCTTCTGCCCTAGTCATGCTTGCTGCCCCCATGTTATCGGGGTGTGTGGCTTTTGGGCCACTTGCTCCATGCTTTCTGGCCTACATGCTCCTCCATGTGGATGGCTCCTGGTGCTCCGTATGAATCCAGATTTCTCTCTCTCTCTTTTAGATAGAGCCTTCACTTTCCTGTGAATTTCTCTCTGAATAAAAAGCTTAAAACTTATGCTGCCTCGTTTATTTGTGCCAGTATTCAGAATTCTTCTCTGGATATTAGGCAAGAACCCTCAGGCTCATTAAGGGGTCTGTCTCCTTTAACAATTTGACAACTGTATTTTTCTGTTTTAAAAGAGTGTGTACAGGGGGCCGGCTCTGTGGTGTAGCAGCTAAAGCTGCCGCCTGAGTGCTGGCATCCCATATGGGCACCGGTTCAAATCCCAGCTGCTCCACTTCCAATCCAGCTCCCTGAGAAGGTACCTGGGGAAGCAGTGGACGGTGGCCCAAGTCCTTGGTCCCCTGCACCCACATGGGAGACCTGGATGAAGTTCCTGGCTCCTGGCTTCGGATTCGCACAGCTCTGGCCATTGCAGCCATCTGGGGAGTGAACCAGCAGATGGAAGACCTCTGTCTGTCTCTGCCTCTCCTGTTCTCTCTGTGTAACTCCAACTTTCAAATAAATACACATTAAAAAAAAGTGTGCACATGGTCAGGTTATGGTAACTTGCTGTTTTGAGTATTGAGCGTTTTCCATTCTGCTGCTTCTCCTCCTCCTTGGCACTAAATTAAGTTTAAAAATGAGTTCATGTTACTGAGAACAGTCTTTAATTACTTATGTCTTTCACACTTGAAGTTGTAATGAGTAGTTTGAGGTTATAATGGTGCCACTTCCGAGAGCTTTCATTTCAAGGCCAAGACAAAGGGTTGAGAGCTGTTAGATTAATGGACCACAAAGAAACTGTATTAATGAAGATATCTACACTTGCAAAATTACTAAGTTTTGTCTAAACAGACTTATTTTTTTTTTCAAAATATTCTGAATGATGGTCTTTGTACACTGTTCTGTGCTTAGAATGAACCTTATACTCACTGCATGGAAAGTCGGGTTCGTTGCTGTGTGCTGTGTGGAATGGGTCACTGCCATGGGTGTGGCACCTGCTGTGGTTTCTTCTGGAAAAAGTAGCTTCCTGGTCACACTCGCCACATCGTGTGACATACTCTATCACACAAGATTAGAATGTCTTCTCCTTCTGACCAACTGTATACTTGTCACCTTTATAATCATTATAATCTGTATTTATGTGAGGTATTCAGTTTTATTTCTTGCTTTTCAGTATCTCCAACACACAGAGCTATAAATCAAGAATCTGATGTATTCATTGGTAATTCTTATTTTCCATCTGTTGAAGTCATTTAATGGAGCTGATCTCTTACTGGCTCCAACTCAGAGCCCAGAAAATAATAGTTTAGAATATTCCTATGGTGCTTTTTTCAGTAACTTTTCCCCATTGATGTTTAATGTTTTTTTCCTTCTCTGGTGACGTTTTTTTACTCCAGCATAGAACTGAAGGTGTTGCACTGTCTTCTATTTAACTTAATACTACACACTGCATTCCACGACTACAACCTGTAAGTACAGTGAATTTCCATATAAACTGAGGATTTGAAGGCTGGGACTCTGTCAAGCTTAGATTTTCCCATCTCTTGAAATATTTTCCACTTAGAAACCTCTTTGCATTACTTGGAAAGCTTTTATGGGGCATGCCAGTCAAAAAGATGACTAACCAAAGAAAAAAAGCACTTCAAAGACCAATTTTTTTGGATTAGTGTATGCTTCATAGGCAATTCAATGGCTAAAACAGTTTGCATTGAATGAGTGTTAGAAGGGCAAATATTTTGCTGCTGTTTATATTGCATATATTAAGGGAGATTAATTATATATCAGCTATCTGGATTTTGTCTGACTTTTAAAACTCAGTTTCCATTTTTATTACCCCATCTTGAGCTGCTGTTTCTAGGAATGGAATGTGAGGAACAGATTAGTGATGATGACATCAGGTGAGTGATTGCAGATATATGTCTATGTACTCAAATCCTGCCTAGAGCAGTTATGGTTCCTTGCCTGACAGAAAGAATGGGATGAGATCAGTGTTGTCAATTATGAGTGTGTTTATGCCTATGTCTAAGTATACATAGATCACCTATATTGGCAATGGCCTACCCTCCACAGAATCCAGGAATACACACTGCCGGGGGGGGGGGGGGGAGGAGGAATGGGGGAAGGGAAAGGCAGAAGGAAGTGATCCACTGTTGTCTCCTGGACTTTTTTTTTTCTTTAATATTTGTTGCTACTCTTTTTTAAGATTTATTTATTTATTTGAAAGTCAAAGTTACACACAGGAGAGACAGAGAGAGAGAGAGAGGAGAGAGAGGTCCTCCATCCGATGGTTCACTCCCTGATTGGCCGCAACTGCCGGAGCTGTGCTGATCTGTAGCCAGGAGCCAGGAGCCTCTTCCAGGTCTCCCACATGGGTGCAGGGGCCCAAGGACTTGGGCCATCTTCTATTGCTTTCCAAGGCCATAGCAGAGAGCTGGATTGGAAGTGGAACAGCTGGGTCTCGAACGGCGCCCATATGGGATGCAGGCGCTTCAGGCCAGGGCGTTAATCTGCTGTGCCACACAGCAGGCCCCAGTTTCCTGGACTTTTAAAATGCATCTTGAGTTTTCTTTTGGGCCTCATTCTGATTAAAGGGATATCTATAATACAAGTTCCCAATTCATATTCTCCTTGGATACTTAATATAAGTAGCTCTGCCTTCTTTCCAATCATGAATCGTCATTTTGGAAATGTGTCAGTGATAATAATAGCTTATATGTAATAAACACCATTTTTTTTTGTTAAAGGGATGCTTCTAGATAGTTTATATACCTTATTTTATTCAGTTAGCTCAATTATCTTGAGAGTTTCTCATAGGAACTTTGGTGAAGGTTTTAGAGCTAGTGAATGGCAGAAAATGGAATTAATGTCGATGGTCTCTATGACCTTTTTATTTAAACCAAAGGCTCTAGTGTCCTTGGAATGTGAAGACTGTTTTAATTTTAATCAATTAATCTTCTGCTGGAATTAAACTAAAGTGAGCCTGCATTGAATGGATGAGTACTCTATTCACAAACAGACCTGGGTTGACTATTTGCCTGGATTTTCAAGTATAAGTCATGCCTGCGCCTGTCTTGGTGTCTTACCATGTCATCGGAGACATCAAGTCTGTCTTAATTGGTTGCCACTCCATGCTTTCTTTGCCTGCCTTAATTGTCATTGTTGGCCATCACCCCAGTTGGTTTCCCTCTAAAGTCACATTTCCTAGCTCTGCTCAGACACAGCTGGAGTCTGTCAACTGCCTACAAACATGTAATTTTCATAATATTTTTTAGCTTTCTAAATGGAAATCCCATGGGTGCACCTTTGAGGATATTGTTTATTTTCTAATTCGAAAAAACATAAAATATGTATTTTACATGTGTTATTCTTGAACAGGAAATTTTAAGGCAGAATTTTAGATGCAGCAATGCATGTATCAACTCTATTTTTCACTTCCAAAGTAAAGCTCCTATTTCCATTTTGTCTATCAGAGATATTTACTTTATCTGAAATTTGTTTTTTATTTTGATAAACCATTTACATGTGATGAAGAGAAGTAAAAGTGACTGAATAGCTGACTACTCATAAGAGTACATTTATTTTATTTGGAGACACATATTGCTTTAATGAGAGGGCCCAGGGCCATTTTGGCCTCTCCCCTTGTTAGTCTGGTCCTCCTAAGGAACTTAGGAAACTTCTTTACTCTTTAGTTATTGACCCACAGAAACACCTTTCCTTAAAATAAGCATTAACATCCTGTGGAATCAGTGTCGAGTACTTTGGCAAATGCTAGGGATTGCCTGTCAGTTGGAGGGAGCTGGAAAGATTAAGCAGTCTTCAAGTTCCACTAATTGGGACAAATGTTGGAAAAAGGACTGTAGGGAGACCTACTGAGATGCATCAATAAAATGACACACTGAGGAAAATGATGAATATGAAACTTATTATAATTTTTAAAATTCTAATAGACTCTGTAGACCCAATTTCAGCCAACCAGAATGATATTTGGAAACTTTACAGGAAATAAAATCACTTTTGGAAAATCTTCGTTTGATACTTCTGTCCAGGAACAATTAATTATAAGATGTGCACAAAAACCCAGTTGTAAGTAGAGTGCACATCCTACTGAGGAACCTCCCTTCTTTCAAGGGAGATCAGTCCTGTCTGACCTCAGTTTTACTCTTTCTTTGTTTTATGATTTACTTAGTTGTTGGGTATCAGCGAGGTCAAAGAAGTCAGATTTATCAAAGTCCTAACCAAATGCCTTAAAGGATTATAGATAAAGTGAGTCTCAAGTCATGGAGAGCAATTCAATGAGGCATTAGGAAAATAAATCTCATAACTGCTGAGTGATGTGGGTTCTTTTTCCCCATTTGTCAATCAGTAGTTTTCCTTTAATTAAATCCTGTGATAATTTTATAAATAGTATTCTTTTGTACTTAAGCCTCTTTATTCAATGGTCAACACTTCATTTCTTAACACTACCTTGCAGACACATATGATCATAATCAAGACATGATTGCTGCCCTGCTATCATGTAACAGTCTACCAGGAATACAGACACATGTGTCATGAGTCCTGTGCTGGCATGATACACATGTACAAGCTGTGGGCAGCACATGGGAGGGATAATGAACTCTGGTATTGAAAAGGAGGAGTAGGACCAGGTCAAGAGCAGAAAGGAGTATTTTATGTATGAGTGTGCTGAGGCATTGCTGCTCCAGCAGCAAGGTGTCCTCACAAGATCAGCAGGCATTGCTGAAGCCTCAGGAGTGTGGCTAGGAGTGGACATAGATAAAGCTGGAGTCTAATTACAGAGGCCTTTGCCTGTTAGGCAAAGCAGGCTTCTCTTTTTCCTGTAGGGTATGAGGGAGCCTCTGGTGGGTTTTAAATTTGAAGGACAGTCCTGATTTTGGAATTCTCTTAGCCTTACCAAAAATTAAAATAAGTACTTTCTGGTTTATCTGTGTCCTCCTAATATAAAATTTTCCTTCTTTTTTTAACTTCCATTGAATGAATATATTATAGGAGAGTTGCCTTGCTACTGCTTTGATCACACTTTCAAGTGTGTAATCTCATTGTCTCCTTTCTGTTGTGGATTATCCATTTGACCTTCTAATAAAATGATTTGAAAGCATAATTGGGATGGTTATTTGACACACAAGTGATAAACAAATAAGAGATGGCAAAAAATTATTTTCCACAGGAATTAGGGTCCTTATCACAAATGTCCTCAGTTTCACGTACAGAGTCTTATTAAACTTCGATGCTAGACCATGCATGAAGGATAATGGGCCTTGCTGTTAGTAAAATGAGTGCTGTTTCCGTGGTAATCACCTTAGATTGGCTCCGAACAGCGTACCCACTTCTGTGGCCTCATGGAGAGAACACTGCTTCTTAGTCTGACAATGTCAGTGGAATATGCCATTCTATTAATCTCTAGCCATGGGATACAGAATTTTCTACATAATGTGGTGATCAGCTATTTCTGTTATGATTTTATGGAAAAGGCCAACTGGCTAATGCTTTAATTATTGAGGAGATATTGTCACAGAATTGCAACAGAGAATTCACTTAGGATGATGTCTTTTCAGATCAAGGACAACCAGACTGTCTTGGAGGTCACAAGGATATATGCCTGAGATTTGAAGATTTAATTTTTTAAACTTAAAAACTTAAAGTTTCTTGTTATAAACTTCTTATTGAAAAAATGCAGAGGGCAAAAATTATTAATTCATCATAATCCTATGACAAATAGAACACCACTATTAAAATGTTTGATACTTTTATCCATATTCGTATTCATTTCTATATTAATATCCATATCTTCTGTAAATATGTCTGATAAAGTAAGTGTAATAACAGCAAAGTATGTCTAAAGTATCATTCTAAAACTTCTTATTTTGTATCAAAAATTCTGTTTGTTAGTTATTATTGTCCACATGGTGCATCTAAGGAACTCAGAAACACAAAGCTTAAGTGATTTATTATGGTCACAAAGCTTGCTAAGTACAAGCCAAATTCGAGCTTCAAAGCACAAGCCATTGATGACATGCTTTACTTACAGGCATTCATGTATGTACATATGAGAACATATGGGGCCGAAGAAAATTCCAAATATATGTATTTAAAAGAGAAATCTTACTCCATACAGCTCCACTTGGATTTTTCATTTAATTTTTTGTTGTCCCTAATAAGTTAGATCTATATAGATATTCTGTTTAATGATTTCATGTCATGGAAATCTAATTTACTTATTCAATAGGGATACAAATATATGTTAATACTGAACTTCAAAATAAGCTTTCATTATTATATAACACTTTTTAAATTATAAAGTAAAAATTATAGTTGTTTGTGGATTACAAAATAATGTTATGATCTATCAAAATAATGTGGGATAATTAAATAAGGTTACTAACATATCCATCACTTCAAATACTTTTTTTGTGTGAGAACATTTGGATTTTATTTAAAGCAGCCCAATCCTCCAACTGCTGCCTCTTTATCTCACTGATATTTCCACTCTGCTTGGGTTTCATCTCTCTCTGTCATGGTTTAGAAAATATCTGAACAGAATGGTAGCTAATAATTTGGGTCAGTTGTTGTTTTTCCATTTTTATAAGGATCATCATTCTGATTCACAAAGACTGAAACCGGTTGATTCATGTATTCTTTCCAATTTTATATTTACTAATGGCAGAGGATCATGATGCCAGTGATCCTATCATGGCCAAAGCTAGAGATCAAGCCAACATATTTTTTGAAAAACTCACTTTTGGACCATAAGATCTTCCCGGCAATGTAAGATTCAGTTTTCTTGGTTTCTTTTTTTTTTTTTTTTGAGTTTGTGTGTGTGTGTGTGTGTGTATGTTAAAGATATATTTATTAGAAAGGCAGAATAACGTACAGAGAGAAAGACGAGTTATTTTCCATCTGCAGATTCATTCCGCAGATGCCTGCAATAGTCAGCCAGATCTGGGTCATGCAAAACCAGGAGCCTGAAGCTCTATCCAGGCCTCCCACATCAGTAGCAGGGTCTCAGGGACATGGGCCATCTTCTGCTGCTTTCTTAGGAACATTAACAGAGAGCTGGATAGGAAGCAGAGGATTACAGTGTCGTAAGCCACAACCTAACCTTCTGTGCCTCAACACTGGCCCCAATTTGCCTGATTCTTTGAAGTTTTTGAGATGTTCTAATTCGTAGCACACAGTTAAAAATTACTGTGCTTCTCTAAGGCTAATGTATAGGTATGTATTGTTTAGATTAGGGGATGGACTTCTTAATGGCTGTGTAATACAAAAACAGAACATCGCCTCTAAGAAGATGCGGTTTCTATAATCTTTCTTCATTGCTCTTTGCTGCTCTTCAGGTCTTTTGAAGTCTTATTGAAGACCTTTCCAGTTGGAAATTTCATCCAAAATCCATTTATATGATGCTAGGTATACCATTATTCTGCCACAAACTGTAGTGATGCTTATTATGCCCTTCAAAATGTTGAAGATCTTGCACCATTTTCTCATTTTCTAGCGACCTTTTTTTTTTTATCTTTTATTTAATGAATATAAATTTCCAAAGTACGACTCATGGGTTACAATGGCTTCCCCCCCATACCGTCCCTCCCACCCACAACCCTCCCCTTTCCCACTCCCTCTCCCCTTCCATTCACATCAAGATTCATTTTCGATTATCTTAATATACAGAAGATCAGCTTAGTATACCTTAAGTAAGGATTTCAACAGTTTGCTCCCACACAGAAACATAACGTGAAAAATAATAAATGATTTTTTTTTAAATGATGATGAAATCAGATCAGACCTATCGTCATGTTTAATCCCAGTGAGAGTCAAGTTGGGAATTGATAATTTCTTTTCTTTTCTTTTTCTTTTTTTTTTTTTTTTACAGAAGATCAGTTTAGTGTACATTAAGTAAAGATTTCAATCGTTTGCACCCCCATAGAAACACAAAGTGAAATATACTGTTTGAGTACTCGTTATAGCATTAAGCCTCAGTGTACAGCACATTAAGGACAGAGATTGTACATGAGGAGTAAGTGCACAGTGACTCCTGTTGTTGACTTTACAAATTGACACTCCTGTTTATGGCATCAGTAATCTCCCTATGCACCAGTCATGAGTTTCCAAGGCTATGGAAGCCCCTTGAGTTCTCCGACTCTTATCTTGTTTAGACACGGTCATAGTCAAAGTGGAGGTTCTCTCCTCCCTTCAGAGAAAGGCACCTCCCTCTTTGAAGACCTGTTCTTTCCACTGGGATCTCACTCACAGAGATCTTTTTGCCAGAGTGTCTTGGCTTTCCATGCCTGAAATACTCTCATGGGCTTTTCAGCCAGATCCAAGTGCCTTTAGGGCTGATTCTGAGGCCAGAGTGCTATTTAGGACATCCGCCATTCTATGAGTCTGCTGAGTATCTCACTTCCCATGTTGGATCACTCTCCCCTTTATTTATTCTATCGGTTAGTGTTAGCAGATACTAGACTTGTTTATGTGCTCCCTTTGACTCTTAGTCCTTTCATTATGATCAATTGTGAACTGAAATTGATCACTTGGAATAGTGAGATGGCATTGGCACATGCCACCTTGATGGGATTGAACTGGAATCCCCTGGTATGTTTCCAACTCTACCAATTGGGGCAAGTCAGCCCGAGCATGCCCCAAATTATACATCTCTTCCCTCTCTTATTCCCACTCTTATGTTTAACAGGGATCACATTTCAGTTAATTTTCAACACTTAAGAATAACTGTGTGATAATTACAGAATTAAACCAGTCATACTAAGTAGAACAGACAAAAAAAAAATACTAAGAGGGATAATGTATTAAGTTGTCCATTAGCAGTCAGGGCTATGCTGATCAAGTCACCATTTCTCATAGTGTCCATTTCACTTCAGGAGGTTTCCTTTTTGGTGTTCAGTCAGTTGTCACCGATCAGGGAGAACATATGGTATTTGTCCCTTTGGGACTGGCTTACTTCACTCAGCATGATGTGTTCCAGATTCCTCCATTTTGTTGCAAATGACTGGATTTCGTTGTTTCTTACTGCGGTATAGTACTCTAAAGAATACATATCCCATAATTTCTTTATCCAGTCTACCATTGATGGGCATTTAGGTTGGTTCCAGGTCTTGGCTATTGTGAATTGTGCTGCAATAAACATTAGGGTGCAGACCGCTTTTTTGTTTATCAATTTAAACTCCTTTGGGTAAATTCCAAGGAGTGGGATGGCTGGGTTGAACGGTAGGGTTATATTCAGGTTTCTGAGGAATCTCCAGACTGATTTCCATAGTGGCTTGACCAGTTTGCATTCCCACCAACAGTGGATTAGTGTCCCTTTTTCCCCACATCCTCGCCAGCATCTGTTGTTGGTAGATTTCTGTATGTGAGCCATTCTAACCGGGGTGAGGTGAAACCTCATTGTGGTTTTGATTTGCATTTCCCTGATTGCTAGTGACCTTGAACATTTTTTCATGTGCCTGTTGGCCATTTGGATTTCCTCTTTTGAAAAATGTCTGTTGAGGTCCTTGGCCCATCTCTTAAGTGGGTTGTTGGTTTTGTTTTTGTGGAGTTTCTTGATCTCTTTGTAGATTCTGGTTATTAACCCTTTATCTGTTGCATAGTTTGCAAATATTTTTTCCCATTCTGTCGGTTGTCTCTTCACTCTCCTGACTGTTTCTTTTGCAGTACAGAAACTTCTCAATTTGATGCAATCCCAATAGTTGATTTTGGCTTTCTGTCTGTGCCTCCTCGGTCTTTTCCAGAAATTCTTTGCCTGTGCCAATATCTTGAAGGGTTTCTCCAATGTTCTCTAATAACTTAGTGGTGTCAGGACGTAGATTTAGGTCTTTAATCCACGTTGAGTGGATTTTTGTGTAAGGTGTAAGGTAGGGGTCTTGCTTCATGCTTCTGCACGTGGAAATCCAGTTTTCCCAGCACCATTTATTGAATAGACTGTCCTTGCTCCAGGAATTAGTTTTAGATCCTTGATCAAATATAAGTTGGCTGTAGATGTTTGGATTGATTTCTGGTGTTTCAATTCTGTTCCATTGGTCTATCCATCTGTTTCTGTACCAGTACCATGCTGTTTTGATTACAACTGCCCTGTAGTATGTCCTGAAATCTGGTATTGTGATGCCTCCGGCTTTGTTTTTGTTGTACAAGATTGCTTTAGCTATTCGAGGTCTCTTGTGCCTCCATATGAATTTCAGCATCATTTTTTCTAGATCTGCGAAGAATGTCTTTGGTATCTTGATTGGGATTGCATTGAATCTATAAATTGCTTTTGGGAGAATGGACATTTTGATGATGTTGATTCTTCCAATCCATGAGCATGGAAGATTTTTCCATTTTTTGGTATCCTCTTCTATTTCTTTCTTTAAGGTTTTGTAATTTTCATCGTAGAGATCTTTAACATCCTTGGTTAAGTTTATTCCAAGGTATTTGATTGTTTTTGTAGCTATTGTGAATGGGATTGATCTTAGCAGTTCTTTCTCAGTCATGGCATTGCTTGTGTATACAAAGGCTGTTGATTTTTGTGCATTGATTTTATATCCTGCCACTTTGCCAAACTCCTCTATGAGTTCCAATAGTCTCTTAGTAGAGTTCTTTGGATCCTCTAAGTACAGAATCATATCGTCTGCAAAGAGGGATAGTTTGACTTCTTCCTTCTTGATTTGTATTCCTTTGATTTCTTTTTCTTGTCTGATGGCTCTGGCTAAAACTTCCAGAACTATGTTAAATAGCAGTGGTGAGAGTGGGCATCCCTGCCTGGTGCCAGATTTCAGTGGAAATGCTTCCAACTTTTCCCCATTCAATAGGATGCTGGCTGTGGGTTTTTTATAAATTGCTTTGATTATATTGAGGAATGTTCCTTCTATACCCAATTTGCTTAGAGTTTTCATCATGAAAGGGTGTTGAATTTTATCAAATGCTTTCTCTGCATCAATTGAGATAACCATATGGTTTTTCTTCTGCAGTCTGTTAATGTGGTGAATCACATTGATTGATTTGCGAATGTTGAACCATCCCTGCATACCAGGGATGAATCCCACTTGGTCTGGGTGGATGATTTTCCTGATGTGTTGTTGTATTTTATTGGCAAGAATTTTATTGAGGATTTTTGCATCTATGTTCATCAGGGATATTGGTCTGTAATTTTCTTTCAATGCTGCATCTTTCTCTGGCTTAGGGATTAAGGTGATGCTGGCTTCATAGAAAGAATTTGGGAGGATTCCCTCTTTTTCGATTGTTCTGAACAGTTTGAGAAGAAATGGGATTAGTTCTTCTTTAAATGTCTGGTAGAATTCAGCAGTGAATCCGTCTGGTCCTGGGCTTTTCTTTGTTGGGAGGGCCTTTATTACTGTTTCAATTTCTGTTTCAGTTATGGGTCTATTTAGGTTTTCGATGTCTTCATGGTTCAATTTTGGTAGATTGCATGTGTCCAGGAATCTATCCATTTCTGATAGGTTTTCCTGTTTGCTGGCATACAGGTCCTTGTAGTAATTTCTGATGATTCTTTTTATTTCTGTGGTGTCTGTTGTTACGTTTCCTTTTTCATCTCTGATTTTATTGATTTGGGTCTTTTCTTTTTTTAGTTAGTTGGGCCAATGGGGTGTCAATTTTGTTTATTTTTTCAAAAAACCAGCTTCTCGCTTGGCTGATTTTTTGTAATGTTTTTTTGGATTCAATCCTGTTAATTTCTTCTCTGGTTTTAATTATTTCTCTTTTCCTACTAGATTTGGGTTTGGTTTGCTGCAGTTTTTCTAGGTCCTTGAGGTGCGCTGAAAGCTCATTTATTTGGTAGCTTTCCAATTTCTTGATATAGGCACCTATTGCTATAAATTTGCCTCTCAATACTGCTTTTGCTGTATCCCATAAGTTTTGATATGTTGTGTTATTGTCTTCATTTACTTCCAGAAAGTTTTTGATTTCTCTTTTGATTTCTTGAATGACCCAGTGTTCATTCAGGAGCATGTTGTTCAGTCTCCATGTGTTTGCATACTTTCTGGGGTTTCCTGAGTTGCTAATTTCCAGCTTCATCCCGCTGTGGTCTGAGAAGCTGCATGGTATGATTCTAATTCTTTTAAATTTGCTGAGACTTGCTTTATGGCCTAGTATGTGATCAATCCTAGAGAAGGTTCCATGCACTGCTGAGAAGAATGTGAAGTCTGTAGATGTAGGGTTGAAAGTTCTGTAGATATCTGTTAGATCCATTTGGGCAATAGTGTCAATTAAATCTGCTATTTCCTTGTTGATCTTCTGTCCGGATGATCTGTCTATTTCTGAGAGTGGAGTATTGAAGTCCCCCAGTACTATTGTATTGGAATCTAAATCTCCCTTTAAGTCCCTTAACATATCTTTTAAATAGACCGGTGCCCTGTAATTAGGTGCATATACATTTATAATAGTTACATCTTCCTGTTGAATTGAACCCTTAATCATTATATAGTGTCCCTCTTTGTCTCTCTTAACAGTTTTTGTATTAAAGTTTATTTTGTCTGATATTAGTATGGCTACACCTGCTTTTTTTTGGTTTCTGTTGGCATGAAATATCTTTTTCCAACCTTTCACTTTCAGTCTGCATGCCTCTTTGTTAGAGAGATGTGTTTCTTGTAGGCAACAAATAGTTGGGTTGTGTTCTGTGAGCCAGTCAGCCAAACGGTGTCTTTTAACTGAAGAATTCAGACCATTAATGTTCAATGTGACTATTGATACGTAGTGACTTTGCCCTGCCATTTTCCCGGAAATATTTTCTAGTATATGCTTTGAGCTTCCCATGCTCTTTTACTGGTAGGTGTTCTTCCTTTCCCTTCTTTCATATTGATGGCCGTGTTTCTGTGTTTCTGAGTGTAGCACATCTTTAAGTATCTTTTGCAGGGCCGGACGAGTGGCCACAAAGTCTTTTCAATTTCTGTTTGCTATGAAAGGTCTTTATTTCACCTTCATTCACAAATGAGAGCTTGGCAGGATATAATATTCTGGGCTGGCAATTTTTCTCTCTTAGCACCTGTGCTATGTCTCGCCATTCCCTCCTAGCTTGTAGGGTTTCTGATGAGAAGTCAGCTGTGAGTCTGATTGGAGATCCTCTGAGAGTAATCTGACGTTTCTCTCTTGCACATTTTAGGATCTTTTCTTTATGTTTCACTGTGGTAAGTTTAATTACCATGTGTCGTGGTGAGGATCTCTTTTGGTCATGTTTATTGGGGGTTCTATGAGCTTCCTGTACTAGGATATCTCTGTCCTTCTCCAAACCTGGAAAGTTCTCTGCTAGTATCTCACTAAAAAGGCCTTCCAATCCTTTCTCTCTCTCCATGCCTTCAGGAACTCCTAGAACTCGAATGTTGGTTTTTTTAATAGTATCCTGTAGATTCCCAACAATATTTTTTAGATTTCTAATTTCCTCTTCTTTTCTTTGGTTTGACTGTATGTTTTCCTGTGCTCTATCTTCTAAGTCCGATATTCTCTCTTCTGCTTCACCCATTCTGTTTTTAAGGCTTTCTAATGTGTTTGTCATTTGATCTATTGAGCTCTTCATTTCATTTTGATTTCTCTTGACTATTACACTTTCCTGTTCTACTAGTTTCTGAGTTTCATTTTGACTCTTCCTTAAAATTTCATTTTCACGAGAGAGATTTTCAATCTTGTCCATTAAGGATTTCTGTAGTTCAAGGATTTGCTTTTGAAAACTTCTAAATGTTCTTATCATAAATTTTTTGAAATCCGTATCTTGCATTTCTTCTATCTCATCATCTTCATACTCTTGGCTTGGGGTGTTTTGCTTATTTGGAGGCATCATAGTGTCATCGTTGATCTTGCTCCCTCTATTTCTGTGTTTGTTACTCGGCATAGTTAATTCTTCTTGCGTCACTGTGCGTTTTTTTTTCTTTTTTTTTTATACTGTGTCCGTGTTAAGTGGACTGCCTGCTGTTGGAGGAGCCAGCGACCTATTTTTTTTATTTCTTGTGCCATTTCTAAGATCTACAGAAAACCTCACAACAGCCCTATAGAATATTCTGTTTTTGATTGTGATGAATTCATTCTATCAGTTGTACTCTTTTTGCCAACCATTAATGGTTAACAGTTTTTCAACTAAACAAAAAATTAACAACATAAAGAGTACAAGTGGAATAAATAGTGTGATATTGGGCACACCATACTCAAAGGAGGATGTTCATTTTATGAAAGCAAGCAATATAATACCTTTCTAACGTTGTCTTGCTGAAAGGTGATGGCACTCTAAGTAGGAGAACATATAAATGAACAAAGTTCTTTAACTGATATACATCCATACATATATACACGTTTATATATTTAGTAAGTGTTTACTTTTCAGGAAAGTGAATTAGAGATAAATGGTTATATAATGAATCAGTGGCATTAACCATAGTATTTACTTTTAAAAATTGATTTTGAAGGTTTGATCTTCTATTTATCTTTAGTCTTTCTTTTTAATATTTATAATTTTATTTAATTATTTGAGAGGTGGAAGACAGAGTTCCTGACCACGGGTTCTCTTCTAAAATGATCACATGGCCAAGGCTGGGCCAGGGCAAAGCTGGGAACTGGGAACTCAATCCAGGTCTCCCAGGAGGGTGTCAGAGATCTAACCACCTGTGTGAGCTCCCAGGGTCTGCATTAGCATGAGGCAAGAATTGTCAGCAGAGTGGGGATTCAAACCCAGACACTCCAGTATGGGCTTTGGTCCTCTCAACTGGCATCTTAACTACTAGTGCAAATTCCTGAAATGCCTGTCTGTATTCTTCCTATGCAACAAGAATTCTCTGTGCTTCAGTCATGCTTTTTCTACCTCTGAAGCACAGATTATTTGAAAGAAAAAATGGTATATTTCAGGAACAATGAAACTTTCCAAAATCTAAAGCTGCTTGAAATGTTACCCTGATGTCTTGTTTAAAATATTTAAATGGTAGAGTCTGCATCAGGCTTGTTCTTCTCTGACTGAAAATAGGAGGTTGAAAGTCAGCAGAAGTATTTAGAGTCTCTGTTGATCTGGGTAGTTGGTTTCATTGGTTACAGTGTGGTGCTAATGACAGCAGCTTCAGGGATTGGAGCCTCTGCATGACTCACGTGGCTTCATACTGAGGAATTTCCGTGTTCCAGAGCCTGAGATGCTTTCTACCTCTTGACAGCTGTATCCCCAATCACGCAAATTGCAAGGCGCTAAGGAACTAATTGTTATCAACAAACAGCCATCAAAATTTTTGAATAACCTGCCAATAATGATATAAATTCATTATTTGATTTTGAAATTGCCAATTTTCTAGGACACACATCTCCACTAAGAATTTTTCTGTGATTCAGCTGATGAATACATGTACCTCCACAAAGAAAGACTTCCTTAGATTTCTATGTTAACTTCAAGCACCTTTGGAAGTTTTCAATAAAAATTCCTGAATAAGATGTGAGTAGGATGTCTTGAGCTGGGTTACCTATCTAAATAAAAACTATCTTTCTTTAACTTACTATTGCTGAGATCTCTTTGTTTTATTTTATGACATTGGAAGTTACCAAATACTATGAGAATTCTAAAATTTTACCCACATTCTTGTCAAATCATAATGAATTTAACTAACATTTACTAACTAAATTTGCTAGTCTTTGATGACACTGGTGAACTTATGGATATACAGTCCTTCAGTCGTGCAGGATACAGTCAAGATGAGTATGGAGACTAACTAATAGTCTGTAAGCAATCTGATCAAGTAATTATACTTGCAGTAAGTGTATGAAACAACTAGACACTGAAGTGGAGAATATGAGGAATAGAATGGGAGGAGTGGTTGGATTCTAAGAGTATATTTTAGTCAGAGATGAAAAGAAGGTGTTTCTAATGGAGGAGACGTTTCAGCTGAGCTAGGAACAGTGAGAAGGAATCTGCCAAGCAAGGAGAAGGGCAGAGAACACTTCTGGCAGAGGAAATAGTACGTGCAAACATCACATGTTTGCCAAGGAGAAACGTTTGGTACTTTGAGGAAATGTGCTTATGAGAAGTAAGGAAGAGGTCAAAATATTGGAGAAATCTATAAATTCATATCAAGCTAAGTTAGGTCATTTTTTTGAAAAAAAAAAATCAAAATGTGTTTAAAAAAGAAAAACAACCTTAGAGGAGGGGCTGGCATTGTGGCAAAGTGGGTAAAGCCGCCGCCTGCAGTGCTGGCATCCCATATGGGCACCTGTTAGAGTCCCGGCTGCTCCACTTCTGATTCAGCTCTCTGCTATGACCTGAGAGAGCAGTGGAATTGGGCCCCTGAACCAGTGCAGGGAAGACCAATCTCCTATCTCTCCCTCTCTGTCTCTCTCTCTCTCTGCCTCTGCCTCTGCCTCTCTGTAACTCTGCCTTTCAAAGAAATAAATCTTTAAAAAGCCTTAGAGGAGTTTTAGTAAGGTATATACAGAATTGATCAACATATTAAAGAATCACTCCTGTCACTGTGTGGAAAGCAGACTGAATAGGGGTCAGATGAAAAGCAGGAAGTATACAGACAAGGGGGGTACAGGTTAGAATTTTTACTGTCTGTGTAATTGATAACATTTGTTGGTGGAATGTGGGGAACAGGTGGATCCAGGATGGTTGCTGGTTGTAAATAACTGAATGTACTGTGGTTGTGTTTGGGGATGTGGGAAATATGGAGAGCAAGTTGGAAAGAACAAGATAGAAAATCAGGGGTTCAGTTTTGAGCCAAGTTTTTTCAAATTGAAATTTTCATTTTAGTTTGAAAGTTGAATATTTATAATGGTTTAATATAACAAGTTATTGATTATTGAATAAAATTAGTTTCTTAATGTCATAATATTTTAACTTTTATGTTGACTTTTATAATTAGAGCAGTCTTAAATTTTCTTATATTTAAAACTATTGCTAATACTAAGAATTCACTACATTTCTTATACTAATAAAATTTTCCTTTTTTACTGTAGACTTTTTTTCAGTCTAATGATATCTTTTAGATCTAAATAACTTGTCATAATGACTAATATGCAAAAACGTAAATGCAAAGTTGCTGGTAATGCAGCAAGATACAATGATTCAAATGAGGAGAAATTTTATTGAATGATTGAATTTCTTGGATCACCCTCCTGGGACAAATTTAACAGAAACAAATTACAAAATCAGATTTGTCTTCATGCACAGAGTATTTTTAACTTAGAAATCATGTGGATATCACTTTTAAAATGTTTTATAGTCTGATATGCTATTTACTAGTTCATATTTACCACATGTAGCACCATTATAAAAGACCAATATTAATTATTAATAACTGATATACTATTGTCATTCAATCAGTCTATACTTATTTGTAAGTAATATTTGTAATATTTTCTCTATTTCTGAAGCAATAGTTTAACAATAATTTTAACAATACTTCTGTTACCTAAGCTTTAATCCCTGATACCAATACTTAATTTGCATATGCCAAGAGACTTTATTTTTGTGAAAACTTTTTGTCATGTAGATTTTGAGAGATTTTTTAATTTTTAAACTTTTATTTAATAAATATAAATTTCCAAGTACAGCTTTTGGATTACAGTGGCTTTTTCCCCCAAAAAACTTCTCTCCCACCCACAACCCTTCTATCTGCCGCTCCCTCAATCATCCAATTCACATCAAGATTCATTTTCAATTATCTTTATATACAGAAGATCAATTTAGTATATACTAAGTAAAGATTACAACAGTTTGCACCCACACAGAAACACAAAGTGAAAAATACTGTTTGAGTACTAGTTATAGCATTAATTCACATTGTACAACACATTAAGGACAGAGATCCTACATGGGGAGTAAGTGCATAGTGACTCCTATTGTTGACTTAACAATTGACACTCTTCTTTATGGTGTCAGTAATCACCCTAGGCTCTTGTCATGAGTTGCCAAGGCTTTGGAGGCCTTTTGAGTTCACCAACTCCGATCTTATTTAGACAAGGTACCCTTCAGAGAAAGGTACCTCTGTCTTTGATGGCCTGTTCTTTCCACTGGGATCTCAATCACAGAGATCTTTCATTTAGGTCTATTTTTTTTTTTTTTTGGCCAGAGTTTCTTGGCTTTCAATGCCCGAAATATTCTCATGGGCTTTTTAGCCAGATCCGAATGCCTTAAGGGCTGATTCTGAGGCCAGAGTGCTGTTTAGGACATCTGCCATTCTGAGTCTGCTGTGTATCCTACTTCCCATGTTGGATTGTTCTCTCCTTTTTAATTCTATCAGTTAGTATTAGCAGACACTGGTCTTGTTTATGTGATCCCTTTGACTCTTAGTCCTATCATTATGATCAATTATGAACTTAAACTGATCCCTTTGACTAGTGAGATGGCACTTGTACATACTACCTTGATGGGATTGAATTGGAATCCCCTGGCATGTTTCTAACTCTACCATTTGGGGCAAGTCCAATTGAGCATGTCCCAAATTGTACATCTCTTCCCTCTCTTATTCCCACTCTTACATTTAACGGAGATCACTTTTCAGTTAAATTTAAATACCCAAGGATAATTGTGTGTTAATTAAAGAGTTCAACCAATGATATTAAGTAGACAAAAAAAAAATAAAGTATTAAGTTGTTCATCAACAGTCAGGGCAAGGGCTGATCAAGTCACCATTTCTCATAGTGTCCATTTCACTCAATAGGTTTCCTTTTTGGCGCTAAGTTAGTTGTCACTGATCAGGGAGACTGGCTTATTTCACTCAGCATGATGTTTTCCAGATTCCTCCATTTGTTGCAAATGACCAGATTTCATTGTTTTTTTTTTTTTTTACTGCTATATAGTATTCTATAGAGTACATATCCCATGATTTCTTTATCCAGTCTACTGTTGATGGTCATTTAGGTTGATTCCAGGTCTTAGAGCTATTATGAATTGAGCTACAATAAGCATTAAGGTGCAGACAGCTCTTTTATTTGCCAATTTAATTTCCTTTGAGTAAATTCCAAGGAGTGGGATGGCTCAGTTGTATGCTAGCGTTATATTTAGGTTTCTGAGGAATCTCCAAACTGACATCCATAGTGGTTTTACCAGTTTACATTCCCACCAACAGTGGGTTAGTGTCCCCTTTTCCCCACATCCTAGCCAGCATCTGTTGTTGGTAATTTCTGTATGTGAGCCATTCTAACTGGGGAGAGGTAAAAACTCACTGTGGTTTTGATTTGCATTTCCCTGATTGTTAGTGATCCTGAACATTTTTTCATGTGTCTGTTGGCCATTTGGATTTCCTCTTTTGGAAAAATGTCTATTGAGGTCCTTGGCCCATCTCTTAAGTGGTTGTTTGTTTTGTTGTTGTGGAGTTTCTTGATCTCTTTGTAGATTCTGGTTATTAACCCTTTATCTGTTGCATAGTTTGCAAATATTTTTTCCTATTCTGTGGGTTGCCTCTTCACTTTCCTGACTGTTTCTTTTGCAGTACAGAAACTTCTCAATTTAATGCAATCCCAATAGTTAATTTTGGCTTTGACTGCCTGTGCCTCTGGGGTCTTTCCCAAGAAGTCTTTGCCTGTGACTATATCTTGCAGGGTTTCTCCAATTTTCTCTAATAATTTGATGATGTCGGGTCGTAGATATGGATCTTTAATCCATGTTGAGTGGATTTTTGTGTAAGGTGTAAGGTAGAGGTCTTGCTTCATGCTTCTTCATGTTGAAATCCAGTTTTCCCAGCACCATTTATTGAATAGACTGTCTTTGCTCCAGGAATTGGTTTTGGATCCTTGATTAAATATAAGTTGGCTGTAAATGTTTGGGTTGATTTCTGGTGTTTCTATTCTGTTCCATTGGTCTATCCATCTGCTTCTATACCAGTACCATGCTGTTTTGATTACAACTGCCCTGTAGTATGTCCTGAAATCTGGTATTGTGATGCCTCCGGTTTTGTTTTTGTTGTACAAGATTGCTTTAGCTATTCGAGGTCTCCTGTGTCTCCATATGAATTTCAGCATCATTTTTTCCAAATCCGAGAAGAATGTCTTTGGTATTTTGATTGGTATCACATTGAATCTATAAATTGCTTTTGGGAGAATGGACATTTTGATGATATTGATTTTTTCAATCCATGAGCATGGAAGATTTTTCCATTTTTTGGTATCCTCTTCTATTTTTTCTTTAAGAATTTGTAATTCTCATCGTAGAGATATTTAATGTCCTTGGTTAAGTTTATTCCAAGGTATTAGATTGTTTTTGTGGCTATTGTGAATGTGATTGATCTTAGAAGTTCTTTCTCAGCTGTGGCATTGCCTGTATATACAAAGGCTGTTGACTGTTGTGCATTGATTTTATATTCTGCTACTTTGCCAAACTCTTCTATGAGATCCAATAGTCTCTTAGTAGAGTTCTTTGGATCCTGTAAATAAAGAATCATATCATCTGCAAAGAGGAATAGTTTGAGTTTTTCCTTCCCAATTTGTATCCCTTTAATTTCCTTTTCTTGCCTGATGGCTCTTGCTAAAACTTCCAGAACTATGTTGAATAGCAGTGGTGAGAGTGGGCATCCCTGTCTGGTACCAGATCTCAGTGGAAATGCTTCCAACTTTTCCCTATTCAATAGGATGCTGTGAATGGAAGGGGAGAGGGAGTGGGAAAGGGGAGGGTTGCGGGTGGGAGGGACGTTATGGGGGGGAAGCCATTGTAATCCATAAGCTGTACTTTGGAAATTTATATTCATTAAATAAAAGTTAAAAAAAATAGGATGCTGGCCATGAGTTTTTCATAAACTGCTTTGATTTTATTGAGGAATATTCCTTCTATACCCAGTTTGCTTAGAGTTTTCATCATGAAAGGGTGTTGTATTTTATCGAATGTTTTCTCTACATCTATTGAGATAATCATATGATTTTCTTCTGCAGTTTCTTAATGTGGTGTATCACATTGATTGATTTGTGAACATTGAGCTATCCCTGCATACCAGGGATAAATCCCACTTGGTCTGCTGGATGATCTTTCTGATGTGTTGTAAATTCTATTAGCCAGAATTTTTGAGGATTTTTGCATCTATGTTCATCAGGGATATTGGTCTGTAATTTTCTTTCAATGCTGCATCTTTCTCTGACTTAGGAATTAAGCTGATGCTGGCTTCATAGAAAGAATTTGGGAGGATTCCCTCTTTTTCGATTGTTCTTTATAGTTTGAGAAGAATTGGAGTTAGCTCTTCTTTAAATGTCTGGTAGAATTCAGCAGTGAATCCATCTGGTCCTGGGCTTTTCTTTGTTGGGAGGGACTTTATTACTGATTCAATTTCTGTCTTAGTTATGGGTCTATTTAAGTTTTCTGTGCCTTCATGGTTCCATTTAGGTAGGTTGCATGTGTCCAGGAATCTATCCATTTCTGATAGATTTCCCTGTTTGCTGGTATACAACTCTTTGTAGTAATTTCTGATGACTCTTTTTATTTCTGTGGTGTCTGTTGTTACATTCCCTTTTTCATTTCTCATTTTATTGATTTGGGTCTTTTTTTTTTTTTAGCTAGTTGGGCCAATGGTGTGTCAATTTTGTTTATTTTTTCAAAAAGCCAGCTCTTCTTTGGCTGACCTTTTGTAATGTTTTTTTTAGAATCAATCCTGTTGATTTCTTCTCTGATTTTAATTTTTTCTCTTCTACTAGTTTTGGGTCTGGTTTGCTGCAGTTTTTCTAGATCCTTGAAATGCATTGGAAGCTCCTTTATTGGTGCCTTTCCAATTTCTTGATGTAGGCACCTATTGATATAAACTTTCCTCTCAACACTGCTTTTGCTGTATCCCATAAGTTTTTGATATGTTGTGTTGATATCCTCATTTACTTCCAGAAAGTTTTTTATTTCTCTTTTGATTTCTTCTGTGACGCAGTGTTCATTCATTAGCATGTTGTTCAGTTTCCATGTGTTTGTATACTCTCTAGGGATTCCTGAGTTGCTAATTTCCAGATTAATTCCACTGTGGTCTGAGAAGCTGCATGGTATGATTCTAATTCTTTTGAATTTGCTGAGACTTGCTTTATGGCCTAGCATGTGGTAAATCCTAGAGTAGGTTCCATGCACTGCTGACAAGAATGTAAATTCTTTAAGTGTAGGATGAAATGTTCTGTATATATCTGTTAAATCCATTTGGGCTATAGTGTCAATTAAATCTGCTCTTTCCTTGTTGATGTTCTGTCCGATTGATCTGTCTATTTCTGAAAGTGGAGTATTGAAGTCCCCTAATACTATTGTATTGGATTCTAAGTCTCCCTTTAAGTCCCTTAACATATCTTTTAAATAAACCAATGCCTTGTAATTAGGTGCATTTACATTTATTTTATTTTATTTTATTTTATTTTATTTTATTTTATTTTATTTTATTTGACAGGCAGAGTGGACAGTGAGAGAGACAGAGAGAAAGGTCTTCCTTTGCCGTTGGTTCACCCTCCAATGGCCGCCACGGCCGGTGCGCTGCAGCCGGCACACCGCGCTGAGCCGATGGCAGCAGCCAGGTACTTATCCTGGTCTTCCAAGGGGTGCAGGGCCCAAGGACTTGGGCCATCTTCCACTGCACTCCCTGGCCACAGCAGAGAGCTGTCCTGGAAGAGGGGCAACCGGGACAGAATCCAGCGCCCCAACCGGGACTAGAACCCGGTGTGCCGGCGCTGCAAGGTGGAGGATTAGCCTAGTGAGCCGCGGCGCCGGCCCCCAAAGGTATTTCTAATAAATGCTTTGAACTTCCTGTGATCTTTTACTGGGAGGTTTTCTTCCTCTACCTTCTTTCATATTGATGGCCGTGTTTCTGTGTTTCTGTGTGTAGCACATCTTTAAGCATCTTTTGCAGGGCTGGACGAGTGGCGACAAATTCTTTCAATTTCTGTTTGGTATGAGAGGTCTTTATTTCACCTTCATTCACAAATGAGAGCTTTGCAGGATATAATATTCCGGTTTGGCAGGTTTTTTTTCTTATTACCTGGCCTATATCTCACCATTCCCTCCTAGGCTGTAGGGTTTCTGATGAGAAGTCTGCTGTGAGTCTAATTGGACATCCTCTGAGAGTAATCTGACATTTCTCTCTTGTACATTTTAGGATCTTTTCTTTATGTTTCACTGTGGTGAGTTTGATTACAACGTGTCGTGGTGAGGATCTCTTTTAGTCATTTTTACTAGGGGTTCTTAGATCTTCCTGTACTAGGTTGTCTCTGTCCTTCTCCAAACGCGGGAAGTTCTCTGCAAGTATCTCACTAAAAAGGCCTTCTAATCCTTTCTCTCCATGCCTTCAGGAACTCCTAGAACCCAAATGTTGGGTTTTTTAATAGTATCCTGTAGATTTCCAACAATATTTTTTAGATTTCTAATTTTCTCTTTTCTTTGGTTTGACTGTATACTTTCCTGTTCTCTGTCTTCTAAGTCCGATATTCTCTCTTCTGCTTCACCCATTATGTTTTTAAGGCTCTCAACTGTGTTTGTTATTTGATCTATTGAATTATTCATTCCATTTTGATTTCTCTTCATATCTCAATTTTTGTTCTATTAAATTTGTCATTTCATTTTGATTCCTCCTTAAGATTTCATTTTCATGAGAGAGTTTTTCTATCCTATCCAGTGAGGACTTCTGTAGTTCAGGAATTTGTTTTTGATTACTTCTAAATGTTCTTATCATAAATTTTTTGAAATCCATATCTTGCATTTTTTCCATCTCATCATCTTCATAATCTTGAATTGGAGTGTCATGTTCATTTGGGGGTGTCATAATGTCTTCTTTGTTCTTGTTTCCTTGTTTTTTTTGTTTGTTGCTTGGCATTGTGGAGATATTCTTTGGTTTCTTCTTTTTTTTTTTTTTTTTTCCTCGCTGTGGTAGCTTTTCTCTTTATACTATGACTCTAGATTAAGTGGACTGTCTGCTTTTGGTGAATCTCTAGAGGCTTGTGGTAGGTGTGGCCAGAGAGTTCTGTTCATTTCTTCAGAGTTAAGTGTGTGCCAAAGGTGAAACACCCAGGTTTGGCGTGGTAAATCTTCTCTCTCTCTCTCTTTTTATTCAGAAGGGAAGTAATTCTGTACAGCTGAGCTATTCTCCTTGAAGGCAATCAGTGAGCGATAGCCTCTGTGGGTATAATATTCATCTTCTCTGTCCCTATAACTTCACTTTTACATAACATTTTTTCAGTTTGATTGAGGTATAATTCAGAAAACTGTGTATATGGAAGTTGTGTAACATAATTTTTTAATTAAAAAACCTTTTCATTTGAGCAGCAGAGACAATAATGACTCTTCAAATTCATATACTCAAGATATCTTCCATTTACTTGGGAATGAATGTACTTCCATTTACTTGTTCAGTTATCATCATCACTGTATTATTTGTATCAATTCTTTCAGCAATGTTTTAGAGTTTTCTGTGCACAGATCCTTTATTTCATTAATGAAATATGTTTCTAAATATTTCATTATCTTGAGGCTATCTAAAGTAGGATTATTTTCTTATTTTTGGGTGGTAGTCTGTTGTTTGTGCATAGAAATTCTAATGCTCACTTGTTGATTTTCTATCCTGCCTTACTGAATTCGCTTAATTTTATAATATTCGGTCAAGTCTTTATTATTCTATATATTAGATCATGCTATCAAAAATGTAGATAATTTTACTTTCAATTTGAATTCATCTTCTTTCTTTGTCTTGCCTAACTGTTCTGGTTTAGATTCCCAGTCCTGAGGTTGAATACAAGTGGCAAGACTGAGCATCTTTATCTGTACTGGTCTAGGAAATATTTAAGCTGCTCACATACTGGGTATGATGTTAGTTTTTGGCTTGTGATATATTGCTTTTATTATGTTGGGCTACATTCCTTCTACATGTATGTTGAGGTTTTTCTATCATAAAAATATATTGAATGTTCATATGCTTTTTGTATCTATTGAGATGAATGTGATTTTTTGCCTTTATTCTGTTGATAGACAGTTTCACATTTATTGATTTGTGTGTGTTGAAACATCTTGGCATCCTAGGGATAAATCTCACTTGATAGGGGTGTCTAATCCTTTTAATGTTCTGCTGTGTTGTTTGCTACTATTTTATTGAACATTTTTACACCTATATTTATCAGGTACATTGGCCTATAATTTCCTTTTATTTTTTAAATAAATTGATTTTATTTATTTGAAAGAGTTACAAAGAATGGTAGAGACAGATCTATAGAGAGAGGCCTTCCATCCACTGGTTCACCACAGAAGTGACTGCAACAGCTGAAATTAAGCTAATTGAGAGCCAGGAGCTTCTTCCGGGTTTCCCACGTGGGTGCAGGGACCCAGGGACTTGGGTCATCCTCCGCTGCTTTCCAAGGTGCATTAGCAAAAAGCTGTATTGGAAGTTGAGCAGCTGTGAATCGAACTAGCGCCACATGGGATGTCAGGGCTTCAGCCCACTGAGCTGGCCTCTATAATTTCCTTTGCTTGTAGTATCCTCTGGTATTATGGTACTGCTGGCCTTGTATGTTGACTTTGGCAGTGTTCTTTTTCAAGGTTTTTGGAAGCATTTGAAAGGGACTAGTATTCTTTAAATGTTTGAAGCTATGAAATCCTGGTTTTCTCTGGGATGGAAGATTTTTTGTGATTTCCATTCTTCTACTAATTTTGGACTCCATTTGTATTCTTTTTCTAGTTCCTTGGAGTATAATATTAGGCTTTTTATTTGAGATTTTTGTTTTTCAATGCCAGTGTTTATTGCCATAAATTTTCCCTCTTAGAAATACTTTTGCTGTATCCTATAAATTTTGGTTTGTGTGTATCCATTTCATTGTTTCTTGAGATACTTTTGAATTTTTTTTTATAATTTTATTTATGTGAGAGGTAGAGTTACAGACAGAGATGGAGAGACAGAGAAAAAGGTCTTCCATCCACTGGTTCACTTCCAAAATGGCCACAATGCCCGCAGCTGGGCTGATTTGAAGCCAGGAGCCAGGAGCTTCTTCCAGGTCTCCCATGTTTGTGCAGGGGCCCAAATACTTAGGCCATCTTCTGCTGCTTTACCAGGCCATTGTAGAGGCCTCAGAAGAGGAGAAGCCAGGACTTGAACTTACACTTGTATGGGATACTGGCACCACAGGTGGAAGCTTAGCCTACTATGCCACAGCACCAGCCCCTTGAATACCTTTTTAAATTTGTTTTTTGACCTATTATTCAGGAATATATTGTTTAATTTCCACATACTTAAGAGTTTCAAATTCCCTCCTAATTATTGATTTCTAGTTTTGTACTGCTTTGTTTGGACAAAAATCTTGCTATGGTTTTAGTCTTCAATTTTTTTTAAGACTTGTTTTCTGGCCAAACACTTCAATATCCCAGAGAAAGTTTTATTTGTGCTCTTGGATTGAATGTTCTGTGTGTGTATGTTAGGTGTTTTGGTCTAAAGTATAATTCATATCCAAGATTTTCTTACTGATTTTTCTCTTGAATAAGATATGAACCTGGAAGGTAGGGCATTAAAGCCCTCTACTTTTGTTGCTCTATATTTTTCACTTCAGTTCTGCTAATATTTACCTCATAGTTAGGTACCCCAATGTTGAGTACCTATGTATTCATTATTGATGTATCTTGTTACTAAACTGATTCCTTTATCTTTATATAATAATGTTTCTTGTCTCTTATTTTAGTTTTCACCTTAAAATTTATCATCTATCTTGTTTGAAGTAAGAATAGCTTCCCCTGCATTTTGGTTTTCATTGGTATGGAATGTATTTTCCCCTTTGTTTAATTTCTTTTTTAAAAATTTATTCTAAACACAAAGTGACATCGAGAGAGACACAGAGATCCCCCGTCCCCTACTTCATTCCCACACATGACTAGCAACCAGGCCTGGGCCGTACTGGAGCCAAGAGCCCAGAACTCCATCCGTGCCTCCCAGATGAGTTGCAGGGGCCCGAGTGTTTGGACGGTCTTCCACTGCTTTCTCAGGTGCATGGGAGGGGAGCAGGATTAGAAGTGGAACAGCCAGGACTTGAACCAGTACCCCAATATGGGAGGCAAGCATCACAAGCCATGGCTCAACTTGCTGTGCCAAAACACAGGATCATTCCATCCCTTCATTTTCAGTCCATGTGTGTCCTTAAGGCTAAAGTGACTTTCCTGAAGGCAGCTTATAGTTGAGCCTTGTTGTTATGTTTTGTTTTTATCCATTCAGCCAAATCTTTTGGAGAATTTAACCCATTAACATTCAAGGTAATTGATAGATGAAGACTTGTTATGGCTATTTTGTTAGCTATTTTCTAGAGATTTTGTTCCTTTTTCCCTCTTTTATTGTCTTCTTTTGTGATCTGATGATGTGATTTGATATATCTACTATTTTATTCTTTACTGCTGCTATGAAGTTTACGTAAACATTGTGTTAATCAGCTTTTCTGTTACTATAGTGGAATACTTGAAGCAGCTCATTGTATAGGGAAAAGATGTTTTCTGACTCACTATTCTGGAGGTGTAAGATCTAGGGGCCTTGTGTGGCTATGATATTCTTGCTAACAGAGCTCCAGAGGAGCGATCGTGGTAGCACACAGGGAGCACAGGTGTGTCTCTCCAATAGGCATTGCCTCATAAGGGATCCTTGCAGGGAATCTGACCTTGTAACCAGTGTTTTTCTGGCCTCCTAGATTTTCCTATAAAATATCAGTGGGAACCACCATGACTCCTTAGTCTTGAATTCTGTATACCTAGAAAAGTAGCATCATGTAGACAAAACCAGGGTCTGCTACCTTCCGTGAGTTGTGCCTGGGGCTGCTTGAACCATGCCTGGAGGAACTGAGGAACACTGCAATCAGAATTCAAGGACAAGACCTAAAAGCAGCTCCAGGCAGTGAGCCTGGTAAGGTTCCTCAAGCCTATCCTTGAAACCACTTTCCCTTCCTGGATCTCTGGGCCTATTATGGGAGAGTCAGCCCCTGAGACCTCTGAAGTAACTTAGGAGTCTATACCATTGTCATGATGATCCCCTCTGTTCATACTAATATTGATAGCAAAGGATCATTCAAAACATCCTGGGTTTCCTCTCCTGAAAATACTCTTCATTCTATTCCACCTGGCCAGACTAAGAATTGTCCAAAGTTTTCTACTCTTTGCCTTTTGATTACATACTTCATCTTTAAATCATCTCTTTGCTCTCTCATTTCATTGCAAGCAGTTAAAAGTAATTATGCAGCAGCCTGAATGTTTTTCTCCTTTGAAATGTCTTCCACCAGATAAATTAGTTCATCCCTTTAGAGTTCAGCCTTCCAACGCATCTGAGGCTGTGGCAATGCAGTCAAGTTCTTTGTCGTGGTGTAACAAGGGTTGTTGTCAGTCTAATTGCTAATAGAATCCTAATTTGCATGGGAGACCTCATCAGCTTGGTAGTGTTTAGTGTCCACCTTTCTAACAGTATCTTGGTCACAACCACTTAACCAATCTCTGAACCTTTGTAGATGTTCAAAAATAGCCTTGTCTTGAGAGCCTTCATTGGAATCCCCCATAATGCTTCACTTCCACCCTTATCTAGCCTGCTCTCTCTGCTCAACCTCTTCCTGTTGCCCAGCATCAAAAGTTCCTCCACACCTTTAGATGTGGTGATGATTCCACTTCTCATCTCCAGTTTTTTTTGTAGCAGCTTTTCATCAGTATAACAAAATGCCTGAGGCAGGCTGCATTATAAAGAAAACTTGTCCATTCTGGCTCATGTTTCTGCAGGGCTAGGGGCCTCATCTGCCTATGACCTTCTTGTTGAATGAGTCCCACAGTGGCACAGAGCAGCACATGGAAATGGAGAACACCACTGTCTCTCTCTGTGTGTGGTCTTTCCTATTCTTTCTGAAGTTATCACGTTTCAGTTACGAGGGTTCCACAGAATGACTTAATCTAATGACTTTCTAAAGGCCTCACCTCTAAATATTGTGGGTTAAATTTTCACCATCTTAATACTATTAACATAAGACTTTGGGGACTAACTTCCTTGTGAATCATGGTCTATTTTAAGCTGATAACAATTTTGATTACATAGAACAATCTCTGTACCTTCACTCCGTGCATGGAATTAATGGCCTTTATTTTTCAACATTTTTTTTAAAAGATTTATTTATTTTACTTGAAAGTCAGAGTTCACATAGAGAGGAGAGGCAGAGAGAGGTCTTCCATCCAATGGTTTACTCCCCATTGGCTGCAACAGCAGGAGCTGCGCCAATCCGAAGCCTGGAGCCAGGAGCCTCCTCCGGGTCTCCCATGTGGATACAGGGTGTCCTTTTCTTTTTTTTTTTTTTTAAAGATTTATTTTATTTATTTGAAAGACAGTTACAGAGAGAGGTAGAGACATAGAGAGAGGTCTTCCATCCACTGGTTCATTCCCTAGATGGCCACAATTGCTGAGCTGCACAGATCTGAAACCAGGAGCCAGGAGCTTCTTCCAGGTCTCCCACAGGGGTACAGGGGCCCAAGGACTTGGACCATCTTTTACTGCTTTCCCAAGCCATAGCAGAGAGCTGGATCAGAAGAGGAGCAGCCAGGACCCTCGAACCAGTGCCCATATTGGCTGCCGGCGCTTCAGGCCAGGGCTTTAACCTGCTTTGCCACAGCACCAGCCGGAATTAATGGGCTTTTAAGAAGGGATAGGAGGGACCAGGCATTGTGGTACAGAAGATAAACTACCATTTGAGACACCGAAATCCTTTATTAGAGAGCCTGGTTAAAGTCCCAGCTACTCTACTATATAATGATTTTAGGCATAGAACCCTGAAGTCATAGGCAATGAAAGCAAAACTAGACAAATAGGATACATCAGACTTCTTGATCTTACTCAATTGAAACCATCAATAGTGTGAAGAGACTGCCCTCTCAGCTGCTCTACATCTGATCCAGTTTCCTGGTAGATGTGCCTTGGAGGTAGCAGTGATAGCTCAAGTCCTTGGATTCCTGCCACCTGACCTGGATGGAGTTCTGGGCTCCTGACTTCAGCCTGGCCCAGCCCTGGCTGTTGCAGGCATTTTGGGAGTGAGCCAGCTGATGAAAGATTTTTCTCTTTCTTCCTCTCCATCTCTTTTTTTCTCATCTCCTCTCCTTCTCTCTTCCTTCTCCTTCCCTTTCTCCCTCTCTCTCTTTCTGTCACCTGACTTTCTTTCTTTCTCTTTCTTTCTTTCTTTCTTTCTTTCTTTCTTTCTTTCTTTCTTTCTTTCTTTCTTTCTTTCTTTCTTTCTTTCTTTCTTTCTTTCTTTCTTTCTTTTTTTACAGGCAGAGTGGACAGTGAGAGAGAGAGACAGAGAGAAAGGTCTTCCTTTTGCCGTTGGTTCACCCTCCAATGGCCGCCATGGCTGGCGCATTGCAGCCGGTGCACCGCGCTGATCTGAAGGCAGGAGCCAGGTGCTTCTCCTGGTCTCCCATGTGGGTGCAGGGCCCAAGCACTTGGGCCATCCTCCACTGCCTTCCCGGGCCACAGCAGAGAGCTGGCCTGGAAGAGGGGCAACCGGGACAGAATCCGGCGCCCCGACCAGGACTAGAACCCGGTGTGCTGGCGCCGCAAGGTGGAAGATTAGCCTAGTGAGGCGCGGTGCCGGCCCTGACTTTCAAGTAGACAAATATTTTCTTTTTTTAAAGTATTTATTTATTTGAAAGGGAGAGTTAGAGATGGAGAAAGAAAAAGAGATCTTCTATCCACTGGTTCACTCCCCAAATGCTTGCAATGTCAGGCTGGACCAGGCTGAAGCCCGGAGTGTCATCCAGGTCTCCCACTTGGTTGCAGGGGCCCAGGGACTTAGGCCATCTTCACTTGCTTTTCTAGGCACGTTGGTAGGGAGCTGGATCGGAAGTAGGGCCCATATGGGATGCCTGCATCACAGGTGGCAGCTTACCCATTATGCCTCAATGCTGGCCCCTGAGTAAATTTTCTGGAAAAAAACATTAAAGATATAATCTCTCTGCTTCTCTATTATCTACTGTCTGTGGATCCAGCAACAAAGCAGCCATCCACGACTCAGGAAGAGATCTCTTACTGGGAATCAAATTGGCTGACACTTTGGTCATAGACTTAGAGGCCTCCAGAACAGTGAGAAATATGTCTGTTTCTTTCTTATAATAGCCCAAGCTATTATCCATAAAAAATCAGGAATAATATCCATAACATAAAAGGAAAAGAGACCTGAGACAATTTTAATTGAATTCCTTATTTATTAATTTACATTAGAAATGCAATAAAGTCAGTTCCTGAGGATCATTCCAAGGTTACTTAGTATTTCTTTTTTTCTAAGTAATAAAATCATGAAATAATTAATGCCTTACCCCACACCTTTTGCTCTTTTCATTATTAGCAAGTGACATTCTAACATTAAAGGTAAGTTATCCCACCAATGCATAGCCCGTTTTCCTCACTTGAATCTTTTGAGAGCCTTAGATGAATCAACTAAATAAGAAAATATGCTAATTTTGCTTCAAGGGTATAGGCTTTGTAAAAAGAAGCAAAATTATGAGCCAGTGTCTTTTTATAGCAACTTGAAAGGTTAGATTAAAATAAAGCAAAAATTATTTCATTTGCATAATTTAAGTTCATTAGCTTGGTAGCATTGTGCGCTATTATTTTTTTCCAATGAGTGAAGTTTATTCACTCCACAAATAATCATTTATTAGACACAACCTAAGGTATGACTTGACTAGGCTCTTAGAATAAAATGTACAGATCTGTGCTCATTTTTATTGAACACAGCGGATTTATTTCAGCACTCACTTAAGTCCGTGCGTGGAGCATTCTCTGAGAAACAAGGGGGCGGTGATGGTCTGCACGAGTCTCCTGGGCAGCACTGATCAGCTCTTGTCATAGCTCCGAGGAAAGAATGTGCAATCACTCTGAGTGCTGCTCCCTGACTAGTTCTGCCTCCTGGCAAGACAGTACAAGGCTGCTGTCAGGAGCGGTGATGGCTCCAATAACAGATGCCGCGAAAAGTAGGATGGGCACCTCTGTGGCTTGTAACCAGCAGCTGCACACCACGTTTAATAACGGCCGTGAGCCTTGCCTGGTTTCATAGAGGACAGTCAGAATTTCAGAATGCTTCTGGCCTTTGTCTTCAGGTAGATCACTGCCCCTGTTAAGGTGCTGTGGGTCTTTAAAGAAAAGAAAAAGGTTTCTGCTCTCCTTACCTCTCTCAACTTTTCTAGTGTATCACTTCCCATGTACCCGGGAGATAGACATACAAGATACACCAATGTTAATCAGATACAGTTTCCAGAAACCCGTGATATTAACATGCAGTAAACAGGAAGGTTGCCACAGTGTTGCAATCACCTATAGGTTTGTGGGCAGCAATTAATTTTAAGAGTGTCTATTTGCTGGTTTAATATAATACCTAGGTCCAATATTTCATTTTTGTTATAGTTCTTTATTAAACTTTTACTTATTGAAAGGCAGGAGTGGGGGAAAAAGGTAAAGAGAGAGAGAGAGAGAGAGAGGGATAATATATTGGGATTTTTCCATATTCTTTTTTTTGACCTTGTTTATTTGAGAGGTATAGTTATAGACAGAGAGAAAGGTTTTCCATCTGCAAGCTCACTCCCCAAATGGCCACAGTGGCTAGAACTGGGCAAATCCAGACCTAGGAGCTTCTTCCTGGTCTCCCACATGGGTACAGTGGCTCAGGCACTTGGGCCATCTTCTCCTGGTTTCCCTGGCCATAGTAGAGAGCTGGGTCAGAAGTGGAGCAGCCAGGATATGAACTGGTGCCCATATGGGATGCTGGCGCCACAGGTGGAGGCTTAGCCTACCGTGCCACAGCGCTGGCTCTGAGATGTTCCATCTTTGGATTTGCTTCCTAAATTCCCACAACAGCTAGGACTAAGCTACATCAAAGCCAGGAGTCCAGAATTCTCTACAGGTTTCCTCTGTGGGTGGTACTTTAACAATCACATGGTGCCTCCCAAGGTTATATATTAGCAGGAAACTAGAATGATAAACAGAGCTGGGACTCAAACCGTGGCTCTCTGATATGGGATTCTAGTATTCCAAGCAGTGCTTAACCACTGCTCCAGATGTCCACTCCTGTTTGGTTTCTATATTGAAGGTGGGTGGAAACTAAATTAGAGAAAATAAGAAGATGATCAGAGAATATGTGAAGAGTGTAAAAAAATCTGACAGTTTTCAAGATCTTAATCTGCAGAGGGAATACTTTTTAGCAGGTTTGTTATATATAACACACACACATTTATATATTAAATAACTTGTGAGTGACAGCACACTCCCATCCACTGGTTTACTCTTCAAATACCTGTGGCATCTTGTGTTAGGCCAGGCCAAAATTGTGAACCAGGAACTCAGTCTACATCTCCCAGGGAGGTGGCAGGGATCCCACTTGAGCAACCACTTGTTGCCTCCCAGCATGTACATTAGCCAGAAGCTTGAATTAGGAGCGGAGTCAGGACTTGAGACCAGGCACTTTGGAATGAATGTAGGCCAAAGATGGTTCTCCCTGCTTTTTCCGTTTAAGTGGAGTTCTCTGAAAGGTCAACCCAGGCTTGGGTTGCTGAGAGTTTTTATCCACCAAGATATGCAATAAAAATAAAGCTGCATGTGTGTGAAAGCAAGCAGTCGGGCTGGTAGCCAGGATCCACAGAGCAGGTGGGTGAAGGCTGTGCAGGAACACAACAGGTGCCATCTCCCCGTGAACATGATCACCATGAGCGTCCCATCTGTTGGGGTCGCCTCTCCATGCAGGTGGCTCCTGGAGTCGTGGTGCTTCTTCCTGAGGAACTTTGGAGGCTTGAGTGCTCCTGTTTGAGAGCACATTGTACATTCTCTTGCTTTGTATCATCACCTACACACTGAAGTATTTCCTTATTCTATGCCAGGGTGGGTCCAGGTTGTGTGGGGCCTGGAATTGATGAAATTTTATGAAAGCAGAATGTAAAATTGTAAATATACAAATTTCAAATCCAAAGTTATAAAAAACAAATTTAAAAATGTTACAAATAGTGCAAGCACAAAAACTTTCAGCAGGAAAATATCTCGTGATACCATTTTCCCCACGTCTTTAGATGGTCTCTAATCATCACTTTGTGTACTGATGATTCTGTAATATTTTCTCTGATAAAGAAAAGTTGAGCTAATCTTTTCAATTGTTGGCTTCTTTTTAAAAATTGATTTTGGTATTAATGCTTATTATTGGTTGGTGGCATATAAATCTCGGGATTTTTGTCTGATTTAGGAAAACCTCTCTCAAGAGCCTTTCATACATGTCTCATAAGACTTAGAATTTCCTGCAGTTAATCATCAGGCCACATTGTTTCAACTTTGTCTTTTCTCTACCACTTTCTGTCCCTGTGTTCCTCAAAACTTCCCCCTAAGTTTGTGTGTACCCCAGCTTCAGGTATCAGAGCTCATCTCATGATGTGACCTTGACCTGCCCTTTTATATTCTTGAAGGGTCAGCAGGAGAGTTCCTGAAAACTACTTTACACCAGAATTGTTGGTAGCAATTAAACTGTACTTGGAAGTGACTATAAACCATATGAATGCATATTCTACCAAAAAAAAATAGATCCCCAAATTATCTGTCTCTGAGCAGATTCCCATGACTTTTCCAAAACACTTTTAGATAGGGGGAATGGTGACAGAGGGAGCAGGAATCAGTGTCATTTTTGGACCTTGGAAACTGCATTTACTTTGGGCCTTGTTTTCAGAGTCTGTTTGTAGTCCCTTCCCATCTGTGACACTGCCATAAGTCCAGTGTTTTGGAGGGCCATGGGATGTGTTCCTCCAAAGCTGGTATCTAGCCCCATTCTCAACCCCAGAACTTCCTGCCTGGATCAGATCCACCTGGGTCCTAGAACTGCATTCCCAGGTGCATCCTCTTTTTGACACTGCAGTTGTGCAAGTCTGCAAGCCTGGCAAGGAGGTATTCATAGGAGTGGAGAGTATACGTGGCGCTCAGAGGTGCAGGCTCATCTAACAGGCATGCTGAGGACCTTCACCTTCTAGGAAGGAGCTTGGAATAAAAGGGAGAGTGATGGACGTAGGCGGAAGATCCTCCCATCTACATTCTTGCACAATGCTCAAAAATATTAAGGATGAGTTTCTTTGGAGAGAAATAGCAGTGTTCTCAGCCAGGTCTGGCAAGCATAGCTTACTTTTGCGTTTTATATGAATGCATTGCTAGTACCTCCCAAGGCCTCGGAAGGAGCCTCTGTGGATGCGGAGTCCCAGAGATTAAGCTGCATTAGTTTTTCAGTAAATCTCCTGTGTTCTTTGCCATTAATGAAGCTGTACATCAAACAGTGTGCCTGTTGGCGTCTCTCCATCAATCACATCGCTTTTCTATTGAAAAAACACTCAAGGGCCTTATATTTTAATCTTCAAAAATCATTAATACTAATTATTGTCATACTTCACTTATCCCGAGTTATCTTATCTAGCAAAATTAACTGTATTTAAATAATACTAAGACATTCTACAATGTGCACCATGGAGGAACCTTGAGGACATAATGCTAAGTAAAGTAAGTCAGCCACAGGAAGACAAATAGTGCATGATTCCACTCTACCAGTTATCTGAAAGAGTCAAATCCATAGAATCAGAGTGGAATGGTGATTGCCAGAGGCTGGAGGAGGGCAAATGAGAAGCTAGTAATCAATGAGCGTAAAGTTTCAGTCAGGCAAGATGAATAAGCTCCAGAAATTTGCTGTTCGATATTGTGCCCATAGTCAAAAATAATATATGGGTATTCACCTGAAATTTGTTAAGAAATTAAATCTCATGTTAGGTGTTCTTATAACAATAAAACTATTGAGAAAATAGAAGCAAAATATTTGTTTCTCCAAAATTAAACATGGAATTCGTTTAGATTCAGATACTTCAGTTGCTATAGTCTCTAGCCATTAACCTGGTTACTGTTTGTGTATTTTTAGCATTTACTAGTATTAACTTTTTCTCTTTTAATGTTTATTTATTTATTTGAAAGACAGAGTTACAGAGAGAGAGAGAGAAGCAGAGAGAGAGAGGGAGAGAGAGAGGTCTTTGATCTGTTGGTTCACTCCCCAAATGGCTGCAATGGCTGGGGTTGAGCCAATTTTAAGCCAGGAGCCAAGAGCTTATTTCAGGTCTCCAACGTAGGTGCAAGGGCCCAAGGATTTGGGCCATCTTCTACTGCTTTCCCAGGCCGTAGCAGAGAGCTGGATTGGAAGTGGAGCTGCTTGGACTTGAACCAGCAGCTATGTGGGATGCTGGCACTGCAGGTGATGGCCTTACCTGCTACGCCACAGCACCAGCCCCTCCTGATATCTTTTTACCTGTTTCATAGTATGCTAGAAATAACGTTGTAGAAAAAAAAGTATTCAGAATAGTTGAGGTAGCCACTGGAAAAGTGAAAACAGATGATGGATAAAAAGACTCATGTAATGGAGTTGTCTTAAAAAAAAATTGGATCTGTATTTTGTGCCAGAAACTATCTTAGTACTTGGGAAATAGTTATAAAAAAAACGGACACAAATTCTTTACTTCGTGATGCCTGTGTTTTGAGTAGGAAGTAATCGCTTAAAGCATCAACTTCTATAGTAAGTCAGGTAAGATGAGACCCATTGGGTGGAGCGACATGAAGTTTGCTGGTGATTTTGACGGGAGCACATTGCAATGAAGTAAAATCCTGATTGTATTTAAGAGAAAATGGCAGGCACAAAATTAGAAACAATATTTTAGACAACATTTCAGAGGGTTTGCTCTATAGGCATGGAGAATAATGGGGCAATATCTGGAGGGAGAAGTTAAGTCACTAACTTTAATTAAAGAGAAAAATTTCTATATTTTGCACTGTTAGAGAAAATCTTATAAAAAGACAAAAATTAATAATTAGGCAGTCAGAGAGTTAGAGAATGGTTTCAGTAAGGTTTTTGATTAAGAGCTGATGATTTCAAAAGCTTTGTGCTTAGGAGGAGCAATAGTTAATCAGTGAGAAGTGGAAAGAAGGCAAGAGATTGAGTCGGAAACAATTGGTTGAGCTAATGTAAGAGTAGGAACACTGGAGATCTTGATTTTTTTTCCAGAAAAATACAGAGCAAAGTCATATTTGAAAGAGTCAAAAGGGAAAAGAAGATATTTTAAGTCTTAGAAAAGATGAGATGAAATTAAATAACAATTTATCAAAACAAGGGAGTGAATAGGGGAAATGTAGTAGGCTTGTGGGCTGGACAATTGTAAAGGCTTCCTTAGGAATAGTGGTTCTCAAATTAACATAAGACCATTCTGGAGAAGTGAGTGAGTGTGTATGTATTTCCAACTTTTATCTGCAAGGCATGCGAGTATAAAGTGAATGAGGAGTTGTTTAGTCCATGGTCTAAGTGAGGACAAGGAAGCAAAAGAAACAAAGTGAACAGAGGGTATACATGGGAATAGTCACACCTGATGGAATTCAAGTTCAATGAGAAAGACAGAAGGTGAGAACAATAAAAATGCTACGGGATCGAATGTTTATATACTAATTTGAGAACAGAAAAGATTGTGGGAACTACAGTAGATTAGAGTGGATTATTGGACAGAGTAGAAATGTGAGGGGGTGCCAACTTTTAGTAATGATGAGATCAAGGATAGCTTTGCTGAGGGAAAGAAATCTCTCTCATGAACAGAGAGAAATCAGTGCACTAAGAGTGCTGGCTTTGAAAAGCAATATATATGTGCTTATTATCTCCAAGAATTATTACATCATTCATGGTGAAGAGGGTGACACGAAGCCAGGAAGCTAAAACCTTCATGGAGTGAGACACAAGTAGTCTAGGGGTTGGTAGATGATGGCCAGAGGTGGTTAGTGGGTGGTATAGACTAAAGAAAGGAAATTCAGGGGGCCAGCATTGCAGCAGAGTGTGTAATGCTATTGCCTGCAACATTGACATCTCATAGGTGTCAGTTCAGGTCCTGGCTGTTCCACTTCTGACCCAGCTCCCTGCTAATAACCTGGGAAAAGTACAGCAAGATAGCTCAAGTTCTTGGGCCACTGTCAACAATATAGGAGACCGGGATGAAATTCCTGGTTTCAGCTTGGTCCAATGCTGACCTTTATAGCCATCTGAGGAGTGAACCAGCAGATGGAAGAGTATTCTCTCTCCTCTCTCTCTTTCCCTCTCCCTCTCTTTCTCTTTCCCTCTCCCCCCCTACTCCCTCTCTCTAACTCTGATTTTGAAAATAAATAAGTAAATCTTTAAAAACAAAAAAATTAAATTCAAACCTGCAAAGAAGGGACAAAAAGTTTTAAATATTGGCAACATCTAGCATAGCTTTCTAAATAGTTTTTGTTTATCCTGAATAATTGAGAAATACTATCATAAATCAGTGTATTTTACATATGTAATGTATTTTAGAAAGATGTTGTTAAATAATTATATATATTATGTTTTTATTTGGTGTTTAAAAATATGATAGATAGGATTTGCAGTATAATTATACTGATATATTGAAAAATTATTAACTTACATTTATCCTTAAAATTGACAATAAGAAACTATCAGTGGATAGGGAAATATTTCAAAAAATTCAGCATTCATTAATAGTAAAACTGGTATCAAAATAGAATCAGAAAATTTATTTAACTTTGTAGAATGTCTCTATCAAAAATTTACAGAAAAATTATGCCTAATGCGGAACTCATAGAAATAATATATTCACATTCAAAAGACACTTTTAAGTGCTTGCTATTACTACTTTAATTCGTTTGTGTTACTCAAATTTTTGTCATCATAACAAGTAACTGAGGGAACCGGTGCCATACCTCACTTGGTTAATCCTCTACCTGTGGTGCCAGCATCCTATATGGGCACTGGGATCTAGTCCCGGTTGCTCCTCTTCCAGTCCAGCTCTCTGCTGTGGCCCAGGAGGGCATTGGAGGATAGCCTGAGTGCTTGGGCCCTGCACCTGCATGGGAGTCCAGGAGGAAGCATCTGGCTCCTGGCTTTGGATCAGTGCAGTGCCGGTTTGGGGAGTGAACCAATGGAAGGAAGACCTTTCTGTCTCTCTCTCACTGTCTAACTCTATCTGTCAAATAAAAAAAATAATAATAACTGAGAGGAGTCTGGGGCTATGGGTTCCTGGCTTCTGTCTGGTTCAGCCCCAGTTGTTGTAAATGTTTGGGGCATGAACCAGCAGATGAAAGATTTTCTCCCTGTCTCTCTCTTTGTCTCCCTCTCTCTTTGTAATCCTTCATTTCAAGAAAGCAATTTTGAGAGAGAGAGAGAATAAATGAATGACTGGGAAGCTATTTGGCAGGAAGAAGGCTTTGGAAGTCACTAAGATTGGACAGCCCCATTGACATGGCATCTGATGAGGATAGAGGCTGCCAGTGATGAAGTGTGTGTACACAGGAATAACCAGATAGTGGCCCAGGAAACAGACGGGGAGCATGCTTTTCAATGTGGTCTTTCCTGGTAAAGCCACACCATGTAGTCTTAGGGGCTCCACCCAAACAACTTGAATCTGTTCACTTTGTAAAACTCCACTTTCAGACACCATAATTGGATGAATTTCCATCCTTTATCCAGTAACATAAGATACTAGGAATCAAGCCATAGATATATGAACCTTGAGGGGAACACTAAAACTATTATCCAAACCATAACAAAGCTCCAACTAGAACAATAAGAAAATGTATAAGAACTGGTAAGGAGGGGCTGGCACTGTGGCGTAGTGGGTAAAGCCGCTGCCTGCAGTTCTGGCATCCCATATGGGCACCAGTTTGAATCCCAGCTGCTCCACATCTGATCCAGCTCTCTGCTATGGCCTGGGAAAGCAGTAGAAGATTGCCCAAGTCCTTGGGCCCCTGCACCCACATGGGAGACCGAAAGGAAGCTTTTGGCTTCAGGTCAGCGCAACTCTGGCCATTGTGGCCATCTTGGGAGTGAACCAGCGGATGGAAAGATCTCTCTCTCTCTCTCTCTCTCTGCCTCTCCTTCTCTCTCTGTGTAACTCTGAGTTTCAAATAAATAAAAAAACTTAAAAAAAAAAGAACTGGTAAGGAAAAAACAAAAGCTATCTTTACCTGAAGTTGACATATCTGAAAAATTCAAGAAAATTTATATATAAACTGTTAGAATTAGTAAAGAAGAGCAATAAATTTCTGGAAACAAAGTTAATGTACAAAAAGTATTTGCATGCTTTATGACAGCTTAAAATAATAAAGATAGGGAAGAATTCCTTAAACTACTAAAATTATAAATGAGAAGCTGATAAATTCGATTACATTAGAACAACATTAGCAACAACAGCACTCTGAATTCCAGACACCAGAAGACAAGGAAAATTACAGTCTTGGATATATTATTTGAAATGCATATAATTTACAAAGGATTGGAAACTTGAAAATAAAGAGTTTGGCAAACTAAAAAAGGAACAACTCAGTGTAAAAAATAAGAAATTCATAGATATGAATTCCAAATAACCAATAAACTTACAAGCATGTAAAAATATTTACTCTCTGTAGTAAGCAGGGTAATACAAAATTAAGCCCAAAATAATCTGCCCATACCCCAAAAAGATCTTCTCAGAACTCGTGTATACATTAGGCTATAACTTAAAGGAGAATTAAGTTGCAAATAGGATTAGGTTGTTAGTCAGAGAGCCTTGAGATAAGATAGTTAACCTGGATTATTTATGTTGACTCTATATAATCACAAACATTCTTACAAGTGGAAAAGGAAGGCAGAAGAATCAGAAATAAATTTCAAGACTTTATGGTGATGGTTTTGAAGATGAAAGTAGGAATCCTGAACTGTACAAGATAATCTGTAGAAGGTAGGAAAGACAAGGAGACAAATTCTCCCTTGGTGCACCCAGTAAGAATATAGCCCTGACTTCTCACTTCCCAAACTGGAATTAGTGTTAATTTGTATTGTGTTTGTGGTCATTTATTATGACATTAGTAAAAAGCTAATAGGTATAAGCCCCAGTGAAATACTATGATAAACGTTTGAAAATCACCAAGATGGCAGACCTCTTAAAAAGTCATGTGCTATGATGGTGGAAATATGGAAAGTTTCATACAATGTTGGTGATAGGTTGGACAATCATAAATTTTCTCTGTAAACAAATTCTACAATGTCTGAAGTCGGTAACTTTAATAAATGTTTGTTTATTTGAGTGAGAGTGAGCCAAGCCAAAGCCAGAAGCTAGGAGCTCAGTTCAGGTCTCTCATTTGGGTGGTAGGAATCTTGCTGCCTCCCAGGGTGCACATTAGCAGGAGGCTGCAAATGAGAGTGGAGCTAGTCCCCAAACTCATTCTAATATGAGATGGAGACATCTCAATTGGCATCTTCACTGCTGGTCCAAATATGCAGCCCAGTATCAGGAATTTTATTTCTAAGTCAATCTTAGAGAAATGACGACACAAATTGACCAAGATAAATAGAAACAAATTAGTTAATAGAATTATTATAATATGAAAATTTGATCATCATAAATTCTCACCAAATAGAAAATGAATAAATGATGCTTATATAATGGAATAATACACAGCATGTGAATGGACTAGAGCTATTTATGTTTAATGGCAAAAATATAATTTTGAACCAAAAAAAAACAGCTTTCATGTGTGTATAAGTGCATATGTATGCATATACATGTATATATACATAAATGTATCATACAGATATATAATATCATTTATATGCATTTTTTAAAAATGTAAAAATTATTTCTTATGTTTGATTTTATTGTTAAGTGGTAGTTTAATTATAACAAAAAAAAAAACCTTTGGAAATCTAAGTGCCAAAATCAAGCTTTTGACAATATCTGGTAGAGTTTGGGAACTGGATGGAAGTTCATAGTGTGTGTGTATATGCACATATATGTTTATACATATATGTATATGTACATACACACATATATTCACATGCAGAGCTAGAGATGGAGATAGTGTATATGTCACACATATATATGATTTTAGTTTACAAAAAGTAGATTGCACAGTAGATGCCAACTTCTGATATAATTAACAAAAAATAATAGGAATCATTATCATTGAATTATAGTCTCATTTTCAAATTCTTGGGGTAAGTCCCTTGTTTTCTCCTACATTAATCACTTCTGAGAGCTCATTGTCAATGCCCAGTGGTCTGGCTTTACTGCTTACAAATAAATCTTGGGCATCAGGAGCTTGGTCCAAGGTAGAAGCTCAGAGCTGGTGCTGTCTTCCAGCCTTATCATTTGTCATTTCCTTGTTTGTAGCCTACAAGTTCCCAGTGTACATCAGTAAAGCAAAGCACTTCTCTCCATTGTTTGAAGGACCCATCAACATACTCCTCCAAAATAATCTACCCATACCCCAAAAAGATCTTCTCAGAACTTGTGTATACATTAGGTTATACCTTAAAGGAGAATTAAGTTGCAAATAGGATTAGGTTGTTAGTCAGAGAGCCTTGAGATAAGATAGTTAACCTGGATTATTTATGTTGACTCTATATATGGTCTAGGGCAATTACGTCTTTCTCTGGGGCTTTTGCTTTCACTTCAAACTCTGCCTCTCTCCAGTCCTCCCACCCTCAGTGCCTCCACCGAGCCCCACTTCCACCTTTGTCTTGGCAGGTGTGGGCATAGTTTCCCTCAGTGAATCTCTAAAAGTAGAACTTGGAACTTCATTTTTGAAGGTTATGTGATAATGACTTCTGTTAGCTTTATGATTTTTATCTTTTTAAACATACACAGAAAACTAATGCACAATTTATTTGGTGGGTTTCTTGTTCTATCCCTCAAATAAACTGGTGAATTGTACATTTCAGGAGTTTAACCTCTCTGAAGATGGCCTAAGCAAAATTCAATTTGCCTAAGCAATTTTAGCATTGTACATGCTCTTAAATGTGCTAAACCCAACAACAGCATGCCGCACTGGCCCTGTTGAGGGCACACTCTAAAAGGATTGAAGTAGGAAAAGACCGCAGTCTTGGTCTGGATCAGTCTCAAAGTCTAAGGGGATGGAGCCGGGCTTGCTAATCCTGCAGGAGGTTATTTTCACTGTCCAAAGAATTGTCTGGCAGATGTAGGATTCTGTGAATTACAAGGATGATCTAAATAATGTTGGCAAAATCAAACAGTAGCTCACACTGCTAATCCTTCCGCAGTCCCCTGGAATCTCTAGCATGCCTGCATCTTTGTGATTGGAGTGTTGTTGAATAGGCCAATGTGCTTGCCTAAAATTGCAGCTTTGCAGTCCCCTGGGTGCTTGGGCTAATTCACAGACTTCATCTTGAATTGCTAAGACAATCAAAAGAGAAGTCATTTCCTTAAATGGATAGATATCCTTTGTAGATTTGCATCCTAATGACTCTAGCATTCTGCTTAGCAAAATGCGCTAGGACACCAAAAACCAATTAATAAATGCCTTCAAATTAGACAAGTGGCCATTTCATATGATAGTGATATCCATGCTATTTGAAAAAAAATAACACATATAGAATGCTAGCAGATGTTTTCCACTTCCACTATTGATAGATCAGGATACAGAAGTGTTCAACTGCACCAGGAAGAATTTGGGTCAGCATGAGGAAATCAGTGTGTATTTAAGAACTCTTTGTGTGTGTTTAAAATATGTTTTAAGAAACAACCCTTCCTTTCAAAATGTTGTGAGAGAGCTGTTGTTGAGAGCTGCAGCTGCTTGGATGCATTCAATTGAGATGATTCATCTGGGAGCAGTGTCATCAGAGGGGGAAGCAGAGTGTGGAGGAGAGTGGATATATTGTTAAAGAATTTTTAGAACCAAGGTTCATATTCTAGAACAGTTGTCTCCAAAGTGGGGGTGATTTTTCCAAGATTTAAATGAGTTTTTATTAGAGTCTAAGAAGGCAAAATTAGAATTATTGTTTATGCTTGCTTTTTATTGAACTGTTTTAATTGTATTGATATTGTTACTTTGGTTTTATGTTTCATATGTAATATATCTGTTAGATGAATATAACATTAAAAATCTGTTTTCTAGGATGTAAACAGATTTTACATTTCTGCTTTTACTGAAAAGTATACAACTTCAAAATACTTCAGCCTCTCGTTAAGTCTGTTACACCAAATCTGACATGGGAGAGAAAGGCCAGTGTAGTCTTGATAATGAAAATCTGAGGCCAAGGCTATGGTTGGTTCATGTAGGAACTCGGTGAGAGTTTGAAAAAAGTCACCTTTCTGGAGAGGTGCATCAGAGTGGAAAACAGAATATGGGCTGGGTGTCAGTCTGTTCCATTCTCCTCTGAGTGCTCTTGGGCAGAGGGCACTGCACATCCTCTTGTAATAGCCTAGCTAAGGCAGACCAAGGACACCACAGAGGCAGCAGCTGAGTGACCATTGTGTTCTCTGTGCTTCCCTTCCCCAGATGAATCTCAGAGCCTTAAATGAAAACAAAACAAAATCTTCAGATCTGGAGAAATGGTTAGTTCTGATACAAATTTTGGCCCCAGGAAGAGAAAGCAAAAATGCCAAAATACATAATTACATATTCAGGGAAACCTATAGCCCTGAATAGAATCTGGGTCTATCATGTTAATGGGTTTCCAAAAGAATGATAAAAGTGAGTTTTATTTAAAAATTATTGCAACCAGATAAATATAAATTGAATCAAAGTTTTTTAAAAAATATTTATTTGAGAGGCAGTTACAGAGAAAGGTAGAGACAGAGATCTTCCATCCTCTGGTCCACTCCTTAAATGGCCACAATGACCAGAGCTGGGCTGATCCGAAACCAGGAGCCTCCTCAAGGTCTCCCAACCATAGGGACTATCCTCAGTTGCCCACTCCCCACCACCCCAACCTCTCAACCCCAGGCCACAAACAGAGAGCTGAGTCAGAAGAGGAGCAAATTGGTGCTCACATGGGATGCTGGGATGCCAACTTTGCAGGCAGAGGCTCAGCCTGCCATGCTATAGTGCCAGCCCCTCAAAATCTTCATAAATTTGGATTTTCTCATAAACTGAAATCACTAGTCTTTGCAGAGAAGATGCACTGAGCTTTAGATACTTGCTTTAGATAGATACTCTCTATGTAAAATAAGACATCATTATCAGAGCCAATGTTTTAATAATACGGCAAGAGTGACAGGTTAATGCTACCAAGCAAGAGCTGTCTATGAACAAGTCACTGTCTCCAAATCTCAGTTTTCCTATTTTTTGAAACTATGGAATTTATAATATTCCTTAAAAGTAAAATACTGTTCTGGCAAGTTTTTTGAATTTCATCCTCGAGTAAAATGAAATTATAAACACCAATGACAAAATTGTTTCATTTTGACTCAGATGTAGCCTAAAGAATTCAATGAATACCAGACTTACACATCTTACACCTGTGACACTAAAAGATTAAATTGGTAAATCTGGTTTGTCCAAATCCTACACATTCCAAAGAGATTTGACCCTTGTCTAGGTCATGGGATGTAATTTGTGAGCCCTTGGGATATTCTACCAAACGAGAATGTATTTGCTTATTTGAAGTTCTTGGCCCATGCTAAATAGTCTATACTAATGTGAGCTATGGTGGTCACCTTGGGTCACCCAGATCAGCTGGGCCTCTTGACCCTTGGCAAGTCTAGAGAGTCAACTATGTGAGTGGTCAGCTGTGCCTCCATGACTGATCCCTATTAAAGGTCCTGGCTACCAGGGCTTGGGTGTTTTCCTGGTTAGCACTACTCCATCTGTGTTGTCATATACTGCTGATGGGACAACCAAGTGGTGTTGGCATGACTCCTCTTAGAGAAGGCAGGTTGTACCTAGCATTCATAACTGAGTCATGTTTAAACAACAATATGTCAACAGCAACAGGAACCGATCTGACACCCTAACACAGAGGGATTGCAAAGTGTGGAGTGAGGTGGGTAGATGAGGCCTACCCATCACTCAGGAAGCTCAGTGCATCTTTTCTCTAAAGACTGGTGATTTCAGCTTCTGGCTCAGCACAGGTTTTCAGCATACTCATGAGTCATGTCCTTCAAACCTCATTTGTCTCCTCCTTTGATTGCCCAATGAAAGAATGACATTGCCTGAGCTGCTCCAGAAATTGGAAAATTGCAGGCCACTGTGAAATGCTTCCTTGTCCTCTGTATTTGGCACTACCTGTGTGCCCCTAGTTTTTTGAATCTTGATCCTTCCTCCAATTGGGATAAACTTCCTTCTGTGGAGAAGGTGAGGGTAAAGAGCACAGGCAAAAGGCGAGCCTTCATTCCTCTGAATACCGGGAACTGCTCTCCAGTACTAAGTGGCATCATTTTTCTCTTTCTGGAAACTACCCAAGTTCTTTATACAAAATGACCCTGGCCTTACCTTCCAGTCTGATAACCCCTCCTAGTCCACTTGGCTCAGGCACTTTGGATTTGGCTGAGCCCAGACAAGTTAAGATTGTTATTACAACTACCATATTCTTATAGATCATCTTAGCTCACAGATCCAAAGGAAGTATCCAGAACTTCACTTGGCTCTGGTAGGTAGTTGTTTATAACTGGCATTCATTGTGATTCCTGGTGTTTCAGGGTGTCTGATCAGATTGGGGGTACATCACACTAAGTCGTAATATTATGAATATCAAGGCAACTCTTTTTTTTTTTGACAGGCAGAGTAGACAGAGAGAGAGAGAGAGACAGAGAGAAGTGCTTAGCTTCTAAGAATTGTGCATGGAAAGTAGAAATTTTTCTGCTGTGTATGAAAAACTTAAGTACAAGTTTGGTGTTTTCTGAGCCCAGGTTGCTAAGTCAGTTTCTCTCTCAAATGTGGCATTTTCTATCTATTCTCTATTCTTGAATGCAATTTGTTGAGCATGTTGCTAGTAGCAAAAGATTGTGTTTATCAGCTTTGTTGGTAGCAAAGTTTGGACAAATGCTCGAATTTGGCAAATGAGATATGAGCATTAATGTTAGGAGTAATGTAAAGAAACTTTTAAGAGAAAGGCTGAGTTCTTCAACACTTTCTTCTTTGGTACTACTGCCTGGAATTCAGATGTGATGGGAGAGCACTGGAGCAATATTGAATCACAAAGACTACACTTCAGGATGACAGATGAGTGAGATGGAAGGAATCCATGTCCCAGAGAACTTCATGTGACATCTGTTTGAATGCTGCTCTGCCTTCTTGCAGATTTTCCTTTCTTCAAAGAGAAATAAGTTTCTGCTTTGTTTAAACTACTACTCTTGTAAGATTTACTGCTAAACTAGTTTTACTTGAACAAGGAAATTCCTTGGAACTAGTTCTGTGATTCTAAATATAGTTAACTATATAAATTCCTTTGCATGTAAACATGATAACAGAGCAAAATTTAGGATAATTCAGGCCATTAAATCATCACCACAAATCATTTTGCATGATTGTGTAGTAGAGAATCGAAACCCAACTTTCCACCTACTAGATGTATAGACTTGCAAAAACGTGATCTCCCGCAGGTGCTTTTTACTCTGTGTCCTAAGTAGATGAGATGACATAGGCAAAGTGCCTCTACTGAAAGGTGCGCTACAAAAAATTAAATACCTCTTTAAAGTTCACTTTCTGATAAAACATTTCCTTGTCTTTGCGTCTTTACTCCTTGGCTTGTTGTTTTGCCCAAAGCACACACCAAATAGACGATTATTTAATAAATGAAGGTAAGGGCTCTCCAGAGTCTCACAAGCCACGTGCCTTCATCGTCTCCTTATTACTGCTTTTTCACTCTTCAAGTTATGTAAAATGTTATATTAGTGTTCAGAAAGACTGATGGGCCACTTGATCTCCCAATTTACAGCCAGGGAGTTAGTTTGGAATTGAGCAGAACCTGGCGCTTTATTTCCTAGTGTGTAAACAAATACAGAATTATTCATTGCACGAGATTCTGCTGGAGACGAAAATGAGTATTAACAGTTGTTGTTTTGAGTGCAATAAGCACCATTTGTCTTAATGGCATATGTAATTTGGAATCAACACATCGCGAGCAAGACTGTTTCTGTATAACATTTTCAATAGCATTAATCTCCAAAACATACTGGAATGGCCATGTTTTAACAAATTAAGTAATTTTATTCTCTCCAAATTTATGCTACTATCTTTGTGTGTTTGCATTTTCATCTCTCAGAAGGAAAATCCCCAGAGGTGAGAACTGGTGAAGATAGAATAGCCCTTTGTGTTAATATAAGGGTTTGCCAAAAACTAAGCTGAAGCCCTGATAAGAGAATTGTTCATGTTTAATGATCTACATGATACATTGTAATTCTTTCATGTACAACTAGTTCCATTAATTCTGCCCTTTCTGTCCCTTTCTCAGGAGTGTCTTGCAGAAAGATCTGGTACCATCAAAAATGTTCCATGCTCTTCTCTTTGTATCCTGTGGTTCAGAGAGCATATTTCAGATGTTGGAGAGGGGAGGATTTGAAAGAATAAAAGAGCAGCAGAAGAGGTGAAAGGAAGGAGGGAATCTTTCTTCTTCACCTTTATAAACTCTGAGAAATACTGGACCTCTTCACCTGGCGGATTCATAGCATTTGAGCTATAACTGCTTTCGTCTGTCTTTAGTCTAAAGGGAAAGTCATCTCACTGAAATAATGACATAATCTTAGAGGTTCCATGAGAACTCATTACCACCAAATTGAGAAATCTCTGCATATTCTGTTGTTCCTTCCCCAGATATGCTAGTATGGTTTGTAAAGAAGGAAACTTTAATTTACTATGCTATGTGATAGATTATTATAATTATTATATTTGAAGGGCATCAAGAAATAAACAGATCATGGAGAAAATCAACAGAAAAATAATGATTAATAGTGGTTTAGGAATTAAGAAAGGGAGCTGCTTTGTTTAATATGTATGAACCAAGTTAAAAATATTTTCCCTTTTCTAAAATATTTTTAGAGGTGGGGAGACACGTGGGGAGAGCTCCTATCTGTTCATCTGTTGCTTCACTTCCTAACTGCCCATAGAGGCAAGGACTTGGGTGGGCTGTGACCGGGAGTCAGCTCTCTTGCACAGGTGGCAGCAACCCGGTTACCTGACCCATCACTGTTCCCAGGATATGCACTGGAAGTAAGCTGGAATTACAAGCCGGCTCTTGGAATTAAACCCAGGCACTCCCATATGGGGTGCTGCCATTGTAACTGAGATCATAACTGCTAGGCCAAGTGCCCATCTCGTATGTACCAACTTTGAAGTTGAGCGTGTTACCTGGGTAGGATCCAGTGAAATGATACTGAGAGACACCCAAAAGTTTTTTTTTTTTTTTTTTAAATAGAATCCATGCTGACATATGCATCAAACTGGATTTGCCTGAAAGCCAGATATTATTTCTATTTTAAGTGAAATTAATTGAGCTTTCAGCAGCTTTATGATATTTCAGACAGGTATTTGTCAGGACTTCGTCAGCAGCTAGTGCTCTCAGGGAGAATGGGAGAAGCAGGGCTGAGCGGGGAGGGAGGGCGAGACCTGAGTGGCAGAGCCCAGGTGGAATCCCATGGGAGGATGCCTGCGCGAGGACAGGTACTTGTCCGTGCCTGCCCTGTTCTGACAGGGCTGCCTGGTCCTGCTGTGGATGGCGAATGGATCGGTAGCACCAAATGACCTGAGAAAACAATGTAAGCATCACCCCAGAGGAGCAGGTTTTCTGCATAATTTGTTCTCACTGACAGCTTTATGTATTCTCTCTACACTTGTGCTACCAAAATCCTGGAAGAAATTCTTCCCCCAAATACTCCAACATATATAAGTGTCCTAGTGCCAGGATTTGATGTTTCTTTTTTGAGTGATTGTGACTGTATTTGTAAATATGGACTCCATCTATATCACTTGATGGGGAAGCACTTGTCCTCATTAAAAAGTTTTACCCTCCTGACTCGCTCTGGACTCAAATCCTAAATGTTGAAATGTGCAAATACTAGAAGGCAGCTTTATAATAATCACCAGATACATATGCAAAGCTGATTCTTTAAAATTCCCCTATTGCTTTTTTTTTTTTTATCTCAGGGGCATGTAATTACTTTAATTTCCATTTCGTTTTCTGTGTGTGTATGTGTGTGTGTGTGTGTGTGTGTGAGTCTGTGTCTGTGTTTTGCAAGTTTGGGTTAGAAACTTTGAAGCTGCTTTTTTTTCTCTGTTGGACTTTTGTGTTGCAGGAAATGTGCAGTGCAGCAGGCAGTGTGTATATATTAAAGTCAACAAAAATAAAGATGTCTTTTGTCTTTAATAGATGTTTTCTATTTACATCTTTTTTGTCAAACTCTTTCCACTAACATTAAGGGAGCTGATTTTGAGGGATCATAAAATTTAAAAATTCTAGTTAGTTTTAACATTTGCATTTTTAAAATGCTCAAGGAATATATATTCTTGTCTCAAACCATCTTTTTAGATGTCTCAAACCATAGATGTCTCAAACCATATCTTTTTAGATATGAGTGTTTTCCCTGTCACTTAGATGGCTTAGAATATAAGGAATGATCTTAATCATGTATGACAAGGTGTTTTTAGTAGAATCTACCTCATCAAATCCAATAGGACCTATGAATATATTTAAAATGGTATACCTGTGGTATACCAAGAGCCACTTAATGTTAATTGCTATATGCAAGAACCAGAAGCCAACAAATTACATTTTTCTGTTTAAAAAAAATATTTATTGAGAGAGAAAAAGAACTCCCACCTACTGGTTCACTCCCAAAATGCCTACAGCAGCCGAGTCTGAGCTGGGCCGAAATCCAGAGCCGGGAAATCAATCTTGGTCTCACCCATGGTTGACAGGGACTGAAGCATTTGAGCCACCACCTGATGCTTTCCAGGTTGTGCATTGGCAGGAAGCTGCAAGCAGGCGTGAGTCCAGGCATTCCTACATGAGAGGCAGCGGCTTACCTGCTGCGTCAGATGCTGCCCATGACTTTCTTGATGTATGAGTACTAGACATTTCGTTGACACACAACTTTTGATAGTTATTGAGAAAACTAATAGTTATTGAGAAAACTAAAGGCTTTAAGTTCCTCATAATTACTCTGTGTCTTTTTTGGACAGGCAGAGTGGACAGTGAGAGAGAGAGACAGAGAGAAAGGTCTTCCTTTGCCGTTGGTTCACCCTCCAATGGCTGCCGCTGCAGCCGGCGCACCGCGCTGATCCGATGGCAGGAGCCAGGATCCAGGTGCTTTTCCTGGTCTCCCATGGGGTGCAGGGCCCAAGCACCTGGGCCATCCTCCACTGCACTCCCTGGCGATTGCAGAGAGCTGGCCTGGAAGAGGGGCAACCGGGACAGAATCCGGTGCCCCGACCGGGACTAGAACCCGGTGTGCCGGCGCCGCAAGGTGGAGGATTAGCCTATTGAGCCACGGCGCCGGCTCTCTGTGTCTTTCTTCCACAGATTATAAACTTCTTGAGGTCTGGACAATGTCTTTTACTCATTCTGTTCCACCTTTACCTTGAGATACTACCTTGCCTGTCACATTGAAAGCAGTCAATAAATATTTCTGTAGTAAGTGAACAAATAAATGAACAAAATGAAAGGAGACATCTAAAAATATCAGTGTGAAAGAGCAATTCCTTCTTTTACCGGGAAATTTTAAAAACATTTCTGTAGAAATCACCTCTTAGTATCAATAGTACATTGTGATAGACTGTAAAACAGTTTAAAAAAGAAGCTAAGAACTAAAGTTTTGTACTTCAAAAGGCAAGTGAAAGGCCAGTGCCATGGCTCACTAGGGTAATTCTCCGTCTGCGGTGCCAGCATCCCAGGTTCTAGTCCCGGTTGGGGCACCAGTTCTGTCCCGGTTGCTCCTCTTCCAGTCCGGCTCTCTGCTGTGCCCCGGGAAGGCAGTGGAGAATGGCCCAAGTGCTTAGGCCCTGCACCCGCATGGGAGACCAGGAGAAGCACTTGGCTCCTGGCTTCCAATCGACGCAGCGCACTGGCCGTAGCAGCTATTTTGGGGGGGTGAATCAACAGAAGGAAGACCTTTCTCTCTCTCTGTCTCTCTCTCACTGTCTAACTCTGTCTGTCAAAAAAAAAAAAAAAAAAAGACAAGTGAAAATTTTAATTGGAATACATGCCAGTGGTGTTAAATGATCAGAATAGTGTGTTTCCTAAAGCCTCGAGGTTAATTATATCTTGAATGTCACATATTGTGGTTGAAAGTTTCTCCTTACCTAATCCCAGTTTGACATATACCATATTTCAATCATGATAAATTGATAAACGTTTTATAACTATTTTGTGAGTTACTATTCATTTCTCAAAATACTTCACATCCACTGCATCAGGAGGTATCACTGGCCGGCTGTACCTGTAAAATGTATCTTGGATCTGATGACTCTGTGTCTACCTCTGTATACATTCACTCTTACCCATCAGTTCTGTTGCCCAGTCTCCCTGATCCTCCCCTTCCCTCTCATTCTTCCCTATCAGCCACAGTGATTTCCCAACCCTGCCAGTCCTCCACCTCACCTGGCATTTCCTCTAGGATCTGATTGGGATGCTTCCACTTCTCTACGGTGCAACATATCCACCGTCTCTCTATACTCTAAGCCTCTTCCTATCCAAGAGTCTATGAATTTGCTATTTTTTCTGCTTGGAAATCTACTTCCCACAATTTCCAAAGCCACCTTCTCAGTGCTACAGTCAATGTCTCCATTTCTAACTTCTCTATGCTAATTCACATCCAAGTCAACCACTAGTCATGCTTTCCTGTTCTATTTTTTTTTTTCCATGACATTTCTCACGGTTTGGAGTTAAATGACTGATGTAGTTAGTTTTTTTTACTTGCCTTTTGTCTGTGAGAATGTGACTTATGGAAGGACTTCATCCCTGTTGGACTTTTTTTATTTTTTGACTCTGTTGTAGTTCTATAGCCTAACATTATGCTTGGAGAATCTCTGCCATGAAGGGAAGATCTACATTTGAGACACTGACATTGTAAGGTTATGTTCTAATGTTGGGTTTACATTCCTTGTCCTTGAGTCATCCAGGGAACAAAGACATAATTGCTTAAAGAAAGACTGGAACTCCTGTTCATACTTTTTCCATCATGTTTTCATAAGTTGACTTACAGTCACTTGTTTTCATGTAAGATTACCATATACTTCAGGGAAATGACTGGAGAATTAAGGAAAAAAGATCAAAGAGTCTAGTAACTTGTTTAAGGTTTTCAGGCTGAAGAAAGCTTTGTAGGTGTGTTTGAAAGTTGTCCTGGGGACACTGTTTCGTAGAAGTTCTATTACTGTATCTCCATGCTGCAGTTGTTGACAGAGGGGGAGATCCATAATCTTCTGGAGCACAGTTAGTTCTTATTACAGTATGGGGCATTTTGGGCATTTAAATGACCATTCTAATAAGAGAAGAAATGTGATATTCCAATACTATGACAATGGTAGTTTCACTATTTCCTTGATGCCAGAACTCCTTCAAATCTGCTGTCCTGGCAGCATGGGCATTACTTATGAAAACAACTGTACACAAACAGTGGTGCCCAGATCTAAAGAAGAGGAACTAGGGTGGGAAGAGAGGCAGGTAGTTTGAGACTAATGGAGAGAGGTGGAGAGTTCCTGTCCCATCCCTTAATCTGAAAAATATATGTAAAACAAACGCTAGAAATGATTAGAGAGGGTCATGTCTGATTCATAGTACAGTTCTTAAGTTACATTGGGGTTGTGTCCTGAGAAACCCATCATAAAGTTGAAAACTTAAAAAATCAAAAATGCCTATTATGTACCTAACCTACCAAACATGATAGACTGGCTTACCTTAAATACACTCACAAAACTTATTAACGTGGAGTTAGACAAAATTACTTGGGGTGAAGCACATTTTATAATCAAGAGATGAATATCTCATGGAATTTATTGAATACCTATACCCAAAACACATTGGCGACGTAGTATGCTGCAGAGAATTGGTTAACTATCATGACCATGTGGCTAAGCAACTGTTCAGCATCATGATAGACTATTATACTGCATATTACTACCCCAGTAATGTATTGAATTATACTACATGTTACAATGCCAGTATAATTTTTTTTTTATTTTTTTGACAGGCAGAGTGGACAGTGAGAGAGAGAGACAGAGTGAAAGGTTTTCCTTTACCGTTGGTTCACCCTCCAATGGCCACTGCAGCTGGCGTGCTGTGGCTGGCACACTGCGCTGATCCGATGGCAGGAGTCAGGTGCTTCTCCTGGTCTCCCATGGGGTGCAGGGCCCAAGCACTTGGGCCATCCTCCACTGCCCTCCCTGGCCACAGCAGAGAGCTGGACTGGAAGAGGGGCAACCGGGACAGAATCCGGCGCCCTGACCGGGACTAGAACCCGGCGTGCCGGCGCCGCAAGGCGGAGGATTAGCCTAGTGCCGGCCGCCAGTATAATTTTAAATACTAAAATTCAAAATTATAAATGTGGTTTATGCTTAATATGTATCAATTTTGTACCATTGTTAACCAGAATTTATAACTCAAACCATCATAAGTTGATAAGTCAGACTGACCTGCACACACGCACTGCCCCACGTCTTTCCTTCTCTTCTCATTCTGTGAATTCGATTTATGGAAAAATAAGACCCATTCTATGTGCTATTCAGAGCGTATACTCTGAATACATCCTGCAGGACACAGCTTTGTCTTAAAAGCTGTTGTTCTTCAGCCATGTGATAATCAACTCCTCAGTAGGCCGTTTCGTCATTTAGGAAGCTGTCCATTCCAGGGTGATGGCTTTTGTGATAAAACCAATAATCCTAGGGACTTCAGCCCCTTGTCTTACTTTGCACTGAAATTGGGTTTCCTGGAGATAATCATGAGATCTACCCATTATTCTACGCCTCCCTAGTCTGTGTTATCAGCACTCCAACATTATTACTTCAATGTTCATAACCAACTGATCAGATAATTAGCTCCTAAAATCCTTATTTTTGCAAAATATATTCTAAGATATGCTTCCTAATAGTCTACTCATCAAGAGAACTGTCTTTTTTTTTTACTTAGAGTCACTTCTCAATGAATCTGTGATGGCCCAAACAGTCACCTTTTAGTTACTGTGAATATACCATGTGGAATTATTTGTTAACTCACTCATGGTTTTATATTTAGTCAACTCTTCTTTGCGAACTAGAAGTCCACAGGTGCAAGCTGAAGGAGCAGCACCAGGGTGGTGGGAGTGGAAACTCTGTGAGAGCACTCAAGTAACCCAGAAACTCCACTGGACTTCCCTGTAAGGCCTAGCGAGGGGTGCACAAAGCGTCCTGATCTGTCACTAGCCCTTTAATCCCTATCCCCACGGGATCGATTGAATTAGGACAGTTGAGTGCTCCTACCCTTGCTTGTCAGCTTGAGTCAATTGGAGAAGTTTTCCTTTCCCTTGGACCACTTTGGGTCAGACTAGCATGTCCAAATACAGTCTGTGCTATCAAATAGAATGCTTATTTGTCAGAAAATGAGATGCAAAATATAGCAACTTATAATTGCTCAATTTACATCATATCCTAATAAAACCTTTATCTCTGAGTGACTATTGTGTGAGTTACTTATTTTACAGTATCACTGCTCATAGTATTTTTTTTTTAAATTTCACTACTTTTAGCATTGTATGTCTTGATGCTAATTATTGTGTATCACGTTTACTTTACGAAGATTCGAAATCTTTTTCAGGAACATAAATGCCTATTATACATTTAAATATTTAGTTGCGGCGGAGCCAAGATGGCGGAATAGTGAGGGCGCGCACCGATAGTCCGGGAAAATTTAGTTTAATAAAAGGGGAGTTACGGCAGCCGCAGAAAATAGAACCAAACAAAAATTGCAGGGGAAACCCTTCTGAATGGAGCAGGCGTGAATCGGACGACCTACTGGGAGAACAAGGTCGCCCACCGCATGGAAGCAAAGTCGCGGGACCCAGCCGCAGAAGCCCCAGGGTCTGCGCGACAGTGCTCCAAGGAGAGTGCACACCACACAGAAAACAGCGGGGAGACTTGAGACGCTCAGGGCTCCGAGTCCACACATCGGCGCTGGAAGGGGAGGTGAGCTCAATAACCCGAGACATTGGTGGGGAAACGGGGGTCAGAATCTAGAGGGGGGCCGGAAAGTGCAGCAAACTCACTACTGGAAAGAAGGAAAAAAAAAAAGCTTCGGGGTTTCTCTTCCCCCTAACCTTGCAAAGGTTACAAGCCTGCAAGACTTGAAGAATTCCCAAGAGACAAAGAGCAGGCCTCCTCTTTGGATTTACATATCAGTGGGGGAGAGTTAAGGAACTGAGTCACTACAATTCAGTAGCCTAGGCAACCCAGTGGGAGTCCAGGGGAGCCAAAGACTGGAAGCTAAATACCATCAATTCTGCACAGCCCTGCCCTGCAGTGTTACTTACCCCCTGAATAAATAAAATAAATAAATAAATAAAAAGAGAGAGATTTACCACGCATAACCTGAGGGTGTCACCTTTGCACACCCTTAACCTGGAAGAACCAGGCAGAGCTCTCAGGCCCCACCCATCTCAAGCCTCCAAGGCTCCTCCAACAGCAGGCAGTCCACTTAACACGGACACAGTATAAAAAAAAAAAAGAAAAAAAAAAGCGCACAGTGACGCAAGAAGAATTAACTATGCCGAGTAACAAACACAGAAATAGAGGGAGCAAGATCAACGATGACACTATGATGCCTCCAAATAAGCAAAACACCCCAAGCCAAGAGTATGAAGATGATGAGATAGAAGAAATGCAAGATACGGATTTCAAAAAATTTATTATAAGAACATTTAGAAGTTTTCAAAAGCAAATCCTTGAACTACAGAAATCCTTAATGGACAAGATTGAAAATCTCTCTCGTGAAAACGAAATTTTAAGGAAGAGTCAAAATGAAACTCAGAAACTAGTAGAACAGGAAAGTGTTATAGTGAAGAGAAATCAAAATGAAATGAAGAGCTCAATAGATCAAATGACAAACACATTAGAAAGCCTTAAAAACAGAATGGGTGAAGCAGAAGAGAGAATATCGGACTTAGAAGATAGAGCACAGGAAAACATACAGTCAAACCAAAGAAAAGAAGAGGAAATTAGAAACCTAAAAAATATTGTTGGGAATCTACAGGATACTATCAAAAAAACCAACATTCGAGTTCTAGGAGTTCCTGAAGGCATGGAGAGAGAGAAAGGATTGGAAGGCCTTTTTAGTGAGATACTAGCAGAGAACTTTCCAGGTTTGGAGAAGGACAGAGATATCCTAGTACAGGAAGCTCATAGAACCCCCAATAAACATGACCAAAAGAGATCCTCACCACGACACGTGGTAATTAAACTTACCACAGTGAAACATAAAGAAAAGATCCTAAAATGTGCAAGAGAGAAACGTCAGATTACTCTCAGAGGATCTCCAATCAGACTCACAGCTGACTTCTCATCAGAAACCCTACAAGCTAGGAGGGAATGGCGAGACATAGCACAGGTGCTAAGAGAGAAAAATTGCCAGCCCAGAATATTATATCCTGCCAAGCTCTCATTTGTGAATGAAGGTGAAATAAAGACCTTTCATAGCAAACAGAAATTGAAAGACTTTGTGGCCACTCGTCCGGCCCTGCAAAAGATACTTAAAGATGTGCTACACTCAGAAACACAGAAACACGGCCATCAATATGAAAGAAGGGAAAGGAAGAACACCTACCAGTAAAAGAGCATGGGAAGCTCAAAGCATATACTAGAAAATATTTCCGGGAAAATGGCAGGGCAAAGTCACTACGTATCAATAGTCACATTGAACATTAATGGTCTGAATTCTTCAGTTAAAAGACACCGTTTGGCTGACTGGCTCACAGAACACAACCCAACTATTTGTTGCCTACAAGAAACACATCTCTCTAACAAAGAGGCATGCAGACTGAAAGTGAAAGGTTGGAAAAAGATATTTCATGCCAACAGAAACCAAAAAAAAGCAGGTGTAGCCATACTAATATCAGACAAAATAAACTTTAATACAAAAACTGTTAAGAGAGACAAAGAGGGACACTATATAATGATTAAGGGTTCAATTCAACAGGAAGATGTAACTATTATAAATGTATATGCACCTAATTACAGGGCACCGGTCTATTTAAAAGATATGTTAAGGGACTTAAAGGGAGATTTAGATTCCAATACAATAGTACTGGGGGACTTCAATACTCCACTCTCAGAAATAGACAGATCATCCGGACAGAAGATCAACAAGGAAACAGCAGATTTAAATGACACTATAGCCCAAATGGATCTAACAGATATCTACAGAACTTTCAACCCTACATCTACAGACTTCACATTCTTCTCAGCAGCGCATGGAACCTTCTCTAGGATTGACCACATACTAGGCCATAAAGCAAGTCTCAGCAAATTTAAAAGAATTAGAATCATACCATGCAGCTTCTCAGACCACAGCGGGATGAAGCTGGAAATTAGCAACTCAGGAAACCCCAGAAAGTATGCAAACACATGGAGACTGAACAACATGCTCCTGAATGAACACTGGGTCATTCAAGAAATCAAAAGAGAAATCAAAAACTTTCTGGAAGTAAATGAAGACAACAACACAACATATCAAAACTTATGGGATACAGCAAAAGCAGTATTGAGAGGCAAATTTATAGCAATAGGTGCCTATACCAAGAAATTGGAAAGGTACCAAATAAATGAGCTTTCAGCGCACCTCAAGGACCTAGAAAAACTGCAGCAAACCAAACCCAAATCTAGTAGGAGAAGAGAAATAATTAAAACCAGAGAAGAAATTAACAGGATTGAATCCAAAAAAACATTACAAAAAATCAGCCAAGCGAGAAGCTGGTTTTTTGAAAAAATAAACAAAATTGACACCCCATTGGCCCAACTAACTAAAAAAAGAAGAGAAAAGACCCAAATCAATAAAATCAGAGATGAAAAAGGAAACGTAACAACAGACACCACAGAAATAAAAAGAATCATCAGAAATTACTACAAGGACCTGTATGCCAGCAAACAGGAAAACCTATCAGAAATGGATAGATTCCTGGACACATGCAATCTACCAAAATTGAACCATGAAGACATCGAAAACCTAAATAGACCCATAACTGAAACAGAAATTGAAACAGTAATAAAGGCCCTCCCAACAAAGAAAAGCCCAGGACCAGATGGATTCACTGCTGAATTCTACCAGACATTTAAAGAAGAACTAATCCCATTTCTTCTCAAACTATTCAGAACAATCGAAGAAGAGGGAATCCTCCCAAATTCTTTCTATGAAGCCAGCATCACCTTAATCCCTAAGCCAGAGAAAGATGCAGCACTGAAAGAAAATTACAGACCAATATCCCTGATGAACATAGATGCAAAAATCCTCAATAAAATTCTGGCCAACAGAATACAACAACACATCAGGAAAATCATCCACCCAGACCAAGTGGGATTCATCCCTGGTATGCAGGGATGGTTCAACATTCGCAAATCAATCAATGTGATTCACCACATTAACAGACTGCAGAAGAAAAACCATATGGTTATCTCAATTGATGCAGAGAAAGCATTTGATAAAATTCAACACCCTTTCATGATGAAAACTCTAAGCAAATTGGGTATAGAAGGAACATTCCTCAATATAATCAAAGCAATTTATGAAAAACCCACAGCCAACATCCTATTGAATGGGTAAAAGTTGGAAGCATTTCCACTGAAATCTGGCACCAGGCAGGGATGCCCACTCTCACCACTGCTATTTAACATAGTTCTGGAAGTTTTAGCCAGAGCCATCAGACAAGAAAAAGAAATCAAAGGAATACAAATCAAGAAGGAAGAAGTCAAACTATCCCTCTTTGCAGACGATATGATTCTGTACTTAGAGGATCCAAAGAACTCTACTAAGAGACTATTAGAACTCATAGAGGAGTTTGGCAAAGTGGCAGGATATAAAATCAATGCACAAAAATCAACAGCCTTTGTATACACAAGTAATGCCATGACTGAGAAAGAACTGCTAAGATCAATCCCATTCACAATAGCTACAAAAACAATCAAATACCTTGGAATAAACTTAACCAAGGACGTTAAAGATCTCTACGATGAAAATTACAAAACCTTAAAGAAAGAAATAGAAGAGGATACCAAAAAATGGAAAAATCTTCCATGCTCATGGATTGGAAGAATCAACATCATCAAAATGTCCATTCTCCCAAAAGCAATTTATAGATTCAATGCAATCCCAATCAAGATACCAAAGACATTCTTCGCAGATCTAGAAAAAATGATGCTGAAATTCATATGGAGGCACAAGAGACCTCGAATAGCTAAAGCAATCTTGTACAACAAAAACAAAGCCGGAGGCATCACAATACCAGACTTCAGGACATACTACAGGGCAGTTGTAATCAAAACAGCATGGTACTGGTACAGAAACAGATGGATAGACCAATGGAACAGAATTGAAACACCAGAAATCAACCCAAACATCTACAGCCAACTTATATTTGATCAAGGATCTAAAAGTAATTCCTGGAGCAAGGACAGTCTATTCAATAAATGGTGCTGGGAAAACTGGATTTCCACGTGCAGAAGCATGAAGCAAGACCCCTACCTTACACCTTACACAAAAATCCACTCAACGTGGATTAAAGACCTAAATCTACGTCCTGACACCATTAAGTTATTAGAGAACATTGGAGAAACCCTTCAAGATATTGGCACAGGCAAAGAATTTCTGGAAAAGACCCGGGAGGCACAGACAGTCAAAGCCAAAATCAACTATTGGGATTGCATCAAATTGAGAAGTTTCTTTACTGCAAAAGAAACAGTCAGGAGAGTGAAGAGACAACCGACAGAATGGGAAAAAATATTTGCAAACTATGCAACAGATAAAGGGTTAATAACCAGAATCTACAAAGAGATCAAGAAACTCCACAAAAACAAAACCAACAACCCACTTAAGAGATGGGCCAAGGACTTCAATAGACATTTTTCAAAAGAGGAAATCCAAATGGCCAACAGGCACATGAAAAAATGTTCAAGGTCACTAGCAATCAGGGAAATGCAAATCAAAAGCACAATGAGGTTTCACCTCACCCCGGTTAGAATGGCTCACATGCAGAAATCTACCAACAACAGATGCTGGCGAGGATGTGGGGAAAAAGGGACACTAACCCACTGTTGGTGGGAATGCAAACTGGTTAAGCCACTATGGAAATCAGTCTGGAGATTCCTCAGAAACCTGAATATAACCCTACCGTTCGACCCAGCCATCCCACTCCTTGGAATTTACCCAAAGGAGTTTAAATTGATAAAGAAAAAAGCGGTCTGCACCCTAATGTTTATTGCAGCACAATTCACAATAGCCAAGACCTGGAACCAACCTAAATGCCCATCAATGGTAGACTGGATAAAGAAATTATGGGATATGTATTCTTTAGAATACTATACCGCAGTAAGAAACAACGAAATCCAGTCATTTGCAACAAAATGGAGGAATCTGGAACACATCATGCTGAGTGAAGTAAGCCAGTCCCAAAGGGACAAATACCATATGTTCTCCCTGATCGGTGACAACTGACTGAACACCAAAAAGGAAACCTCCTGAAGTGAAATGGACACTATGAGAAATGGTGACTTGATCAGCATAGCCCTGACTGCTAATGGACAACTTAATACATTATCCCTCATAGTATTTTTTTTTTTGTCTGTTCTACTTAATATGACTGGTTTAATTCTGTAATTATCACACAGTTATTCTTAAGTGTTGAAAATTAACTGAAATGTGATCCCTGTTAAACATAAAAGTGGGAATAAGAGAGGGAAGAGATGTATAATTTGGGGCATGCTCGGGCTGACTTGCCCCAATTGGTAGAGTTGGAAACATACTAGGGGATTCCAATTCAATCCCATCAAGGTGGCATGTGCCAATGCCATCTCACTATTCCAAGTGATCAATTTCAGTTCACAATTGATCATAATGAAAGGACTAAGAGTCAAAGGGAGCACATAAACAAGTCTAGTATCTGCTAACACTAACCGATAGAATAAATAAAGGGGAGAGTGATCCAACATGGGAAGTGAGATACTCAGCAGACTCATAGAATGGCAGATGTCCTAAATAGCACTCTGGCCTCAGAATCAGCCCTAAAGGCACTCGGATCTGGCTGAAAAGCCCATGAGAGTATTTCAGGCATGGAAAGCCAAGACACTCTGGCAAAAAGATCTCTGTGAGTGAGATCCCAGTGGAAAGAACAGGTCTTCAAAGAGGGAGGTGCCTTTCTCTGAAGGGAGGAGAGAACCTCCACTTTGACTATGACCTTGTCTAAACAAGATAAGAGTCGGAGAACTCAAGGGGCTTCCATAGCCTTGGAAACTCATGACTGGTGCATAGGGAGATTACTGATGCCATAAACAGGAGTGTCAATTTGTAAAGTCAACAACAGGAGTCACTGTGCACTTACTCCTCATGTAGGATCTCTGTCCTTAATGTGCTGTACACTGAGGCTTAATGCTATAACGAGTACTCAAACAGTATATTTCACTTTGTGTTTCTATGGGGGTGCAAACTGTTGAAATCTTTACTTAATGTACACTAAACTGATCTTCTGTTAAAAAAAAAAAAAAAAAAAGAAAAGAAACTATCAATTCCCAACTTGACTCTCACTGGGATTAAACATGACAATAGGTCTGATCTGATTTCATCATCATTTAAAAAAAAATCATCTATTATTTTTCACTTTATGTTTCTGTGTGGGAACAAACTGTTGAAATCCTTACTTAAGGTATACTAAGCTGATCTTCTGTATACTAAGATAATCGAAAATGAATCTTGATGTGAATGGAAGGGGAGAGGGAGTGGGAAAGGGGAGGGTGGTGGGTGGGAGGGACGGTATGGGGGGGAAAGCCATTGTAACCCATGAGACGTACTTTGGAAATTCATATTCATTAAATAAAAGATAAAAAAAAATAAAAAAAAAATAAGGACTAGTGCTTAAGACTGCAACCAACTAGATAAGAAAACCTTCCTTGATGAATATAAATATTAAATCTTGCTGTATTTGTCCTTTTATGTTTGATACAAAAACCATGAAGCTAGGGGCCGGCATTTGGTAAAGCAGTTAAGAAGCTGCTTGGGACCCCCACTTGCCATGTTGGAGTGCCTGGGCTTGAGTCCTGGCTTTGCCTCTGATTCCAGCTTCCTGCTAATGGGTACCCAATGAGGCAGCAGGTAAAGATTCAAGTAGTTAGGAGACCTGAGTGTTGTGGACATCTGAAGAGTGAACCAGCAGGTGGGAGATTTTTCTCTGTGTCTCTGCCTCTCAAATAAATAAAACTTTTTAGAAATTAAAAAAAATAAATAAATAAATATTTAGTTGCATCGCATCCAAAGGGACATTTGATATTTCACAGTCTTCTCTGCACCCTCCTAATAAATGATCTTATTTTGGTATCAGTTTTGCAGGTAACTCACTGAAAGGATTATTATTTGTGCACAATGGTAGCATGCAGATCCTTACTGTTGTTTAGAATTAATTTGGCCCTGGTCTTTGTTTTTTTTTTTATTTTTTATTTTTTTTTATTTTTGATAGGCAGAGTGGACAGTGAGAGAGAGAGACAGAGAGAGAAAGGTCTTCCTTTTGCCGTTGGTTCACCCTCCAATGGCCGCCGCTGCAGCCGGCGCACCGCGCTGATCCGATGGCAGGAGCCAGGAGCCAGGTGCTTTTCTTGGTCTCCCATGGGGTGCAGGGCCCAAGCACCTGGGCCATCCTCCACTGCACTCCCTGGCCATAGCAGAGAGCTGGCCTGGAAGAGGGGCAACCGGGACAGAATCCGGCGCCCCGACCGGGACTAGAACCCGGCGTGCCGGCGCCGCAAGGTGGAGGATTAGCCTATTGAGCCACGGCGCCGGCTTGGCCCTGGTCTTTGTAATTTGTTTATACCATACATCTCTTTCCACACATAAGTCATTAGTTTGACAACTTCCTTCAGTGAAAGAGTATTACATTTTTGTGTGAGTTAACAAGATCAGTTTTCTAGAAACTATAATAAATAGCAAAGATGCATTGTGGAATTATTTTGTGCTTGCCATATCACTTACCCATCTGCTTTTTGAAAGTAGCTATTTGCCTATGAAATTTGACTCCCATTTCAACATTTTAATAGTTTATGGGGCAATTTTTACAAGTTGAATCTTATGGCAGTTGCTCAATGACACACATATTATTTATATTAATAAATATTACCCTCTGAGTACTAAAAACGATACTGATAAATATTGATAAATGCAAACAACCATAGTAATGCTCCTAAATAAGATCTCTAGCAGCTGGGGGTGTATGACAGTTTGTGACCAACAGGTGGCAGCAGTTCCCAGAAGGTTCTCACCGGAGAGCTTGTAAAACCAAACAGTTCTAACTCAGATGCTTTGCTCTTCACTAGGGTTATGTATATAGCACAATGTATTTAAACTGATTGATAGATGTCTTTATTTCATGCTTTAGGAATGAAATTATTCAATTGAGTTTATATGTAAATATACATTTATTTATTGTACTTGCTGAAAAATATATAGTTCACCAATAACGGACTTCCTTTCTGTTGAAGAAGGTTGGAAAGTAATGATGCATTGAGCACATTAATTCTTCTAACTCTTTAACCCTGGGTATGCTTTAAAGAAATCACGTTAGTGACTTCTTACAGATTTCCATTTGTCTGCAACACATAAAAACATGGGTTTTGTTGTTACTTAGAAGTAGGACAAACTCCAACGATGAGAGCTGGTGGCACTCAGAGTAAGATGTATTGGTGATGCCATGTTTGGTAATACTATAGTGTATTGTTCTTTAGTAAAGTGTGTTCTGTTATATGTACCTTATGCCCTTGAAGATATATTGTTTTTGTTCTAATGTGTCCTCATAAAAACCAGATTAACACAATTAAAACAAACCAATCAACCCATTTAAAAGAAAAGCTATAGAACAAATCAGTCATGTGAATATGTACTCTAATAAGGATTCAAACGAATGTTGTACAGCCAATCAGTGATAAGAATGTTCCTCTGATACCTACCTCATTGGACATTTTTAACAATATTTAATGAACTTTTTAGTTGTCATAGTTGGAGGAGAGATTGCTGTTGGTAACCAGTGGGTAGAGCCAGGTATGCTGATAAATATTTTAAGGGAACAAATAACCTGGCCACAAAAAGGACTATCTGACCCTAACTGTCAATAGTGACAAGACTGTAAAACTCAGGTCCACCCTAGGTAATTTGTTGGTAAAATCAGTTGTGTCTACATTTTAGAAATACATACACATAAAGTTGAACAAATGTGAATACAGGTGTATAAGCTAAAAGGTGAAACTACAATTATATCAGGCTCTTTAAAGGAAAAAATAAAATCTTCCCATCCTTTGTTGCATCAAAATATCAGAGTATAAAATAGTTTGCTTTCTTTAAAGTTCTGAAATTGTCTATTGTGGAAGCCCTAAGAGACAAGTATGTTTTTAGGCTTCTGCAAAAAATCCCTTCAGAAAACCTTATTAACTACCCAGAAAAACTTAAAGAACCATCCTATCAATTCTACATGTGCTAAACAAATGTTGTGCTGAATATAACCACTAAAATATTGCTATGTATGCAGTTGTTTTTGAATTTTTGGTATATATTACAAAGACAAAATGCAGTGCAGCCATTCCTTCCCCATCCATCTTGCTTCAACACTTACAAAAGCTGATTTTTCACTTGCAGAATTAAGGGAATATAGGAACATTTCATGGAGTAACTTTTGCTCTTTCAGTCTGCCTCGTCCTTAAACAATTGTGTGTGTGTGTGTGTGTGTTCCACATGGAGACATTGCAAATACTGCAAGTATTCCATGTTCTTGAAAGTCCTCTCAAAATATTTTGTGAGGTTTATGAGTATAAAGACGTAGTGCAATGTATGTAGAGGAGTGGGTGGTTGGCATGGCAGTTAAGCTGCCAGTTACAATGCCTGTAACCTACATTGCAGTGCCTGGGTTTGAGTGGGAGGCAGTAGGTGATGGCTTTAGTAGTTTGGGCCCTGTCACTCAAAGACCTGGAATGAGTTCTCATTCCAGCCCTGGGTGTTGTAAGCATTTGGGAAGTAAATCAGTAGTTTTTTCTCTCTGTCTCTCTTTCAAATAAATAATTTTTAAAAGATACTTAGTGTTTAGAATATTATCTCTGTCTAGTACAAAAAAGTTATTTAGACCCAACAAATAAAAAATACATACCATATTTTATGATTACTCTAAGGCGTCTAATTAGTATCCTCCTTATAAAAATGTATAAAATTTTTATAAAAAGGGCCTTAAAAGTCTGACTTGGCCTGGCCAGTGCTGTGATGTAGCAGATGTAGCTGCCTGTGGTGCCGGCATCCCATACGGGCACCGGTTCAAATACGGCTGCTCCACTTCCAATCCAGATTTCTGCTATGGCCTGGGAAAGTAGTAGATGATGGCACATGAGCTGGGGCCCCTGCACCCACGTGAGAGACCCAGAAGTTTCTGACTTCGGATCAGCGCAACTCTGGCCTTTGCAACCATTTGGAAAGTGAACCAGCAGATGGAAGACCTCTCCCTCCCTCTCTCTGCCTCTATGTAAATCTGCCTTTCATTAAATAAATAATTTTAAAAAATCTGACTTTGCTTAAAATTTCATATTTTCATCAAAATTTAAGTAATTGAATTTTTAACCACTGCTTTATTTCTGAGTTTTAAATATGGTCTCCAATAAGTACCTTTCTATTACAATTGAATTACCTTTGTAAAAACAAAAGAAAAAATAGCATAGCCACAAGTGGGGAGATTATGCTGGTACAATAAACAAGTTTAGTTTGCTGATCCAAAGCTCACTGTATCTGGGAGTATTGCCTTGTCACTGGGCTCCTTAGGTTTCACAACAACCTGATAAGCAGGCACCTAACTTCTGTGTGCTGTAAAGGCTTGTCTTCCTCTGTTTTCTGATGGAAGGAATTATGTCTGACTCTGTCGATCAAGCTTTGTGCTTTGGTTAACTGATAGGCATTCTTCACTTTTCTGTGCAGGGCTTACTTCATGAAGGCTGTGTTATATAAGGAACAAAAAACGAATGTGGGAAGACAACTTAGGCCAAGTGACATTTGCACATATTTTAGTATATGGGAGAAAGGAAAAAAAGGGAGGGAAGGAGGAAGGAAGGAAGAGAGAAAGCAATCCCTGATGCTTTTGTAGTTAAATATATTGCATCAAAATGAAAAGTATATGACATAAATTTTTAGTGGCAAGTACTTGCATGTCTGAGGAATGCTTTGGGAAATATATAAAGTAATTCAAAGAAGATATTCCTCCTCATAAAGTTTACTTTTTTCCACTTTCACTCTCTGTAATTGAAAATAGTTCCTTATTCTCTTTTCAGTGTTACACATTGAAATTTCCCTGAAGAAAATATATAGGATAGTTCCATGAGGCCATTTTATCCAAGGAGGATAAATCAGAGACAGTCTAATTTGTTCAATCTTTTTGCCATTATTTTGAAAGAGGCAGCATTGCTCAGTTGGCAGTGTTAAATTTCATCTTCATTTATTTAATGATGGTTTATTGAGCATTTGCTGTATGTGAGATGCTTTTCTGAGTGCTGAGAATGAAGCACCAGGAACAGCATATATTATAATCTTTGCTTCTTGGCCATAAAATAAGTGTTTTAAAAGTTTTATATTTAACATTTAATATTACCATTTTAACATTGCCATGGTCTCCTCAAGAATAAATATGTTTGATAATGTTTAGTTAAATTACTTTAATTATTATTATAGTTCTCAGAAACTTGTCTTCTTCCAAATACAATTATAATCACTATTCTACTTGGCAATTGTGCATAAAAATTGAGAAACACTTCTGCAGAACTCTAACATCCAGAATTCTAAAGAACAGAAAAGGCCTGGATAACCTAAAGGACTGTTTGATAAATGAGATTTCTCAAGTGTTTTCCAGTTCGTTTTATGTAACATTGATTTGTAAATAAACCCAGACAAATGAAAGCTTAGATACTTGAGGTGAATCCATGCTTTGCTATTCTAAGCATTAAGCAACTGTTGACTTCAGAATTTAGTTGAAACTCAAATTAGTTGAACATGACCCTCACTGGGGAGAGGAAGAGTTTCAAGGTCTCAAATTCTTTTCAACTCATTGTCTTAGTTTAACAAAAAAGCTGCAGAATGAATCCTAATCTCTTGTTTAAGCACAATATGAAAAATTATTCAAGCCACTCTTTTGGAATATGGGAGCCAGGAAATCTGCTTTGTTTTCGAAAGCAGGGCCAACATAGGAAGAAATGGAAAGGACAATTGCCATCTGCTAGAAAAACTAAACAGTCTCACAGTATCTGTATCTATTAAAGCAAATACAGAAAAATTAAACCATTAATACAATGCTCAGTAAGGCATGCCACTTTTCTTTCTTGCATGTATCTTTCACGTTGAGTGGTACTGCAATAAAATATATCGTTGTATTTGTTAAAATTCAACAAGATGCCCCAAATCTGATTTTCTGGGGTTTAGCACACTTGAGTATCTACTGGTGGCTATGAATGCTACTGTTAGGATGATCTCTGCTAGTGGCTAGACCTGTTGGGTTGATCCCACTACTGGTCAACACTTGTTAAGACTTGGTTGTGTCCCTTGCTAAAAGCAAAGCAAAATTTGTCTGGTTATAAGATTTGGTCTTGTCAGATGTAGTCAGGGGAAAAGGAGAAATTCAGAACATGGGCTACAAGTTCACTTGCTTGATTCCGTGTCAGTGGACTCTCTCCCTTTTGTATTTTGGAGTAGACATCCCCACTTGTGTTATTTCCTCTCTTTCAGGAAGACCTTAAGGTTTTGGTAAACTTTTCACTTGCATAAAATGCCTTGCTGTGGGAATTAAGAGGTGGAGAGAGTGGAGTGTGACTACTCAGTCCTTGTAACTCCACAGAGGTGAGACTTAACACTTGCTTTTAATTATTAAAGTAACTCTGTGATAGAGAAATATTTCTAGAATACAAAAGAGAGCACTCTCTATACCAGGCATACACTTAATATAATACTAGTATGTTACTAATATAGCCATGTTTTATCCTCTAGAAGTACACATGAAATCTTCCTAAAAGAGCAGGAGAAGAAGGTTTAAGAAATATATGTTTCTATTGTCAAAAGTCATTTCCTGTGCCCTTTTTTGTTATGAATTATTTACATTTGAATAAAGAAATAAAGTTTTGATTCATAGTGAACAAATTAGAATATATGCTAGAGAAGACATTTAGTTTGCTGGTTAAAATGCCCACATCTCATATTGAAATTTCCAGATGGGAAATCTGGCTTTGGCTCCTGACTCAATTTTCCTGCCAGGGCAGGAGGTAGAAGTGGTGGCTCCGGCCATCCGCGTGGGGGACCTGGACTGTGTTTCCAGATCCCAGCTTCAGCCCCGGCCGTGGTTGTTGCAGGCATATGAAGGCTGAACCAGCTGATGAGAACTCTTTTTCTCTTTTTTTGGCTTTGTCTTTATCTCTCATCCTTTCAAATGAATGATTTTTTTTTTTAAATCTAGAATACATACTATCTCATTCTACCGTCTGATACAAAAACTACACCCATCAATATGAAGGGATTTTTTTGTTTGTTTTTCAGAATTGCCTTTTGGAATATTGGGGTGGGACTTAGAAGTATAATTGCTTGTATTAAGGATACAAATTGCCACAGATTAAATCTGCTAGAAGATTTTTAAATGATTGTTTTTAAAAATTGTATAATTTTTAGAGAAAATCAATTAAAAATGGTTGAAATTAGAATTTAATATATCTATTTATAATATTAAACAAGTGAATTAAAGATACTATCCTTCAGTTTTTATATTCAATTGAAATGTTAAATATTTATATGAGAAACAAAAAGTATGTAAGAGACTAATATTTAAGTACTGAAAATTAAAATCCTGTTTTCAACTGTATTTATTAGTTTTTGCATAAAAACTGGAAGACAGAGATCCCATGGTTGCTTTACTTCCCAAATGCTTGCAACACCTAGGGCTGGAGAGCTCAGTCTGGGTTCTTCATGTGGGTGACAGGGATCCAACTCTTCTTAAAAAGAATTATTTATTTATGTGAAAGGCAGAGAGAGATTTCTTCCCTCTGCTAGTTCACTCTCCAACCTCAACAACTGGGCTGGTCCACACCAGCCCAGAACTGCATCTAGTCTCCCACGTGGGCGGCAAGGGCTGAAATACTTGGGCCATCTTCTGATGCCTTCCCCGATTAAGGCTGGAAGAAGGGCATCCAGGACTCAAACTGACACTCCAATATGGGATACTGGCATTGCAAATGGTGGTATAAACCACTGAGTGATAATACCAGTCCCTGGACCCAACTTACTGAGTCAACACTGGGTGCTTCCCAAAGTATACATTAGCAGGTAGCTGGAATTGGGAACAGAACTAGGACTCAAACTTAGGCTTTGATAGGGAATATAGACATTGCAAGCTTCATCTTAACTACTGTTCCAAACTCCTGCCCCCAAAGTCCTGTTTCAAAAATGACATGATTAATATGCACATACTCTAAGAAGTATATCAAGCTGAGATAAACCATTTTGAAAATGATAACCTTTTCATGTAGATTGTTATTTGTATGCATTAATTTAAAAAGTTACAAGTATGATGAGAACATGATATTCTGCTTAAAAGTAATGATTATCAGAGTTAGCATATATTGTTTAATTGTGGCTTTATACTTTTCAACAAAAATATCAATATAAATGTTTACAGGCACTAAAATTTCTCGATATTGTTCTGACAAAAAGAAAACCAAACTTTGTTCCAGTGTAGTGAATATGAAGAGGAACAAAAGAGGCATCAGCAATGTAATACCATACACAGGGTTAAGCAGTTCTTTTTCAAAGAAATGTAGAACTAAAATATTCCTAAAGGTCACATGCCATCTCTTCAGCCCATTTAAGGTTTCTGAAATGCCACTCCGAAGTAAAATAACTACCTCTCCAGAAGAGTCATTCCATTAGAGAGCCAACTAACATCAGTACCGAGATAAATGGGAGAACAGAAAATTGATTTTACACTTGTGCTGTAAGTGTGGTCAAATGTTATAGGCCAGCACATCAAATAGGATTCCAAAGAATTGCTGTGCCTGAAAAATAACAACATAAGAGGATGTGGTTAAATACGGCTTAATAATGTGGTCTCGTGCGTCCTGTGTATAGTAAAATATTTATCTACTTTTTCTATTTGTAATATGAAACATTTGTATATCTTATTTCCTTTGTTAATAAATTTATTATCTTAATGTTCTTGCAAGTGATATTTTTTATCCCAGCTCATTGCTATCACATGTACCCAGAGGCTGGCAGGCATGTAGCAACAGTAGTTTATATTTTGTTTGATTTAAAATGTACAGATTGTGCCTAATGAAGATATGTTAATTAAATTTTATTTAATGTGGTACCAAGCCCAGATGCAAGTGTTATCCACGTGAAAAATTTTAAAAGAATACTATTCATTGAAACTATTAAGGTGCATTAGACCCATTGGAAACACAAAATGTATGTTCACCCTTCAACTTTCGGCAATTCCTTTGCCTTCTCCATGCGGCTTAAGTTGCTTTAATGTTCAACTGGGACCCGCCATTTCTTTCCGTGTGCTTTAGACCTTACTGTGGTTGAACAGAGTCAAGTATGATGAATGCGATACAGTGTATTCCTTCCTTACAGCTCTAAAGAGTCCCGGGGGTAAGTAGAAAGCCAGGCGATGACATTTTTAAAAGCCCTGGTGTGCTCTTGGCAGCTTAACAAGAAAGTCATAGCTAATATTTTTTTCCTCTTATGGACATTTAGGGCTGTTCGAGACCACGATAGCCTCTCTCCACATATTGCTGAGCAAGTGATCAATTCCAAGTAGACTGACGGGTGAATGAATTTCCAACAAAGCGAGGAAAGATTGGAGAATTTAGTTCTTTTTTAAAGATGGTTCTATAGAACAGTCATTGCATTCTACTCTAACCCTTCAACCCACCGCCCCCAGCCCCAACTCAGTTTATTTCCTTTTATTTCCCCTTAGGAGGAAAGAGGGATATTTTAACCATGCATACTACTCACCCATTATTCTAGAATATGGGCTCCTGTATGGAATTCTACTGTCTACGTTATGAAAGAAAACAATCACCTTTGCCCGGCTTTAAGTGTAATTCTGAGAGATGGGAACAAGGTTGTATTCTGAGCATTCTCTTGCTAGAAATCCTACTTTAAATGCATTACTTTCCACCTTGCTTCTTGAAATCAAGTTTGAGTCTAAGAATTTAAAGTACAGCTTTATTTTCTTGGTTAGGTAAGTTCAGTGATGCTGAGAGTTAACACAAAAACAGAGTACCTTTAAATATAGATGCTTTTGACAGTGAAAGTAGAATTGTGGAACTTATAAAAAATGCTTAATGTCTTAGCTTCCTCTAGTAGTTGGCATCCTTGGTCGGATCAGGCACCAGAGGAAGTCAGAGCAAGATGACTGGGGTCCTCCTGATTCTGAAAGGTGTCTGTTGACCAATCCACTGGTGATCACTCCCTCCCTTCCCTCTCGCAGCTTTAACTTTCCTGCGGTAGTGTCTTGATAATAAACAACACATTTTTATTGTACGTATGTATTAGAATTCCCGTGGCTCTCTCTGGATTTGAAGGCATATGAAAATAGAGGTAAATCACTGTGTTTTTATATACTTGTAATCCTGACTCACCTTTTTCATGAGGAACACAGCAAAGGTTCTTGCTGCTACTTCCTCCTGCCCCCTGCTCCGCTTTGCTTTTCCCTTTTCTCTTCCCCATCCCTTCCCCTTCCTACTGCCTTCCTTTCTGCCTTCTTACATCCATGTATCTTGTTTTCAGCTTGCTTTATTTCAACATAGCTGTGTTTCAGAATCATTGATAGAATTTCAGACTTGAAAACTCCAGTGAAAATTTAGGGATGAAGAAATCGAGATCTAAGTGGAGAGTTGCCTGCTGTTGACAGGCCTACTTCCCATCCACCAGTTCACTCCCCAGATGCCTCCAACAACTAGGGCTGGACCAAAGTCAGGAGCTGGTGGTCCCATGTGGCTGTCAGTGAACTAAGGACTTGAGCCATTGCACATCAGTGGGAAGCTGGACTCAAGAGTGGGGCTGGGATGGAAACCACAGTACTCTGATACGGGATTTGGGCATTCTAACCAGCATCTTAACCAGGAGGCCAATTGTCCACACCAAATTCTTGTTGCTTAAATCCCATCAATGGCTCAAAATGAAGTTATGTTTTTGGAGTTGGATATGTTGGCCACAGTCACTTCTATGCATTTTTATTGTTCATAGATTTTCAATCTGCCACCACTACTTATGGAACAGAATCTATTTTATTCTTAAAGACATTATACTGACTGTTCTCATTCAGACCACTTGACCACTTGCTTTATAGACTTCTGTTGAGAAGTCTTTTTGGAATGCATTTTCATTAAATTCTTGGATCACTAGTACTTGTTTTTGCTACAAATATGTGTGTTCTTTCTTTTATTCTTTTGTTTTTGCTGGCATAGATATTTTTTTCAAAACAGTTAATGAAGGAAATAAACTTACCTAAGTTTCCATCTGTTCATAGTTGAATCTTTTAGGGTATAAATTTTCAAAATTTTGGAAGATTGTCTAGAAATAGGTTTTCTGTCATTAATTCTGTTAAGTATTTATAAAGTTTTGTCATAAAAACTGTGTTCTGATTTTATTTCTGAGAAATAACCCTTTATCATATCTTTTAAGATAAAGATGCCTCCCAAAAATCATCTTTTGTATTATATCTCTCCATTTTTTCTGTATTCTCTTTCTGATATATCAGTTATGTATTTGAATTTATAAGAAATAAGTTTTAGTATCTTCTATGTTTTTTCTTTTATTTATTTTTACCTTGATTTTATTTTAATTTCACTTGTTAAGGTATTTTTCAGTTCTTCTATTAAGTCATTTATTTCATCAGTTTAAATTTTAGGAATTTTTTCTTTATCTGATTGATATTTTTAAGTTGGATAATTCTTATTTATTCAGTATTTTTTTTCTGCTGCTTATTTTCTGTATGATCTTAACCAAGCTATTAAGCTGTATGGCTCAGTTTCTTTAATAAAAAGAGAGACACTGCCATACTTAATGGAACTCTTTTTGGGACCCAATGACTTAATACATATAAAATATTAAGAAACCTGCCTGTCTATAGAGTATGATAAATAGATGATAGCAATTCATTTAATCTCATTGTCAGGATATAAATACTCACTGGATTCTTTAAAGTCCTCCCAATTAACTGAATTTTATTTATACTTATTGCAGCTCAATATTTTGAGTCATTTGAATTTTCTCTTTTAGACTAATTTTACTTTCAGTTAATTTCAGGTGTTATAAAACTATAGAATAATATGACCATGGATTAATTTTCAGCCCAGGGATGTAGACATATTTTCCCGACAGGATCTTCTCTGAATGAAATGACTTATTTAAAAGCTGGAATAGACGGTGATGTGGCATAACTGATGGACTTTCCTTCAAGATAAATGAGAAACAGACAGTAAAGAAACCTCACATATGAGGAGGCTTCGAAACACTCATGGAAGATTAAAAACGCCCTTTAATTTCATTTTTACACAGACCTTTTGAAGCCCACTCTTAGAAAAAGTTCGTTAATCTGGGATGCCGATACCCATATTTGGTGCTCTGACTCTTCCCAAGGATATAAAACGTTTTATTAAGTCCAGGATGTAGGACATCATAGTGACAAAGCCTGGGCTCTGGTGATAGCCTACCTAAATTCCAGCCCTGACACTTACTAATGGTGTGCTTGGTCAACTCTCTGAGTCTGATTCCTCATCTATAAATGGGGATAATACAAAACGGGAGCCTCTAAATTTATTTGATATTTTTTCAAAGTCTAGACATGTAGAACTTGAAACATTAGTTCTGAAGATGAAAAAAATGTGTGGCTCCACATAATGAATGATGACAACTGAGGAGAAAGGGATGCTTCATAAAAAAGGCATTCTGAGCAGGTCTGTGAGGTGGGCAGTGTTTCTCTTTACAATCTTATCACTACCCTTCTTTTCTCTCATAGATTCTACAAAACCTTTCTGAGAAAATAGTCTTCATGGAATTTCTCCAGATGCCATACTACTGAAGTGTTCATTGATAAGATTTAATATATAATCTCTCCTTAAAGTACTTGTGTTTCCAATAAGCAATTTGAATAGTTTATTTATTAAATAAACATTGATCAATATTATGCCCCAAGAAGTATGCTGGGTGTTGGAAATTCATAGATTAAGAACAGTCAGTTATAGTTCCTTTGGTCAATAAGCTTATAATCTAGTAGATGAAAAGCTGAAATAGCTTCTAAATTCAAAGGAATGGAGTTTGGACATTCATAGTTTTGAATTTCCGTCTCTTCGATGTAGTCAAGAGCTGTTGTTAAAATTTTTCCCATTTTTCTTGCCTTGAAAGTGTGTGGTCTGATTGCATCTTAGACCTTTTAAAGGAGGTTTCAGACTTTCAGCAGATTATGTATGTAATAATCCTATATCTTATAAGCACAAACTTGGAAGATAATTCATTTATGTATTTAGCAGATATTTATTGGATTCCTACCAGTATTTAGTCATGAACTAAATATTGAGAAACCAGTAACTTGTATCCTTTGACAAAAAAATTGTTTTAGAGGAGAACATGAAACCTGTTGAAGTGAAATGGACACTATGAGAAACAGTGACTTGATCAGCTCTTGTCCTGACTGTTGATGTACAATGTAATACTTTATCCATTTTAGTATTTTTTTTTGTTCTAGTACTATTGGTTGCACTCTGTAATTAATACACAATTATTCTTAGGTGTTTAAATTTTAACTGAAAAGTGATCCCTCTTAGAAATTTGGAAAGAATTATGCTGAGTGAAATAAGCCAGTCCTAAAGGGACAAATATCATATGTTCTCCCTGATCAGTGACAACTAACCGAGCAACAAAAAGGAAACCTGTTAAAGTTAAATGAACACTATGAGAAATGGTGACTTGATCAGCCCTTGCCCTGACTGTTGATTAACAACTTAATACGTTATCCCTCTTAGTATTTTTTTTTGTTTGTTCTACTTAATACTTTTGGTTGAATACTGTAATCAATACACAGTTATTCTTAAGTGTTGAAACTTAAATCAAAAGTGATCCCTGTTAAATATAAGAGTGGGAATAAGAGAGGGAAGAGATGTACAATTTGGGACATGCTCAAGCTGACTTGCCCCAAATGGTAGAGTTAGAAACATACCAAGGGATTCCAATTCAATCCCATCAAGGTGGCATGTACCAATGCCATCTCACTAGTCCCAGTGATCAATTTCTGTTCACAATTGATCATAATGATAGGAGTAAGAGTCAAAGGGATCACATAAACAAGACTAGTGTCTGAAAATACTTACCGTTAGAATAAAAAAAAAGAGAGAGAACGATCTACCATGGGAAGCAGGATACACAGCAGACTCATAGAATGGCAGATGTCCTAAACAGCACTCTGGCCTCAGAATCAGCCCTTAAGGCATGCGGATCCGGCTGAAAAGCCCATGAGAGTATTACAGGCATGGAAAGCCAAAACAATCTGGCAAACAAACAAACAAACAAACAAAGAAAAAAACACCTAAATGAAAGATCTCTGTGATTGAGATCCCAGTGGAAAAAATAGGTCATCAAAGAAGGAGGTACCTTTCTCTGAAGGGAGGAGAGAACTTCCACTTTGACTACAACCTTGTCTAAATGTGATCAGAGTCAGCGAACTCAAAATGCTTCCATAGCCTTGGAAACTCATGACAAGAGCCTAGGGTGATTACTGAGGCCATAAACAAGAGTGTCAATTTGTTAAGTCAACAACAGGAGTCACTGTGCACTTACTCCTCATGTCGGATCTCTGTCCTTAATGTGCTGTACATTGTGATTTAATGCTATAACTAGTACTCAAACAGTATTTTTCACTTTGTGTTTCTATGTGGGTGCAAACTGTTGAAATCTTTACTTAATATATGCTAAACCGATCTTCTGTATATAAAGAGAATTGAAAATGAATCTTGATGTGAATGGAAGGGGAGAAGGAGTGGGAAAGGGGAGGGTTGCATGTGGGAGGGAAGTTATGGAGGGGAAAGCCATTGTAATCCATAAGCTGTACTTTGGAAATTTATATTCATTAAATAAAAGTTAAAAAAAATTTAAAAAACTTATATAAAGGTAATAAATGAGCATCAACATTTAAACAGAAAAATTATAATAGAGTATTCCATATAGTTAGTCATCAATATTTTATCTTATTATTCAATATGTGTAGGAAAAAAGGATCCAGATTTGGCATCATTTATAAAAGTATCTGTCAAAACTATTTCTATTCCTTGAAATAATTGTAGAAGACAACTGTTTCAGTCTGATACACAGCATCTATGTAAAATTCAAAGCCTACATCACTGATGCTTAATGAACATCTGAATATTTAGTATCTTGAACAAAATAAAGATAGCCAGTCATACTGTTACTATTCCATACTGTACTTGACTTTTCATTCTGTACATTAAAGCAAGAAAAAGAAATAGAACACATTTGGATTAGAAATGAAAAGAATTAAACTGTGTATTCATAGCTGTCATAATTGTCTATGTAGAAAATATTAAGTATACAAAAATTTCTGTAGATAAAAGGAGATATTAAGATTATAGGTTAAAAAACTCAATTGTGGGGCCAGCACTGTAGCATAGCATTGGCAAAAATGTATTTAAAAATAGAGATAGAGGCAAAAATCTATAAAATAAAAAATGATATATTAGAATTCATCAAAATTAATGTTGTTCTTAAAAAGACACTTAAAAAGTCAGAGACTAGATGAAAATATTTGAAAAACCTATATGCAACTCAACATTATAGAAGACACATGATTTGCAAGCAAACACATTTGTCTTTAAAAAAAATGCAAAACATGTCCACAATGTAATGTCGAAGCACACTCACTAGAATGGTTAAAATGAAAAAAAAAAATCTGATCATACCAGGTGTTAGCATGGATGTGTGGCAATGGAACTTTCATGCATTTCTCATGAACTTAAAAAACACTACAGTTAAAAAGAACACTTTGGAAAACAGATCAACAATTTTTATGAAGTTAAACATACATTGGTCATGTTACTGAGCAAGTCCACTCCTGGGTATGCATCCAAGATAAGTAAAATGAGTGGCATGTGAATATTCCCAATAACTATATACAGAATAGTTAATCTAAAAGAAAAATCCCAACTAGGCATCTCTTGATGAATGAATACATAAATTGTGAATACATTCAATGGAATACTGCTTTGCAATATAAAGGAAAAAGGAATGGGCTCCAAATACTAGCAGCTTTATCACAGATGCATTATATTAAGTAAGATGATTTCAAAAAGACAACATACTTTATAATTCTATTCAGCTAAATTCTAGAAAAGACCAAGTTCTAGTGATAGTAAGCAGATCCACCATTACCAGGGGACGGGGAATAGAAATTGAGTATTAGTCAAAGGGAAGAGAGAATATTTTAGTGGTTTGCAAACATTCTAATAATCACTGTTTGCAATTCTCAAAGCTCATCAAATCATACATCTGAGGCTGATATGTATGCATTGTATTATGTAATCTTACTTACAGTACACTGCTGGTGACATCCTCCCTGCCCTCAGGAATCTGAGCTTTATTTTGGACCTCTCCAGTTTGAGATGTTTGTATGAGGTTGTTGAGTATGAAACTGTATATAAGAGAGATATCCAAATTGGAGTTCTTGATCTGTGACTCACTGATACTTAGATGATGAAAGTGACCAAGGTTATATAGGGGAAAATTTTAAAAGACAAAAGGTTAAGGACGGAAGTTTGTATAATGCTTACATTTTGGGGATGGATCTTCAGCCAATTTTGTCAAACTGAATGGTTAGAGCTAATTACTACCAATTCAGTGTAGCCTAATTAGCACTTACGGAGAGGTTAATGATTATTTCACTCTGTAAAGTATTAAAACTGGTGGATTGTGCATTGACCTATGACTGTACCTGCCTTTCCAGAGTTT